>NC_089792.1:12551920-12599420 GCF_040412425.1 Macrobrachium rosenbergii | reverse complement strand
GAGACCACCGAAAGATAGATTTATTTTCGGTGGCCTTAATTTACGCTGTACAGAAAGCTCGATTGCGCCAAAGAAACTTCGGCGCATTTTTTTCTTATTTATGTATCTATTTTTATCAACTTCGCCATTTCGAAGTGAAATTCAAACGTTTCAAAAAAATCCATACTTATGATTAATAAATGTGCTGCTCTGTACTGTCTCGTGAATTCTTCTTTCCTGAATAAGTGTCGTCATGTACTGTACTCATGACAGTACTTTGAATACTGCAAGATTTCTCTCATCCAAGACGCTTTATTAAGTCTCATTTGTCAATTCTTTATTGTATACTAAGTCTCATTTATCAATTCTTCATTGTATCCTACGTCTCCTTTGTCAATTCTTTATTGTATTCTAAGTCTCATTTGTCAATTCTTCATATATCCTCAGTCTCATTTCTCAGTTCTTCATTGTATCCTAAGTCTCATTTGTCAATTCTTCATTGTATACTAAGTCTCATTTCTCAGTTCTTCATAGTATCCTCCAGTCTCATTAGTCAATTCTTCATTGTATACTAAGCCTCATTTCTCAATTCTTCATTGTATCGCACGTCTCATTTGTCAATTCTTCTTTGAATCCTAAATCTCATTTTCAATTCTTCATTGCATCCAAAGTCTCACATCTTTACCCCATTCCTAGTCCTTCCTTTTCAGAATTTCATCGTTTGCTCCGAAGGTCCCTTAATTAATATGCAAAGATTTGTATTTAATTATTTTCATTCATTTCGATAAAAGGAAGCAAAGAACGCTCACACTCACGGGCAAATCGTTCAGCCAGCTAACTGGGTTTCGTCAGTATTGATTACCTCGCCATCTTTAGGTGGCAAAAAACCAACTGACATCTCATTCTTCTTCTTCTTCTTCTTCTTTGTTATTACATGAAGGAAAAGAAAGTTCAATAATTTAATAAGTACCAGAACATCATGATGAAAAAATTTTGTTATATATTGAATATATATATATATATATATATATATATATATATATATATATATATATATATATATATTTATATATATATATATATATATATATATATATGTGTATATATATATATGTGTGTATGTATGTGTATGTATATATATAAGGTTTGATCTGTCGAAAGAAACTGAATATCGAAGTAAGCTTACAGCTCTAGAAGCCATATCTTTGTGGGGAGCAGACAATCAAAGAAGACTAATTTAACATCCAGGATATATATAAAACTCTTGAAAAGGAAGTACTAGGAATGGGATAAGGATATGAGACTTAGCATACAATGAAGAATTGACAAATGCAAGTGGTATATGATGACAAATTTCAAGGGGGAGATGAGAAACACAAAGTAGAATGCGATAAATATTCAACCCTAGATTACACATTTGTTTAAGGTAGTTTCATTTTGTCACTATTTATTCTTTTATCTTCTATTTTTTGTATGTTTGCTGCACGTACCAGATAGCGCAACTTGTTATTACATTTCCTTATGGTATAAAAGACATTTTCTTTTCATTTTTACTTTTTTCGACTCCTTCATTTATATTAAGACATTTATTAAATTTGGTATTGCTTAACGTTTCATCTCAACTATTTTTTTCGACTCCTTCATTTCAAGCTATTATTTAATTATTATATCATAATTTGGTATTGGTTAACTCATTCCCCTATTCGTTCTCTCTCTCTCTCTCTCTCTCTCTCTCTCTCTCTCTCTCTCTCTCTGCTTCACTCTTAGCTCTTGCAGAGTTGTAAAAAAGATGTTCCTCTTTTAATCTTAACTATTTTTTCTTTACCCTCATATGAAGTAATTATTAATTGCTATTACACTACTTCGTTAACTCTCTCTCTCTCTCTCTCTCTCTTAACCCTTGTGGCGTCGTAAAAATAGGTTTCTCTGCAGTCTTAACTACTGTTTTTCTCTTCTTCCATATGAAGTAAGTATATGATCATTGTTTCATTATTTGAGATTCCTTCTCTCTCTCTCTCTCTCTCTCTCTCTCTCTCTCTCTCTCTCTCTCTCTCTCTCTCTCTGCTTCACTCCTAACCCTTGTAGGGTCATAAAAATAGACTTTTTGTAATCTTAACCATTGTATTTCTCCTTTCATATAAAGTAAGTATATGATCATTATTTCATTATTTGAGATTCTCTCTCTCTCTCTCTCTCTCTCTCTCTCTCTCTCTCTCTCTCTCTCTCTCTCTCTCTCTCTCTCTCATAGCCCTCCTGGCCACCTAGATAGATCGTGATGTGTGGTAGCCTCTTCAGAGTCCTCTCAAGCTCGCAAGTCACCATTTGAATTTCGCGCCAACTCTTCAACTGACAGGTCAGACAACACGCCCAGCGAAGATCCGCTAACAATATTGTGTCACCCCTGGAGGCACAGACTCAAGCCGGGTGGCCATCTCGCTATTTTACGCATATCGCTCTGTCTCTCCCTCTGATAGAGCATTTAACGGATTTCCAGAGCTTTAGTCTCTTGAATTTATGATTTAGAGTCGTTTTGTTTGTCCTGCGTTGATGCGGTATTCCTTAGAAATGCTCCTCTTAAGTGATCATATCAGATCAAAAGTCAGTTTCCTTAGTACGCGGTTTATTCCGCTAGATGTCGCCTCGATCGTCCCTCCCTCGCTCGCTACGTATCATGTCCGGCGATATTTGAAAAGAAAAAGGCAGATACGGAATGTAAACACATGAGTCAATATGGCGCGTAGACCAGTCTGTTCGGCCAACATTGTGGTCAGCTAACAATCCTTCCTGAACTCTTAGAGCGTCTTTTTTTTCTTCTTCTTTCCTGGAAATGCTTAGCAGATCTGTTAAAGGTAAACTCAGAGGCTGGGAAGGAGGGTCTGAGTTCCTTTGCAAAGTTGCAAGTAATTGCGGCCAGAAATGGCGTGAAAGTGATGGTATCACTCAAAGAATTTTTTTTTTTCTTTATTAAAGTAAGCTTTCCAGAATGGGGAACTATTGAACTATTGGTCTTAATTTGCCTAAATCAGGTATTGTTCGGATATACTTCTTCGTGTAAAGTGAGAATGATTATGACAGTGCCTTTGACAAATATGCAAATTTGTGGTAAGGGTACTGTAAGAACTTCATTCTCCGTTTTCATTGTTGTGCTTGTACGTTCGTTTGCGTGCGTGAAAGAGAGAGAAAAGTGAGAGGAATAGAAAGATTAAAATAACGGAAGGACATATTTTCAGACAGAAGGCCCTCATAGCATATAATTTTATTGACTTAAATTTTATTCCCTTCGAATGCAAAACATTTTGCTTTCAGAAAACAACAACTTCTTCCCCCCACCCCTCTTATTTCGCTTACTTTAACAATTAAACATAAATGGGTACCTGAAATTGCGCAATATCACAAAAAACAAACTACAAGTTCTTGTTCTTCAGTGTCATTACAGTCTTTTTGACGATTGCAAAAGAAAAAATTTCTTTCTATATAGAGAAAAATCATCTTTCAGTAAAATTTCTTTCGTCTCTAAATTTGGATCTTTCCTAGGTAGTGACCCCCACGGGTTTTAAACTCGGTATGTACCCACCTTTGCGGCGTGTTTAGTATGAACCCGTTAGGGATTACCGTAAAAACATAAACACAAGACTGTAAATATCATAAAGATAATGACCCCCAAGAAATATTAGTCTAGATAACGACCCCCGAAAACCCTTGGGGGTCACCATCTAGGAAAGATCCCTATATTTAAAGAAATAAATTCGTAAGAAATGAACTGCTATTAAACTAGTTGTATAACCACATAGCAAAAAACTAATAGTCACCTAGCTACTAGTAGCAGAGGGAATCTACAAGCTCTTTGAAAGTCACTAGCAAATGAGCTTTCAACAAAAAATGGATTTAAGAAAGCCTTAGATGAGGATGTTACAATAAGGAACTGATCATTTTTTTCTGAATTGGACTAATTCAAGCCTGGGGGGGACTGGGGCCCCCTGTTTGACTAAAGGGATCGTACCCTCTCCCCCGCCCTTGTACAGGGTCTGATCCTAGGCTTTGCAGTAGAACCCAGGGATCCTAATGAGGCTAAAGGGACCTACTTGTGTCTTTTTTGCCGAATCCCTTGTACAGGTGAAATGTGACATCTTGCGTGCCTTCACTTCAACTTCCCATGGGTTATTTGATATTAAAAGGTCGTCTTTTTTATTTTCATAAGTATTGTGTTCGTTATTCTATATTCTTTTACAGTAATATTCTTATGGTAATTTTTTTTTTAGATATACGTTTCCTTATACTTTGGAATTTGCATACGTGATTTGGGGTGGATGCTCTTTTTGTATAAATGATTTTTTTATTTAGAGTAACATTTTAATTATATAATATAATAATATTTATATATATATACATGTATATACATATATATAAATATATATATATATATATATATATATATATATATATATATATATATATATTACACATATATATATATCATTTATATATATATATAGTATTTTATATCAGAAAGGCCCTTTCATTTTATTATTTATGTTCATGTGAGAATCTTATATCGATCATTATCATTAGTTATAATTTTAATAATAGTTTTAATCAATATCATCTTTAATAATAATAATAATAAATAGGGTTATTTTATCATTTTAAAATTCTATCATTTTTATGATAAATCCAAAACTAATTATAATAATACCCATAACTATGATTATTACTAGTACAATATGATTATGGTGGTATGACAAGGAAAGCAACATTACTCAGTTATGGAAAAACCGGCATTAGGCCTAATCTCGACAACATAAATGGTTTCGCTGGAAATAAATTCAGTAGTTTTTATTTCAGTTTAAGGTTAAAGTTAGCCATAATTTTGCTTCTGGCAACGATATAGGACAGGCCACCACCTGTCCGTGGTTTTTCATGGTCCGCGGTTCATCAGAATTTATCGGGACCACCGAAAGATAAATCTATTTTAGGTGTTGTTGATCTGCGCCAATACAGAAAACTCGATTGCAGCTGGAGAACAGTAGCTCATTTTTTCCTTTTTTGTTTACAACAGTAATAGTGCTACTGACATCTGGGTACAGAACAGGCTGATGATTTTCCAATAATCTGATTAATATATTAGTTTCCAACTTCATGCTCTGGGTGGAGACCACCAGTAAAACAGTTCTTATACGTGGATAACATTATACGCAGCTTGGAAACTCGATTGCCGAAGAAATGGTCATTTTTTGAGAATTTTTTTAAAATTATAATAGTATAAAACTTGCAACGAGAAGTCTGCTAAGATATCGGCGCAATAATTTCATCTTCATGCTAGCTACAGCGCATTCAAGGCCACCGTAAACGGATTTATCTTAACGTTGTACGACGAGAGTGAGGATGAAACATTAACCATGGACCCGGTGGTGGAAATCCTAATTGCCGGAATGATTATGGCTAACTTCAAATTATAAAAACATAAAAACGACCGAGGCTGATAGGGCAGCATTTTGGTATGTTTGATGATTGGAGGGTGGATGATCAACATACCAATTTGCAGCCCTCTAGTCCAGTAGTTTTTAAGATCTGAGGGAAGAAAGAAAAAGTGCGGACAGAATAAAGGCAGACAAAAAGCCATTTCAAGAGTTTTCTTTTACAGAAAACTGAAAAGGATCTCAGAAGATACCAAAAGGGACACTAACTGTGATTTCACAGTGAAGGTCTGAAGGTCATGTCCAACAAGACTTATCTGACTTCCATTAAAATACAATCAGAAGAGATGTCACTTTGTGTTAGTGATTCAGAAGAGATGTCTCTTTGTGTTGGTGATTCAGAAGAGATGTCACTTTGTGTTAGTGATTCAGAAGAGATGTCCCTTTGTATTACTGATTCAGAAGACAATGTCGGTTAGTGATTCAGAAAGATGTCAGTGAGTGTTATAACAAAGTCAGTTAAAGTGAAATCTCACGATTATCCAGCATTCCAAAGGTTTTCTCCATTGCGGTTTACGTTCAACGATGTCACACTCTGGACAAGCAGCCGACTGGCATTCGTGATGTAACTTTTCAATAGCCTGTAGATACAAATAGCATATGTAATACTTTGGAATCTAACCTGTTAAAAAATGAGGGTAAATGGGTGTGCAACTTGAATGAAAATGATAAATGATTAGTGTTATAGGTCACATATGGAGGAAACAATTGTGAAGGGGTTGAGGATGCCTTCAATAGCTAAAATGCAAAATTAAAGTTTTTTTGGCATGTTATTTTTTCAGACAAATGAACTCTAATAACGTAAAATAAAGAACAGCAATGTAATCAAAAGTTATCTGTTATTTATTAGTTAATATTCTGCATACATATATTATAGATTTTATTACATTTCGGATAGCGATTATTTCACAATTCTGGGGTATGAACACAAACTGGTTTTGAAAGATTTGGATCCCAAAATATCAGGAACCTTTGTGCTTCAGTTCCATTCCAAATAAAATTTTTTTTATACATACTTAAACATTTACTGAAGAGGTTAGTATCATTAAGCAAAATCTTGTCTTTGGAAAGAGGCCTAAGATCTAACAAGAACAGAGGATGGGAAAGAATATAAGATGCATTTTTGCCGTTCAAACACTGAGAAAAGAAAGTAAATAAATAAATTTATTCAGTAAGTGTCAGCACATGCATAATCAAAGTAACAGATCAGGGTTTTCAGGATGGTGTTATTTCAGGGTAGTCATAAGGTGTGGTATCGTGGAGGGGAGGTGGGATGGGGAAAAGGGAGGTACACAGGGTGGCTGTTATCATACGACAAGGAGAGAAAAGATATTTCGGTAAGAAAAAATCAGAATCTCAAGGGTCACTGCCTAACTGTACTCTGCTGATGCATGATCAGGTAATGACGTATCTGTTGAGTCAACCGTCGTTGGTATAGCAGCAGCGGGTTCAACCAGGAAACAGTTGTTTGAGAAAATACTTTTACACAGGCCTCAAGAAAATTCATATAGTTCGTGAAGTTACAAGGTTTCAACCAGTTGAATTGAATCCCATTGTGACTCACTATCACTGACATCAGACTCTCAGGATCTATAAGTGATGGAAAGCAGAGAGAAACGAGAAATGACAGAGAAAAGGAGAGAGATCTGTTTATTTCTAACAAAGAGCTGTTGGCAGCAATTTCTTTGACAACAAAAACGATAATCGACTAAAAACCAATGGTGAAAATCTCGAGGAGGGGCCTTATATAAAAGACCTCATTCAGTGGGTTCAAAACTCAGGTAGTTAGACTGCTGGATCAAGACCCAGTTTCCGTTTATGCAGAGCCATTTTACCGTTTTAATTTATTTCATTGTTATGACAATCGCATTTTAAAATATTCTCGCTAATCATGTGGTTCGGATTCATCTTAGTTCATAAGCTGTAGGTCCAGGTTAGGTAACCAACTGGTTATATATATATAAATATATAGTATAATCCTTATATATATAGAGCTATAATCATCAGTATATATATATAATATACTTAGGGGCATTATATAGGTTCTTTTCTTATCCAAGACCCATCCGTTAAAATTTGAATTTACAGTGACCGCTGTGTTTTCTTTCTTCCATCGAAAGCCATCCACTGAGATTCAGAGTGCAAGAGAGTTTTCCTGGGGAGGTTGAGGAGAGGAGCTTTCAGCCCCTCCCCCATCCAGCTTTTCAGCCTCTCAACTCTACTTGACCCACTGTTAGCTTCTTTCTTTCCAGCGTCGTGAAACTGAGGTGAGGTCTGTGACTTGTTCCCTGTAGGGGAAGGAAACCATTGGCCTGAGAGTTTTTTGTTATCCAGTCAATCAGAACGATGTGATTCAGAATCTGTAAACATGATTGCCTTTCATTTTAAACTCATGGTGCTTTAATTTAACGAAAAGTAGCCAACTCGAAACAAACATGACCAATGACTATATAGGCTACATTTCCACCGGAGACTGAAACTAAAAATGGTGTTTTATTGGTTCTCAAATGCAATAGTGTTTGTGAAAATAACAAAGAAAAAAAAAAAAAAGTTGGAATTCAACGATTTAAACCTCACCCGTTCCGATAAGGGTAGTTGGTGGCTAGTAAGGTTTATATCTGAACGAAAGTGATTCTCAACGTTTTTTTTAAATTAACAGCTTTGATTATCTGTTATTTTAAAGAAAGAACCTTGTGGTTAGTAGAGATTTGCCTATTACTGAAAATATGAACATGAAAAAAACAAGTTAATCACTTTTTATTTAGACTTCAATAAGTTTCCAGACCACTGGCCTATTGCCGAAATAAGACAGTGAACAAAAAAGTTAGCAAGAGAACAGTAATAGGGAAAGGACCCAGCTCTGGTTTGATTTTGGTGCTGTGTGTGTGTGCCTACTGCGTGAAATATGATTTTGAACAAAATCCATCCATCGTTGATATGGTTCCATCCATCCGTCCGTCCATTGAGGATGTGGCCTAAAAAGTTAAGTACACCTTGTTTTAAGGCCAGACCACTGAGCTGATTAACAGCTCTCCTGAGGGCTGGCCTGAAGGATTGATTTCTTTTACGGGGCTAAGAACCAGTTGGTTACCTAGCAACGGGAAAAACAGCTTATTGTGGAGTTTCGAACCACATTATTGGGAAATGAATTTTTCACCAGACATAAATTATTTCTTATTCTTCATTGGCCGGTCGGAGATTCGAACGCGCGGCCAGCAAAGTGCCAGCTGAGAACGGAACCCACCCTCCCAATGAGGAACTAAGCCTACTACCTAAATATGAATGTGAATACATAAATTAATCACGTTACGTATTCGTAATATACAGCAGTTAGACCAATCTTATGAGGTGCTTTTATAAAACGGCATTACACCAACGTTATTTTGTCTTGTATCTCAACAAACTTTAATAATAAGAAATATATTTTACTAGATGGTGTTTTTCATGATGTAAGTGTTATATATGTGAATGTGTATTGAGAGGAATTAATACGTTTCGGTTAATGATTCATCAGAATGAATTATGAAGTGATTTTTGGGGTTATCTTACGTAAAACAAAGGTTTTGACAAAACTATTGTACCTTTATTTTTATTCTGTCGTTATTGCACAGACTGGCAACTGTAATGCATGCAGAAGTTTTTGAGAGTTCTTCAACAGGAAAAGGTGATCAGTGAAAATAAATATCAGGAGTTATTTATTTTCTTTCTCTTACCTCTATGGTATTTTACAGGTATCCCTAAAATACACAAGGCTGCTTTCAAGGGCTTGAAGGAAAATGCAGAATGAAAAGATAAAATGAACCACTACTCATGACCTTTACAGCACCAAAAATGAAAATGTATGCTGCGTTTATCTATATAATAGTATACTTAGGAGAAAATGTCTACTTATATTTCAAAAAGTTCTCCCCGTTATAGCCCTTAAACTTGTTTCAAAACACCCAGTCCCCGTAGGAATTGCTAGCTGCCGTCAGTGCACCTGGGAAGGTGTGCACTGTAGGCCTACTAAAGGTTCTTTGCAGCGTCTCTTCGGCTTAGCTGCAGCCCCCTTTCATTCCTTTTACTGTACCTCCAATTTAATTATCTTTCTTCCATCTTGCTATTCACCTTCTCCTATTTCATAGTGCAACTGCGATGGTTTTCCTCCTGTTAGCACCTTTCAAACCTATAACTACTATCAATTTCCTTTCCAGCGCTGAATGACCTCAGAAGGTCCCAGCGCTTGGCCTTGGCCTAAACTCTATGTTCCATTCCATTCCATTCCAAAACACCAGTAACCATCGGGTCAGTGGTTCGCATTAAGGACCGTCTCAACCTTCTTTTGTCTTTAATGTTGTAAACAAGTATATGTGGCCAGACTGCGATCATGAGACCTACAGTATGTTGTATGCCCGATGTTGTGGAATGGAACGAAATATGCAGTTTAGGAGAAATGGAAAGAAGCGCTGGGACCTGTTAAGTCATTCAGGGCTGAAAGGTTAGATGGCCAGAGTGGGATGTTTTAAAGTGTAACAGGAGGAAAACCTTCATATGCACTATGAGGCAACTGTTGCAAAATGGAAGAAAGATGTTATGTGATGGAGACAAACAGCAAAAGGAATGATAGGGGTTGCAGCTAGAAGTCACAGGCATTTTGCAAAGAACCTTTAGTAATGCCTACAGTGCACCCGTGAGGTTCACTGACGGCATAAACAACGGGAAATGTTGTAACATCAGTTTTACCACCCACAATCAAACAATTGTATGCACGAGGATGTTGCTAAGGGTTAAATCAGGCACATAGAGGTCTTAGTTTTTAGAACATTCCAATATAAAATCACTCTAAAATACGTAAAATCTACATAGAACATAAAGACTTCCAAGTTGATGGAAGAGTAAACAATGAAACTGAACCTGAACATTTTGGAATCTTCATAACAAAAAAAAAGTCCCAACTATAAACGCAAGCACAGTCATCATCTGGTACAACTGTTTGTGGCTAACTTGACGTTTACAGACTTGTCATTGCTTTTAGTGTTTTCAGTATAATATGTATGAATGCACTGTAAATTTGAAGTTAAACTATTATAGCGTCTACAGTTATCTGAGCCTTGAAAATGCGACTGGAAATTAAGTCAGAGAAAAAGCCTGTCCTTCTCTTTACTTGTGTGCTATTACGCAACGGTTCTTTCTCTTTATATATACACTATATATATATATATATATATATATATATATATATATATATATATATATATATATACATATATATAATATGAGGGAATGGGTCAGGAAAATTAAAAGACCAAGCACCTATTTAAGTCCAATAAAAAAAAAAAAAATGGTAGCTGAATGTAAAATTACTGAAGTGAGGTACTCCACAAGTACAGAGACAATGAACGGACATTTTATTTATTATTAAAAGATAGTTTAACCAGACCACTGAGCTGACTTATCAGCTCTCATAAGGCTGGATAGAAGGATTTAAATGAAATACAAGGGCAAAGGCCAATATCCAAAGAATGGTATCCTTTGGATATTAGTCTAAGCCAGAGGACAAGCACTACGACCAAATAGCTCATTCGGTCTGGTAATGAAATTAAAAACTGCACAAAGGCATATGCTGTTTTTATGTAACGTTTTTAATATTGCATAACTCCATGTAGTATCGTGTGCCTTTTCAGTACGAGAGAATACTGCTAGTATTTTTAGATGGCCATACAGGAACTGATCGAGTTGGTTTTGAGGAAATGAAGGTTAGATATAGCTTGGAGAAAACCCAAAAGTGGAAGACAGTTTAATACGCCTAGAGAAAAATTGGTACCACGCAAAAGTGTAGAACTTGAGACTAATTAATTTTAATTAAAAAAATTGGTACCACACAGAAGCTGAGAAATTGAGACATTAATTTGTAAAAATTGGTGCCACATAAAAGTCGTGAAGTCGAGACTGGTTACTTTTTAAAAATTGGTACCACACATAGGCTGAGAAGTTATGGCTGATTAATATGTAAAATTAAAATTGTTTACCATACAAAAGCAGAGTATCATTCGTGTATCAAGTATTAAATCGCTAACGTTCACTTAAATAATCTATGGCGTTCCTTAACTAGAATTCTTGTAATTTTGACTGGCGGGCGTGACTGCAGCCTCGCAAACGTACTTGAAAAAGAGCTGGCTATATGATTTGTTTTCGCAAACGTATTACAAGAGCGCGTTTGATTTACGCTCACAAAGTACTTGCCATGGAAGTATTAGGCTAAAATATTGACCTGCATTAGCCTACTGTCAACTTAAAACCGTTCCTACGATAAAAAGAAGAAGAAGAAAAAAAAAAAGACCTCGGTGCCTCACCCACAAGCCATCACTCAAGGGAGGTAAAACTTTAGGAAGGACAGTTCTGTTTTTGAGCATTCTGTCCTCTGAATTTTCACCTTAAGAAGGACGCTAATTTGTCCTGCTTTTTAGGTATGTCAAAAAAAAAAAAATTTAATACTAAAAAATATAAATAAATACAAATACATATACTAAAACAGTGAGAACTGATGGTCAAAATAACCATTGCTTTTTTTTTATTAGGCCAATAATTTGATATAGTGGCTGTTGGCACAGTTAAGAACACTAGGCATGGAGCCGCAGCGTACTTGTATAGAGGCCAGTTTACACAGTTGTTCCATCATGAATAAAATTGAATATTAATTAATTTCAGTTCTTTATTCATACACTATTTGACATTTAAACACTCAAGTCAAGTTATATATATATATATATATATATATATATATACTAAATATATATGAATCTATATATATATATATATATGTTTTGTTTGCTCTGTATTGTTGTATGGCTGTGAAACTTGGACCTTGAGGAAGGCAGATGAGGAGAGGTTACAGGCTGCAGAAATGTGGTTTTGGAGAAGGATGCTGAAAATATCATGGACAGAAAGGAAAACTAATGAGCAGGTATTAGAGAGAGTAGGCATTGAGAGAGAACTTTTGGCTTCAGTGAGAGGTACACAAATGCGGTTTGTGGGTCACATAGTGAGAAGACAAGAACTAGAACATCTCTCTCTCACTGGTAAAATCAATGGAAGTCGGCCAAGAGGAAGACCTAGACAAAAATATATGGATGGATTGGTGAGAATGACTGGAGGAAGAATGTCTGCAGCTCAGTTGCTGCAGAGAGCCGGAAATAGAGAGGAGTGGCGAGCCATGATTGCCGACGTCCTTGGGGATATGGCACCTGGATGATGATGGAGATGTCAATGAAAGAAAAAATAGGTTAAAAAATAAGTTAATAAATATAAAAACTTTCATGCTTAGTGCAGCTTACTACCTAGAAGCATGATGTAGCAATTGCAAGATCTCTAAATATGAAGACGCGTGTTGTAAACTAGTCCATGAAGATTGTGGTATGAAAAAGAATTACCTCAACTAAATTATATAGTAAAAAGAACGATAGCCAGGTACCATCGCAAGAAAGTGAAGTGTACAGAAATTTGAAACTAGGGAATGATTTTAACTGTTTGAGCTGTGAGATGTTTCTTATATACATAAACTTCTTCAGTTCAGTTGTACATTACTTCGACTCATAAAACTGAGATACCCTGAAAAGCTTCTCTTACATTGCTTAATCAAATGGCTTTAGATTGCAGGAATGTGCTGAACTGCTGAATGCAGTGACTATATAGTATTGCTTAATTTTCTTTGTTTGCTAACTTAAGTTTTTGGGATTACATATATTTTTCACGTGTTATGTGAGGTTAGATAACCTCTTTTTCCTGAGGTTAAATAAGAACCAAAATATGAATATGTGTTAGATAGTTTTTACTAGTAGGTATGGTAAAGAGATGAAGATCGAGTATTGCTACTGACAGAAACTTCGGTACAAAAGTATTCATGAATCACCATAGGCAATCACTTTCCTACCAACTTTCAGTAACAAACAAATAATTCCCCCTCGAACTTTTAATTAATTCCTAAAATGAGAATAACGCTAATCAATTAACCCATATAAAGTTACCCATATAAAGCGATTCTAAAAACTGAAAATAAATCAGATGAATCTGCCGCGCTCAAATTCATTTGCAGAATCTACAATGCTTCTCCCCGTAGGGAGGCAGCGCCGTCAGTGTACCTCATGCGGTGCACTGTAGGTATTACTTGAGGTTCTTTGATTCATAGTGCAACTGCTTTGAGGTTTTCCTCCCGTTACACCTTCCAAACCTTTTACTCTAAATTTCCCTTTCAGCGCTGAGTGACCTCATAGATCCCAGTGCTTGGACTCTGGCCTAAAATCTATATTCACTTCAATTCAATACGGTTCAATACAACGCTCCTGATTGTTGACCCTGAAGAAGAACCAGTGTTTAAGAAAAAGACCAAACTGAAAGAAGTTCTAACGCTCGAAAACTGTTGTACGGTACTTGCGCTTCCATATTTTTGTCCGAAGGGCATTGAAAATGTGTTAGACAGTTAAGGCATGTGAGCCTGATGAATGTTACAAATTAATTTTTAAGGCATCATTCAAGGGTACTTTCTCTTAAATTTGGTAGAGTTTATCATTTTCTTATCCAACTAGTTCTAGGGGGGTGGTGTAACTTCTAATTGCGACAGTTACCCGTGTGGTTTAATGCGCGTCACTGTAGTCCCGAGTTCTTGTCTTCCGTGGTTCGAGCCCACGAGACGACGAACTTATTATCAACTAAAAAAAAATTCCTCTTCGGGTAACTTATATGAAAATATATATTATTTCCGAGGTAGAGCGAATTAGATATTAAAGGACATTTGTGGCTTAATGCTTTTTATATGAATCACGGCGATGTGATAAATTTCATTCATACATATATATGTATATATACACATACACATACTGTGTATATATGTATATATATCTATATATATTATACCTAGTTACTTAAATACTGTTTATAAACCTGACTATCATATATATATATATATATATATATATTATACCTAGTTACTTAAATACTGTTTATAAATATAATATTATATATTATATATATATATATATATATATATATATATATATATATATATATATATATATATATATATATATATATATATATTACCTAGTTACTTAAATACTGTTTATAAACCTGTCTTGTGACATGACTGGTGGCACAGTATGAATATGGGGAATCTCTTGTAGCAGTTATTTGCTCCTCCTGATGTGAAATCTAGTAGCTGCTAAGCTTCCTGTTACTAATAATGGATCAATAAGTCATGATGTCAGCGCGGAATGATGTGAATCGCCGACAGAAATAAAGCTTTCATCAGTCATTCTTGTGACCTGCCTCCACATCACGATTCGCTTCAAATTCTCCTTTTCTTAGCACTTTGAAGCATCAGAACACTTTGTATTGCTTGTCAGGCATTCTTTATGTACAGGAAAGATGAAGCCAAACGCTTGCGATCAGTTGGGTGTGCCATTCTTGGAATGATGTGATCTTTTGCGCATCTCAACAGCCTTCCAGAATCTTTCTCTTCTGGATAAAATTTCTTAGGTCATTTTATTTTTCTAAACATTCTCATTATCATTTTAAGTCAACGTCAAAATATGCCCTATTTTGGCCCAGTTTCATAATCTGCTTTTCAGCTAAGAAGTTTTCTGCTCATGTCTTGAGTGCCTGTTGCTCATTTTGCTACGTTACACCATTCCATTTTGCTGTGTTACAGCATTTCATTTTGCTGTGTTACAGCATTCCATTTTCCTGTGCTACAGCATTCCATTTTGCTGTGTTACAGCATTCCATTTTGCTGTGTTACAGCATTCCATTTTGCTGTGTTACAGCATTTCATTTTGCTGTGCTACAGCATTCCATTTTGCTGTGTTACAGCATTCCATTTTGCTGTGTTACAGCATTCCATTCTTCTGTGTTACAGCATTCCATTTTACTACGTTATAGCATTCTGTTTTGCTGTATTACAGCATTCCCAGTAGCAGAGAACAGTCATTCCGCATGATGGAGAACTGTTCACTAGCTAAGCCTTGTCAGTGTAATAGCCACTTTCAAAACGTGTCAAGTGCCTCTGCCTCGATTTTCCTTGGACATTTCCCATCTACACCTTAATAATTACATATTCATTACCCTTGTCAAGGAGACTATGACATGGTTTCTGCTTTCATGTTTCTTTGCCTACACTTTTTTTCTGTCCTCCCCTCAGATCTTAAAATCACTGAGGCCAGAGGGCTGCAAATTGGTACGTTGATCATCCACCCTCCAGTCACCAAACATATCAAATTGCAGCCCTCTAGCCTCAGTAGTTTTTATTCTATTTAAGGTTAAAGTTAGCCATAATCGTGCTTCTGGCAACGATGCAGGCTAGGCCACCACCGGGTTATGGCTAAAGTTTCATGGAGCGTGGTTCATACAGCATTATACAGAGACCACCGAAAGATAGATTTATTTTCGGTGGTCTTGATTATACGCTGTAGCGGCTGTATAGAAAACTCGATTGCGCCGAAGAAACTTCGGCGCATTTTTTACTTGTTTAGCTTGTTGGTAGGATCATGCAACATGTTCCATGCAGATTTTCGCGAAAGCAGGATTACGCAAAAATTCACGGACGGATCTTTTGCGAAACTTTACCACACGGTGTTCTTATGACTGGCAGAAGGTAATTAGATTCTGGAGAGATAGAAAATGAAACTTTGTGGAAAATGGACCTTTGTCGAGCATTACTAAGTCTTGTACATTAAAGAATCGTTACGTATTGCACAGAGTATGGTAACCAAACTAACCAGTACTTCTACCAAGTCTTAAATTTCTAGTCCTGTCAGTTAGTTGGTTGAATACGCACAAATTCAGCAGTGAGGGAGATTTACAGCTTCTTTTGTTTGTTCATAATTTCTGTCTTCGTATTTGCATTTTATTATTCGTATGTTTTTCTCTTCTCCGGTCATGGACTTCCAATTCGTTGAAAAGCTGCACACCAAGATTACGGCCTTTTTTGGCAACCATTTAATGGCAATTGTCCAGAAAAGGTCGGGAGTCAAACATGTACATTCTCTTACATCATGCTTTGACAAGCCTGTTCTAAGATCACGTCTTATTTACTCTCTCTCTCTCTCTCTCTCTCTCTCTCTCTCTCTCTCTCTCTCTCTCTCTCTCTATCAGAATGTAATATTAACGACCTTATACATACTGTTACTCAAATTTTTTAGGCTTTCAAGAGAAAATCAGTCTCTCTTTCCCAGTTTCTTTGAATTCACTAAGCCTAATTAAGTTCATCGTTAAATACCATATTTTTTTTTATTCTGGCCTTTTTTCACGAAGGTATATCAGAAAAACTGGAAATTTTCAATACAGAACGCATATTATGCGCTATAATATGATTGATCTTAGCATCTTAGCACGCTACTCATTAAGAAATATTCTATACTAGTTCAGTTTTAAGTTATAAGTTAAGTATACCTTAGTTTAACCAGACCACTGAGCTGATTAAAAGCTCTCCTAGGGCTGGCCCGAAGGATTAGATTTATTTTACGTGGCTAAGAACCAATTTGTTACCTAGCAACGGGACTTACAACTTATTGTGGAATCCGAACCACATTAGAGCGAGAAATGAGTTCCTATCACCAGAAATAAATTTCTCTAATTCTTCATTGGCCATTCCGTGCCTTCGTTTATCGTATTTTTCCCATAAAAATTAAACGTTATCTTTATCATTATTTTTTATAGAATTCGTTAAGAAATCTAGGTTCCGCTATTTATTTAAAACAACATTTATTATATATATGCACATATATATATACATATACACACGCAAACACACACACATATATATGTATATATATATGTACATATATATATACACATGCAGACATACACACGTATATATATACAGTACATGTATAAATATATATACAGATATATATATATATAAATGTATACATACGTGTATAATAAATACACAGTACTCATACCATAAATCAATCAAATCCTACACATGTGCACTACCATCCATACGCATACTCACCAAAGAAAAAGATCAGTAAATTAACATACCGGTATATCAGCCTATAATATTCACGTATAAGAACGAACGTATGTATACACATACGATTCATATCCGGCGCGAACGTATGTATCCTCCTCCTCCTCCTCCTCCTCCTCCGCGCCCGAATGTCCGTGTATCGTTATTATATCGATAAAATCCTTTATGAAAGAGAACGCACTCAGAAGTTTCCCCTCTTCTCTCTTTGATAACAGCGAAGGATATTTGTTCTGAAAACATCCAGCCCCAGTCAATATGGCGGACGTCACCCACTTAGCCCAGCAGCAGCCTCGGCCACATTTGGGATCGCTTATTGCGTCCGTGTGCTTCTCTGGAAGGGTGAAAGTTATTGTTGTTGTTGTTGTTGTTGCTGCTGCTGTTGTTTTCTTTCCCTTTATATTCCGCCCGGAAGGATTTCCTTTTGGAAGGTTTTGGAAAATACGCGTAATCGTCGGCGGGGCATTTTAACTCTTGCTCCCGGGAGGGTGTTGAAACTCCCGCCACCATTGCGATCGTCTTTTGTTTTCCAGTCGGTCTGGGATTGATGTTGCTGCTTGTTTGATTTTCGCTCGGCCGCAACAGCCAGTCCCCGTTCTATTCGAATTGAACTTTGGTGGAATTTTGCCAAAATCTGCCCGTAAATTCCCTTCAGGCGTTGACGATATATATATATATATATATATATATATATATATATATATATATATATATATATATATATATATATATATACAGAGAGAAGAGAGAGAGAGATGTATGGCAATATGTACAGAAATCCACTTATATATATATGTTCAGTCCTGTGAACTTTCGTTAACCTTGAGTTCTGATTTTATGAGACTTACAATACCTTATATATGTTATTATTTAAACATTTAGAGATGTACGTGATGGCTTTTCAGCTTTGAGTTTAATGAGAGATGTCATCTGTCATTGCGAATAACAGTTTGGTAATAAGACAAAAAGGCCTTTTATAGTTATGTAACGTCTCTTGAGATAATTCAGGTTAATATTCATGTAGGCTTTAAGTAATTGTGTCAGCTTTTAGTAGGCCTACATGAAAGCTCTCTCTCTCTCTCTCTCTCTCTCTCTCTCTCTCTCTCTCTCTCTCTCTCTCTCTCTGCATTTTCCACTTGTGCCTGCTCACACGATTCATGATGTGCTATAGTGAAATATGAATTCATATATATATATATATATATATATATATATATATATATATATATATATATATATATATATACTATATATATTATTTATTTATTTATTTATTCATTTATATGTATACGTTGATTGATATGTAACTTTTCTTAGTGTTTCTCAACATCAGCATATTGCAAGGACTTTGTAATGAACATAGATCTTGGTCATGAGTTCTTAAAATTTTTGCCTAAGTTGTACCCTTCCAGTATCTCATGCATGGTGAAAGGGAAACCTCATATTTTGAAAGCATGCTTTTGAAGATGTTGAGATGCTTCCAGGAGAAAAGAAAACAAGTAAATAATGGGCCCAAGTTTCTTCGGCGCAGTCGAGTTTTTCTGTACAGCTGCTGCAGCTTATAATCAAGGCCACCGAAAATAGGTCTATCTTTTGGTGGTCTCGGTATAATGCTGTATGAGCAGCGGCTCATGAAACTTTAACCATTGCCCGGTGGTGGCCTATCCTATATAGTTGCCAGAAGCGCGGTTATGGGCTAACTTTAACCTTAAATAAAATAAAAACTACTGAGGCTAGAGGGCTGCAATTTGGTATGTTTGATGATTGGAGGGTGGATGATTAACACAACAATTTGCAGCCCTCTGGCCTCAGAAGTTTTTAAGATCTGAGGGCGGACAGAAAAAGTGCTGATAGAAAAAGTACGGACAGAAAAAAGTGCGCACAGGAAAAAATGCGGACAGAATAAAGTACGTACGGACAGACAAAGCCGGCACAATAGTTTCTTTAACAGAAAATTAAAAAGAATTTTGCGAAATGTCAGTAATGTGATCATCAAAGTTTTGAATAAAAGTATCTAAAAGATACCGCTTCAGCGTGAGAGCATGTTTCCTTCCAAATTTTTATATAAGTTAATGTAAAATTTATTAATCTATTTATCCTGGTCTCATTAAATGCAATACCTCGTACCTTCTTCATTTTATCTTTTGAAAGCTATAATATGTTAGCATCTCATCGGTAGTGTAGGAAAGTACATTTTACATCGAGTTAAAACTCACATCTCATAATTTAAATGCATTCAATCGCTTAATCTAATTGTCAATAACCTAAAAGATTCTTTTTGTCAAGGGTGATACTTTCCTTATAATTTTCACAAAAGTTCATCTCCAAAACTAAATTATATTAACCCACGAGGGAAATACTATTAGAAATAATGTTTAATTCCATCAAAGCTTTTCATTTCATGAGTGAAATTTTAACTTTATTAGACCAAATTACACAAGTTTCCTTCTGAGACTAACTCTCTAATGTTAAAGTTTCTCTTTATACATAAAATGACAGTAGTATAAGAGAGGGTCGAGACGGCAATCACAACTATGTGAACTTTAGTCAAGTTACTTACTGTTGATATCTGTATGCAGGTCAGTGGCGAGAGATACTGACCCCAGGTTGGACAACGGCAGACTTAAAAAGAGATCCTTAGAGGTTAAAATCCTTTATTCCATGAAAAAAATTATTTAGGTAAAAAAAAACTTAAACTTTTGTTGTGGTTTTGAGATTAGAGGTAAGATTAATTTCGTCAGTTTTTTTTAATGAAAGGAAAATTTCACAGTGAAATGCGCAACTTATGGGTAAATTTATACTTACTGGACTAATTATTTTCTAAAGTTCTATAGGTTACTTTGTTAGTTCCCGAAATCTAATGTTTCAAATATATAATTTATGATTTTTCTTTTTAATCGGAAAAAATTAGGTTCTCCAAGACAGGCTTAACAGTTAACCAATCCTTTTTTTTATCATTTACATCAGCCTGTCGCGAGAAATGGACAATTTGTCTTTATTCTTCAGATTCCTAAAACTTTTCAAAGTGATATAATCCCAATTCGCCATTCTTCCTTCCTGGGGCTTCAGATCTCTTTATAAATGTCTTCTCATTATAAACTTGTTCTAAGAACAGGAGAGTACTTTCGGTAGTCCGCTATTCTTAGTTCTGTACCGAAGAGTTCGGTTCTTTGCTGTGCGCTTGCGTACTGTTCATCGGTATTCTTTAGACAACTAATCTTCACCCCCGTAGTGGGGTAGTGCCGTCAGTGCACCTCGTGCGGTGCACTGTAGGCATTACTTAAGGTTCTTTGCAGCATGCCTTCGGCCCCTAGCTGCAACCCCTTTCGTTTCTTTTGCTGTGCCTCCTTTCATATTATCTTTCTTCCATCTCACTTTCCACCCTCTCCTAACAATTGATTCATGGTGCAACTGCTTTGAGGTTTTCCTCCTGTTACACCTTTTATACCTTCTTACTGGCAATTCCCGTTTCAGCGCTGAATGACCTCATAGGTCCCGGTGCTTGGCCTTTGGCCTAAATTCTATATTCAGTTCAATTCAGCTTAATCTCCACAGCAAAATTCCGTTTTTTTATCTTCCTTTCACATTCGTATCCAGACTGGCTTGAAATTGTAGATTCACTTCCTATTGTAATGTGCCCGTTCATCTCTTGAACTCTTATGTAAAACATTCATAGTTTAAGGCTGTCGAAATTACGTAAGATATTCATATAGTAACAAACGTATATTTTTACCTTATTATTTACCAGTATCAGGAGTGATGGATCTTATGCTACAGCTAAATCAGTGCCTATTCCTAGCAGTTGTTCCTGCTCTATACCATTCCAAAAACTGGGGAAGTTCTCGGGATCCTATTCTCAGGAATATATAAATATACGAATAAAAAAAACTTTTAGCTTCTACTAATACTTTAACAATTTCTTTCCCTGCTTTTCCTATAGATATTATAATTGAAGTTTAACTAAAAAAAAAAAAAAGTCTTGACTGCAATTACTTCATACCAGATTTACACTCGGGAAGATAAATTGGGGAAATTATAAACAAAGAAGCAATATTTTTCTAATTTTCTTCCATTTATTTCGCAGCTCTAATGTGTGGGACGTTATCTATTCCCGTGTATCAAGCATTCGTTAATCCCTAAAGAAAAATTCATTGTATTCTATATTCTTTTCTTGGTGAGGCTATGTTCGTCTAAAAAGTAAATTCATTATCCCTTCTATTCAGTTTTCAGAATTTTATATAACGGTACCTCGTTAAAAACTAGTTTTATGATAGAATTGTCATTGGTTTAAAATCTAACTTTTAAAGTGGAAATATTTTGAAATCCATTTCCAAACTTAGATCTTTGAGGTTATCCTTGTTTCCATTTCAGCTTATGTAAATCTGAATAATTGCGTATATTTAGTACATCGTAATTGATCGTATCGTTTCAAATCAATAATCAACAGTCCAGTTTTCAATGGTATTTTATCTCCCTATTACCAATCACTTTTTCTAAGTATTGCAGAATAGACTCGAAACCTTGTAATGTCCACACTTGATTTAAAGTCTCAAGGTTTTCCATTTTTGTAAAGATGGGATTGAAAATTTGGCGAGTGGACTTTAACGAAACCTTATATCTTCATTAAACATCTCTTCATATACACAAACATTTGCAGAAACATTCACAGACGAAAACTTTGTACTCACTCTGCAAATACAAGACTTTCCTCCCACCCCTATATTTGTTGTGGCATCCCATTTTATTATTAACTTGAAATAATCTGCTTTCCTCAGTTCACTGTCTCTCATCCGATCTTGATCTCTGCAATGGAAGTTAACTCTCTTGTAACAGCCCAATGCTACGGTGACCAAAATAAGTGGGAAATGATGTTTAATATCATGTTCCAGGTCTGTCTTTGGAAAATGTAGCTAAACTTGCCCTTGCAATATTTTTTTTTTTTTTTTTCCCATAACACTACCTTGCTTTCATATAATAATTCTGCTACAGCTACAAAGTGGTTTTGCTTATTGGTTATATTGTTTAAATGTTGGAGTTATCAGTTTTCAAATAACTGGCAGTGACGAGTCTTTGCTGGTGGTTTTTAAAGTAAGGGAAGGCCTGTCATACTCGGTTTTTCATAGGATAATGTCCGAAAACCAATGTCTTTGTTTTTTTTTATTTATTTTTTCTTATTTTTATTAGTGACACGACTGATTATTTGAAAAAGTAGACACTAAAGTGCTCAAATGCTGCGCCTCTTGTCTCAATTATTTACAATAGCTGAAAAGCTGCTGCTATTTTGTCAAAAGTGGATTTTCTAAAGGTTCCGTTAATGCTGGACGATGAGCACAATGCTGTTCTGAAAATGTTTAAACTTACTTGTAATAATTAATGTTTATCTCACTTATATTCTAAGTTCCTTTTGTTCATTTACAGTCTTTTTGTAGCTTCATATAACAATTTTGAGGGGGGCGAGCTGAGTTCAAAATCTCATTATGATACAGTCTAACTGCATTCTTAACTGGGGTACATGAGAACTGAGGCTCGATTCTCATCCTGAAGATGGATCAGAATACGAAGAATTATAATCCTCTGGTCTGGTATAAGATCCACAGTAATCTCATACAACCAGCAGTCTGCTATTCCTGAAACACTCTTTTCGAAGTTACAAGAATAAGGGTACGTCCATGTTACAGCAAAACATGTCACAATGACACGTCAAAACTCATCGCCAACATATCACAAACAGGCTGAAAACAAGTCAACAACTGTAAGTAAACAACGAATCTTTAACAAATGCTTTATAGCCGTATGATGCACTGGTTAGAACTGCAAATAAGTCGTTGACTTGCATTTAAACTGTTCGTTATATGTTTGTGATATGTTGCCGACGTGTGTTTCTGACATATTTTACTGTAGTGTGGACGCACCCTGAGACGGCACGCTCCTCTGCTAGACACTGGTGCAACCTCGGGTGGAGAGAAGCACCAGAGGTGTTTCTTCATAGAAAACGTCACCAGATGTTTCTGAAACGTGATTTGGTCAACCTGAATCTTAAGATAACAGCTCCCTTTTCTCAGATGAGATGACATTCTTCAAAGGAGCAGGTTGCATCCTCAGGAGGTTTAGATAAAAGCTGTACATTTTACCCAGCAGAAAAGGGATCAGCATACAAAAATTGGACAATGACTAGGATACTCTTGATACAAGCAGTCGTCTCAGCGCTAGAAGTGACAACGAGCTGTAGTGACACCAAGAATTCTACTTCTTGCCTTGAGAGAGCTTGTTTGTAGCATAGGCATGATATCAGAAGCCCTGGAACAGACTTTTGCAGCAATTTAAAAAGGCATGGAAAACAATCTCCGTTGGGAGATTGTGCCGTCAGTACACCTCACGTGGTGCTCTGCAGGCACACTAAAGGGGTTGTTATAAAGTCCCTTAACCCCTAGCCACACCCACTTTTTAGCTTATTACTTTACTCCATTCCCCTTCCTCTCCAGTCTTGCTGTCAAGTTCTCTACCTATTACTTCTCAGCAACTATGGGGTTTCTCCCAGGTCCACATTTAAGTCCTTGTACCCCCATTACCCTATTTTTAGTCATTGACTTTATCCATTTCCGTTTCCTCTCTTCGGTTTTGCTGTCCAACCCTCTTTCAGTTCTGAGTACAGCTGTAGGACTTTCTCCCAGTTCCACCTTGTGATCCTTGAACCTCATCTGCTCTGTTTTCTGTATCTCTTCACCTTACTGTCCAACCACCCCAACTCCTCTTTTCACATGTCTTAAGCGCTGAATGGCCGAAAGTGCCTCAGTGCTAGGCTGGACAGTGTAAATTTATTAAAATCACACTCACAGAAAACAGAGCTACTACAGACACCATGTATGACCTAAGGACCCTGATTACAGGAGGCGCAAAGGGATGTTCACGAAGTAACCACATTTTACAGTATATCCGATGCAAACTGTGTCTGTCTTTCAAGGTTATGAAACTGACAGAGCTCACAAATATTTTAATGGCCCACATTCTCACGATGTTGATGATGATGATAAAATTGACAACACAGATGACAGGTCTTTTGAGTACCAGTCTAATGCTGATAGCATTATATTTATGAATCATTTTCGAGTTGTCAAAAGCTGTCAAGAACTGTATTATCTAGATTCCAGTTAGCATAATAACAATCTTTCCATTAAAATTTTGCTTATGCATGCATAATAATTAAAAAATTGTAACTTTCAGTTAATATCCAGCTCATGGATTGGAATATAAAATTTAGGCCAAAAGGCCACGCATTATGACCCATGAGGTCATTCAGCGCTGAAAAATAATACTGGAAACAATTGTTGGGGAGGTCGGAAAGTAAGGAAGAAGAATATGAACGGAGTGTATAGTAAAGGAATGAACGTGGTTGCAGCTAGGGGCCGGAGGGACGTTGCAAAGAACCTTAAGTAATGACTACAGTGCACTGTGTGAGGTGCACTGACGGCACTAATGATATGAAGATTTTAAATTAATCCCAGGAACTGGGTCGGTACATGAGATGACCCTTTGCAGTATGTCTGACTAAACATAGGAAGTAATAGGGATATTAAATAACATTTACCCTTTATAATCACATGGTAAGACTTTTACAAGCATTTTACGTATATATGACGCTTGAAAGACTTCACTTCTAGACTAATTAGATTCGAACATTTGGTATTAACGGTTAAGTCAATCATTGAAGTGATAGGAATGATATCTTCTGTGTGTCAGGAGAAATGTCTATTTTTTTTTTTTTTTTTTTTTTTTTTTTTCTAAACTGCTGCAGTGGATTTTAAGCTTCGTTGGGTTTTAATTTGCTATTTGTTCTGCTTGACAAATATTAATATCACACCATATACGACTTCAAATGAAAATATTCATCTTTTTCATGTTAACGGAAACTAATATCTATAAATATAGATATATATGTATATATATATATATTATATATATATATATATATATATATATTATATATATATATTATATATATATATATATATATTATATATATAAAGTATTTATATATATAGGCAGACTCATATATATATATAAAAGACAGTTAGTGAGAGAGAGAGTAAGAAAGTCATCTCCAAGTAGACTCAGCTGAAAAACAAGACTATAACCACTAAGAAAAATCATTTTAATGTTAAACATTATGTTCGGTAAATGTAACACTTTCTTTGGCTGCAGTAGCAGTTGGTATTGTAATCGTGTTCTTATCAGTACCTCTTATTTATATTATATTTATTATATTATATTATGATGCGTCTCCAACCTGATTATTCTGGACATTAAGGAGGAAGTGGGAGAGAACACTTTAGAAGATCATCTGTCCCACCTGATCACGCCTTTGTTAAGGAAACCACACCTTTAACTCTCTCTCTCTCTCTCTCTCTCTCCTCTCTCTCTCTCTTTCAAAATCAGCATGTACTTTCCAGCAATCTTTCACACTGCCTGTCCATTCCCGAAATCATTTCCTAACGCACTGCGATATTTATTTATTTTTCCCCCTTCGCCCTTATACGAGGCTTTACCACCGACACTTTCTTCTCAAACCCTTGATATTCTTCTGTTGTCAAATGAGCCAGGATCGAACGTGCCTGATTGGCTGGCTTACCCGCTGTGTCCCGGATGAGAGGGCTGTCTCTCCTGTCCTTTGATTGGCCAGCTTAGGACGAGAGGTGGGGACGAGAGGTTCCACTGGCAGTCATACGTCATTTCCCGTCTGGCCGCTGACGTGAAGGGTCGTCGTTTCTCTTCGACTGAAGGACACGCGAATAGGGATATGGATTATAATCCAGAAGCAGCGTTCTTTCATTTTTTTTATTCACATTCTTTCGTTCACTTTTTTTTTAATTTGTGCTGGCATGGTCTTATGAACACAAAAAGTACAAGAATTATTTTTTTTATGCTCACGTAGCCTATATCCATAGTATGACAAATCACTTTTTCATTTCGCGTTGTGAATAATCTTAATATTCATGGGAGGGTGAGAGAAAAAATAAGATTTATATACCGCTGCCTTATTTAGATACATAAGTATCTTAAGATTAAAATGACAATATACTATTCTTTATTCTACCTATTATTTTTTTTACTGAAATTGCAAATCAAATATAGAATCTATCTGTTTATTCCTTTATAGATATGTTCTATGTATATGGATGCAGTACGTAATCGTCTTATCATTCATCATTTATAATTTATTATTAACATCTATCTCCAATGAAAATTCTCTTTTATATTCCATATATTTGAGGTCAAAGATGCAAAAGGTCATAAACTGGTGCCATTTATTATCAAACGTTCTACTCGAAGTTTTTGTTCCTAAAAGTATAGAATATCTGAATCAACACTAAAATTCACACTCAGAAACCATTACACATCTTCAAGTAAAGTAACAGTTGATTTTCTGCTTTATTTTCATTTTTCAATCTTTTTCTGGACCTAGTGAATTACCGGCTCGTTCTTCAGGCTTCCTGTAATTGAAATCAAGCCTAATTTTTTCCAATATTTAAACAAGCTCTGTTAAACATATTGCACATTACCCCAACTCAGTGTTCTAAACTGGGCGCCGTGGCACCCTGGGGTAAGACAGTGCCCTAGGGGTGCTGCAAGATTTTCTTGAATTTTTGTTTTGGATCATCTCAACGAACATTTGTAAAAAAAAAAAAATTTTCAGAAGTCTTCATATAATCAGTTTGTCTACTCTAATTATGTTTATCTAATTCTTCTGATATGCTCTTTGTTTGTACAGTATATTTCTGCATGCACGCTATGCTGATTTTGGTTTGAGTATGGATAATAATTTGATTCATTAAATAAGATGTTAATTCATGCGATATGGTGGGATGGGAAGAAGGGTGCCACACCAAGATTACATTAGTTAGGGTGCCATCACTGAAACAAGATTGAGAACCACTACCCTAACTGGTGATAACATCACCCATTTAAATCAATTTAAAGCCAAAATTGTGTCTTTCTTTATCTGTATTCATCATCTATTCATTCATTATTACACAGACTGCTCTGTAGGTGCCAGTATACCTCACTGAAGAGTATTAATTACACCTCCTAGGCGTAGTAAGTTCCATCATATTATCGATGAAATTCATGCAAGTGGCATCACTTTTAAAAGTGCCCACATAAGGTCTTATCTTAAGCGCTGTTGCATGAGAGACAAAAGCTTTTGCAAAAGTCTGTTACAATATTTACAACACAAACGCCCATATATATATATATATATATATATATATATATATATATATATATATATCTCAATAGATATATATACATATACATATATATATATATATATATATATATATATATTTATAATATATATATATATATATATGTGTGTGTTTGTAAATATCTCAATTAGCTTTCTAAAAATTTTGGTAAAATCTCTCATGCAATGTTAATCACATTATATTCTACACAGACAGACACGCATACACATGTACACCCACACACACACACACACCCACACACACACACACACATATATTATACATATATATATATATATATATATATATATATATATGTATGTATATAATTTATATAAATATATGTGTGTACATATGTATTCGTGTCTGTCTGTGTAGAATATAATATGATTAATATCTTTGCTTTGATAACGTTAGAGAAATGGCTAATGTCACAACCAATACTAACTGATTTTTTAAAATATATTTGTATATTTTGAAGATGAGGAAATTACTTTTGACATCGCTCTCAAAAGCTTTTTGTTTGTATCCCATTGCTAATCAATCGGCCGCTTCGTTAAATCAGGCTTCTCAACAGAGAGAGTGAAAAAGATTGAGAACCACCTGGTGTACCTTCCCTTTTCACCACTGATGAACTCCGGAATTCTCTCACTACCTGATTTTTTTTAAATTTTCTTCATCTTGGATTTACCACTTTCGTAGGAAAGTCGTCTGAACAACCTAATTACAAATTAATTCCATACCCACCAGGCCCCCACCCCTCTCCTTTTTAGACTAACTACTTAATTCATCTCATATCTTAACAAGTATTTGTGGTCATCTAAGGAAAGGAGTTCACGAAACCATTTTAGTTTTCTGTAAAAGAAAACTACTCTGACGGCTTTGTCTGTCCCTCCACACTTTTTCTGTCCGCTCTCAGATCTTAAAATCTACTGAGGCTAGAGGGCTGCAAAGTGTTATGTTGATCATCCACCCTCCAATCATCAAACATACCAAATTGCAGCCCTCTAGCCTCAGTAGTTTTTATTTTATTAAAGGTTAAAGTTAGCCATAATCGTGCGTCTTGCAACGCTGTAAGCATTATTATACACTGTACAGAAAACTCGATTATGCCAAAGAGACTTTGGCGCATTTTTTACTTGTTTATTGTAAATTTTAACTGTAAGGAACAAAATATTTTGACAAGTGGGTTCTTTACGCACATGTGACTGTTTATGCCTTGTTTGTATGAGTAAGTTGGTATGACTGCATTTCTCTTCCAAGATCATGAATGAACTGGCTCATTAACTTTTGAGAACTGGCTGCAAGATCATTCTACAACATCTGTATTTCCTCTCTCTCTCTCTCTCTCTCTCTCTCTCTCTCTCTCTCTCTCTCTCTCTCTCTCTGTAATTTATTTCAAAATAATTTGAAAAGTTGCTTGTAGATACAAGTATTTCAATACCTGAGTGAAATCCTAGTTAATTGCTTGAATCAAGTTTTAACAAGGGTTTAAATTTCTAGATCATAACCTGAGTTTTAATTAGGCACGAGAGATGGAGCCAATCAAGAGAGCTAAGAACATACCAGTGATGGGGAGGGGGAGGAGGAGTGTGGGGCGTCAGCGGATTAGATGGATGGATGTGGTGAGGAGGGATATGGGTGAGGTGAGACTGGGGGAAGAAGATGCAAGGAATAGAAATAGATGGAGAAAGTTAACCTGAGCAGCCGACCCTGCTATATACAGTGGGACTAATAAGGTCGAAAGAAGAAGAAGAAGGCCTTCTGAGAGCAGTAGCATTGCAAGTAATAGTTGTTTCAACGGAATTCAATCTGTATAGAGTCTTCTCTGTTCGTTTCACAATCTTCTACTCATCATCGTGTAGCTCTTATATGAAGTTTCCTAAGGACACATAAAGGTTTTCTGCCATCTTAGTTTTATTTCCTCCTGACGTTTCGACATGCGCTCTAGCGGCCCATCTACCAAGAGTTACAAAAATAAATGAATTGAGATACACATGTCACGCAAGTATGTACTGTATATAAGGTGGGTGGTTTACAGTTGTTCCAAGTGAAATATGGCTATGATTTTCTATATTGACGAATTTATCTCCGTTCAATTGCCCTCGCTCTTATAAAAGTAACTCTTCTTTTTCTTTTGTCTTCAGCTTTTCATTATCTTCACTGGTTTCGCCTGTACCTCCTTCCCTATTCTTTCTTCCATCTTACTTTCCACCTTCAACAATTGTTTCATAGTGCAACTGCGAGGTTTTCCTCCTGCCACATCTTTGTAACCTTTTACTCTCAGTTTTCCTTTCAGAGCTGAATGACCTCATGGGTCACAGCACTTGGCCTTCGGCCTAAATTCTAGGCCTATTATGTTCCATATGAGGTCGTTGTTCTGATCAGCCTTCCCACTTTCCTCTGTGTGTCCAGTGCATCCTGACTTCTTAAACCTTTATAAAAGTGACTAATAATCCTTAATAATGCCAGGAGGTTATTCCTTTCCTTAACGAGCCTATTTCCTATTTTATCTATCTCCTTCTGTTACCTCTATCAACCAGTTCCTCCTGCTGTGCTATTCTAATCCTGTTATCGTATGTCCTTTTTTCCAGCTTTCAGCTTGTCAGCTCGATCCCCGATAGTCATTCTTGTAAGGCAAGTTATCTAGACTAAGTTGCTTTTATTTTTATATTGTATTATATTTAGAGTTGTATTCTAATATCTGAAATGCCCATTTTTATACAGCACTTGGAATGATACATTATTTGTCTCGGGTATATATATATATATATATATATATATATATATATATATATATATATATATATATATATATATATATATATATATATATATATACTGGAATAAATAATATATTTCCAAGTATGTATAAAATACATACATATTAAAATGCAGCATAAATATATATATATAAATATTATATATATATACATATATGTATATATATATATATATTTATATATATACTATATATATATATATATATATATATTTATATATGTATATGTATGTATGTGTATATATATATATATGTGTGATAAATTATTTTATCTCTCATAGCTAAGTGACAATCGTCTGCATACTGGGTCCATTATCAAAGCCTTATAACCATAGATTCAAACGCCTCTTTTTATAAATATCATAAATAATTATACAGCAACATGTATGTCATTATGAATGTTTCTTCAGCCTTTTTCAGACCATCAGGTAGCAGGGTTGTGGGCTGAACATAATTACAGTAACGCGAAAAATTAAAGTACCGAAAAATTAATCCTTTTCTTTGTCATACGCTCTTTTTCTACTGTATAAAATCTTTTGCTGAAATTTATGCTATATTCTCTTTTCAAGTTAATAGAAATTAGCCAGTGATTTGTAAATATAGATTTTTATTCCATACCTGCTATGAATTGTTTTCAGTACTAGTCATATATTGCACTGTCTTTACTTTTAACCTTACCCTTCCGGGTAAACTTAACAGCATAAAAATGCTACCAAAAAATCCAAACGTTTTTATTTATATATGGCTGGATTTGTTGTCTGATTCTGCTATTTTCTAGATCAGGTTTCCCTGTCTTAATATTAGTAATAAACAAGAACCTTTATCTTCTAGTCAAAGTTTATCTAATAACTGTATTCTCCTAGCTAAGATGATGATTCGTTAGACATCGCTGGACGGTTATAAGTTCAGTCGTTTTGGTCACTTTTGCCTTTTCCGCTCTTTTGTAGTTATTAGGTATTAATCTGATTGGTAAATCATCGCAGTCTTTCTTTTTTATTATGGACAGCGTTCTCCTCGGCCTCCTTCTACTGCCCTAAAATGGAAGACTGCAGTATCTGCAAAAATACAAAACTGAAAAAAATGGTAGACACTGCAGTTTTCCCTTGCCTTACTGCTGATTTTGCAGATACTGCAAATGGGGCCGCCCCACCTAAATAAAGTACTGGAAACCATTCTGAAACTGAAATAACTTGTGTATTAGTGTTTCATGAGCAAAATAGGTGGCATATCTCAATTTCAAAAATTCTGCAAATACTGCAGTTTTTCATTTTGGCAGAGCACGATCTGTTCAATTCGTACGCTTCTACGGCACTCAGTTTTTCTTTCTTCCTCGTTTTTAAACGAGTGTTCCTCTCCTGCTTACTCAGACAACTGAGGAACAGCTGCTTCGTCTATTGCAAGTTCACCCTTGATAAGTCTGCCTGATTTTCGATTGGTCACTGATTAGGTCTGTGGCAGTGGTTCTTAACCAGGGTGGAAGCCGGTCCTAAGAGGTGCGAGATGCCTATGAATAATCAAACCAAAATATATTTTTATATACACATGTTATTTTTTCTGCAAAAAAATGAAACAAAATAAAATAGAATAAAATAAATAATAATAATAATAATAATAATAATAATAATAATAATAATTATTATTATTATTATTATTATTATTTTATTATTATTATGCTATTATTATTATTATTATTATTATGGAGAAACTGACTGCTGATTTGAAAGGTGCATACATCGAAAAGGTTAGAACCACAGGTTAGATGGAGGGTAATTTTTTTTTTTTTTTTTTTTTTGCACAGTAGCTTGGTTGTAATTGAGAAGTAATTCCCAAGTCCAATAAGAGATAGCTTGGGACTTCCGACATCCTCTTCAAAAAGTCCAAGAAAAAAAAAGTTAATCAAGAAAAAGAAGGAAATGAAGATAAGACAGTACTGTATATGACACAGCGTAAGATGCTATAAGCAACAAATGAAAGCTTAACAGGCATTCAAAAAAAAAAAAAAGAAACAGTTGCAACAAAATCTACAGAATTTCATTTAGTTCTGGTACACTGTATATCAAGGTACAGTCCAGGAAGTAAGTATCTAAACTCTTGTATTGCAGGAAACAAGACAGTTTCTTGAGAAAAAACTTTTCGTCCAAATGGCGTTTTCTTCCTGAGAAGCCATAGATGATAAACTTAAATTGACATTCAAAAAGATTGGGCACTAAAACGAGATTATTTTATTTCTGGCACTGAACTCTTTCCCGATGAACATTCCAAAGAAGAACTCTTCAGAAAAAATCAGTCTCTGCCTCTAAGATAAAGCTGCGACTCTTCTTCTATTGACTGACCTGCAAGAACTCAGAGACCTCCTTTAGAGGGATATTTTTCTTCCCTGACAAACACTGAAGACCCATTGAAATCGCAACCAGTGGACTTGCGCGTGAGAGATGTGATCATGACGGACGCATTCCAGCCATTTAATCTTTGTTAGCTTAACCCTTCCAAATAGAGGTATCGTCGGGGCCGCAGTCGACCGCGGCGACGCCGTGATCACCTCATTTGCTCAATCAACACAGCCTCACCCTCTCCTCATCAGCCGAAGTGGAGGGCAATGAAAGTCAACGGTGGGCGCTATTGCAAGATGGGGAGGGCTGAAGGGAACGGAGGGGAGGGTTTCTGCCGTCAGATTGGCAGGCAAAGCTGTGGATAAATACATGCTTTGATTAATTATGACAAATGAGAAGCCATGTCCATTGTGGTTTGCCGAATGAGAAGCCTTGTTATTCCTTCCATTGCATTTGATTACTGTTATCTAACGTTGGCTACGTCGTGCTCTGGTCTGATTCATTTGTTTTGCAGTGAGACCTGTGGTGAGGTGTTCTTTCCTCTAAGGATTCAGTAGGCTAGTAAATGACCTTAACTGTAAGACATTTCATGGATGTAATATTAATTACACAGGTTTTTGGATCATTTAAAGATTATTTAACTTTATATTGCTAGAACAAAAATTTAACAATACAGATTTTACCATGTACGAAATTCATTTTGAGTCATTGTTTTTCTAATATATTCTAAAAATGGAATTCTTTTTTTACATTAATTTTTTCGTGACAGCAGTTTCCATATTCCCAGCGGTCCTCATTTTTGCTCTGATCTCCCGTTTACAGTGATGCAGAGCTCAGTTTCATTAACGATGCTCTGTATAAAGTTTTTTTCTGCAATTTTTGACAGAACAGAAGGAGAGAACTCGTCCTCCAACTTCCAAAAATCCAGAGATCTAAGAATATTTAGAAGTCTGTGAACTATATATTGAGCTATTTTTCAATTATATGATGTGGACCACTGACTCCAGTCTCAGCTCACAAACTGAGGACCAGATCTCAGTTGCAGGGAAAGGAAAAGATTTGAGAATATGTGATTTCAGCTGACCTAAGAAGTAGATTCTGTACTTGGCAGTTAGCCTGAGTGGGATGGATCAGCCAAGGTGGATGAGGGGCGGGTTAGCATCTTCATCCTAAAAGAACTGCTGAAAAGAAAGGGAAAAGTTTTATATATATATATATATATATATATATATATATATATATATATATATATATATATATATATATACATATATATACTGTATATATATATATATATATATATATATATATATATATATATATATATTGACAGATAGATAGAGATTTACACATATATACATGTATATATATATATAGGTAGATAGACAGATTTACATACATACATACATATATATACACATATATAACATATATATATAACAACAACCATACATTGAGAGGGTGCGGTGTTCAGGGAAATGACCTTTCAGGATTAAATGTCTTACGATATAAGATTTCAGTCATCGAACCCCCGTACATTTCCTCTCCCTCCCTAGAAGCACAATGTTTCCCAATCTATAGTCAATTTCCTTTCATTATTGAAGACGATTAACTATCATTCTACTGACGAGCCAGTTTCATTTCAACTTGGAATAGCATCGGCTTTGTATGATCTGCAGTTTCGGGTACCACACACCCTGCCAGCTAAAATTGGTCGTTGTTCTGATACGTTTAGTCAAATGTATGTAAATGCAGGTAATGTTTTCAGTTAGGAAAAACACTGAACATCGATAGTGAGTAGAAATTACTAAAGAGGGCGATGATTCACTGGAATACTGGTGACGGGGAAATTGTTATTTAAGAATCCTGACAACATCATGGGTGGCAGTAAATGAAAACCAGATGGGTGAAGAAAACTGTGAAAGATACACATGATTGGGCCTTGAGGGACGTACTGTAGACAATATTCACGGTTTTCTGCAGTTTCTTTCGATCCTAGGTGCACGTCTTTCTGCCTTTTACTATCCATCCGTTTTTCTCGGTCTCCTCTCTTAGATGTCTTCTTTAACTTTATGTCCCTCCCGAGTGAACTGATGGAAGTCTGCAGGAAATAAGAATGTTTGAGCAGTGCTGTCCAGAGCTATTTGTGTAAATGATTTACGAATTAGAAAGTAACTTAGCTCTTCTGAAGACTTCTGAAAGCTTCTACAAAGCCTTCTGAAGCCCTGAAGGCTTGAAAGCTTCTCAGAGAGAAGCTTCTGCTGGGCTTCTGAAAGCTTCTCTGAAAACTTCTGAAGGCTTCTAAAGGCTTCCGAAAGCTCTGGCGCTTCTGAAGATGGAAGACTTCTGAATGTTTCGAAGGCTTCTTAAGGATTCTGAAGACCTGAAACTTCTGAAGGTTTCTGAAGACCTCTGAAGGCTTGCTAAAGCATCTGACTTTGGGGGCGTCTGAGAGCTCAAGACCCCCCGAGACCTCATTAGGGCAAACGTGTGATATTGGCCCAACATCAGCTTGGGCAAGGCCTCGACCGGCTTCTAAGACTCGGTTCAATAGCTCCTGGAGTCCCTCTCCAAGTCATTGAGGTCCACTCGAGGCGTCTCCCTTCTTGGAGTTCCTCCTCAGGTCATCTAGAAGACGGGACTTGAGGAATTTTGACTTGATAATCAGGGTTAGCTGGATAAGTCCCCTGCTGTTGTGGGTGGGGGTAGATTTGGGAGGGGATGGGGGAGATTGCTTTGAAAAGGGCAGAGGAGGAGTCAAATGGCATAAACATACCCCATGGTGGAAATCTCTCTCTCTCTCTCTCTCTCTCTCTCTCTCTCTCTCTCTCTCTCTCTCTCTCTCTCTCTCTCTCTCTCTGATCTGCTACTCTCTACCGTAGTAAAAGGCATCTGATATAAACCTTGGTATTATTATTATTATTATTATTATTATTATTATTATTATTATTATTATTATTATTATATCATGCACATTGTGAAAACTGTTATTTTATCTCAGGTACAACACATTATTATTATTATTATTATTATTATTATTATTATTATTATTATTATTATTATTATTATTATCCTAAGTATATTATGAAACTGTTATTTTATCTCAGGTACACAATACATTGTTATTATTATTATTATTATTATTATTATTATTATTATTATTATTATTATTATTATTATTGTTATTATTACTATTATATACCTCGCATATTGTGAAAGCTGTTATTTTTATCTCAGGTGCACAGTACATTATTAGTTATTATTATTATTATTATTATTATTATTATTATTATTATTATTATTATTATATCTCGCATATTGTGAAAACTGTTATTTTATCTCAGACGCATGAATTATGCTAACTAGATTTATGTTCACTATTAGTGATTTAATTTTTCCGATTCTACTTTTATAATATGTAATATGACTTAATAACAAATTAATTTTCCAATAAAGTGCACAATTATCCCTTTAAACTATATTTGATTTGTCAGAAAATGTCGAAGGCGAAGAGTTGCTTCCTTACAGTTATTTCCTTTCTCTTTAAGGTTCCTGAATTTTACATTTTGTATTTTATTACAATGTTTTCTTCTCAGCTGAGTGCTGAATGGAATATGGTTGTACTGTATCTGTGTCAAGAGCGGTTGGCACCCTGTCAGATAAGGCTAACGTTTAGGTTAGGTTAGGTTAGTTAGTTAATAGTTAAATATATATATATATATATATAGTATATATGTATATATATATATATATATATATATATATATATACATACATACATACATACATACATATACTTACGCACACGTGACGTTTTCTTGATCACATCTGTTTATTTTCGTATTTGTTTCGATTCTGAAGTACAGAGCCTGAATTCGAAAGGAATATGTAATGAAGAGTTGATTCAATTAACGTCTCTATTGAAAGCCGGATAGATAAGCCGAATATCTGCCTCTGTGTCTAATTTAATACGCACAGGTTCGAATCCTGCACGGGCAAGATGTATTTATTAAATATACTTCCCTTATTGTGAGTTATTCCGTAAGTAAAGTGAGTTCGAAATTAAGGGTCATTTGTAGCTTAATATTTGTGATCTTAAAATGTATGCATATAATTATAATATATATATGTGTGTGTATATGTTTTTATATGTGTATATACACATATATATATATTATATATATGTATGTATGTAATTATATATACATATATGTTACATATACAGTACTGTATATACATTTATAAAATTCCTGGTCACTAATCATATATATTTTCAAACATTAAGCAAGAAATTACCCATTAATATCCAATTTACCGTACCTTAGAAATAGGTTACACAGATTGTATAATAAGCGCACCTTATCCATCCGAAATTAGAACCTACTCTGTCTTTTAAGATGGGAACATAAGGGACTGTAAGCGTATCCAAATCCATCCGGATTGTAAACAATGTATGTGTTTACTTGTTACAGCATTCTTATTTATTCTCGCCTGTTCTCACTTTACCTGTTACTTCTATGCATGAATGTATTTATGCAGAGCATACTTGTGCATTTTTGTATTTAATTTCCTCCGTATATTTTCTCTTGATTTCTATTTAGATTGCTTTCCTTGGCTTCTGTCCAGGAAGCACTAGTCAGACTGATTCTGTATAACCGAATGTGTACACAAGGATACAAATACGTATTTCGATTTATATGCGGTATACTATATATATACAGTATATATATATATATATATATATATATATATATATATTTATATTTATATATTGATATTATACACTCACACACACAAACATATATATATATATATATATATATATATATATATATATATATATATATATATATATATATATATATATATATATATATATATATACTGTATATATACTGTATATATATATAAAATATATGTATTAAATATATATATATATATATATATATATATATATATCACCACAGGTGAAAAATAAGAGACGGGTCATGGTCCTGACCGGTTTCAACTTATTTCGTCAATGGCTTGAAATGAAGTCCAGAGGCAGAGTCAAGGACCTACGCCAAATCTCTTATTTTTCACCTGTAATGTGTGATAAATGAATCACACAAAAGTGATTATAATCATATATATATATATATATATATATATATATATATATATATATATATATATATATATATATATATGTGTGTGTGTGTGTGTGTGTGTGTGTGTGTGCGCGTGTGTGTATTTGGGTACTATTTCTTTCGTTCAAATTTCCAAGATTAAATGATAAACTTTTATTTGTCATCAACCAAGCAGATATCCAACACCATTCTCACGTACAGAAAAGATGCAGACACTGTTATTTTATTACTAACCAAAAAGATACTTCATTATTTCCTTTTTTCTATTCAGAAGGCCGAGGAGGAGAAAGAAGAAGAAGAAGAGAAGAAGAAGAAGAAGAGGCAAATGATAGCAGCTGATTGAAAGCTACTGAATCGAGTATTACACCAATTAAGTTTCTCTCAATAGCGTTCTTAAAGCCATTTAAAACACGCACCACAATGCATCATTCAGACCCGTTATGCATCGCTGGCAATCTTCATTTCTTCGTACCGTCAGCTCCGCACGAAACAATACGAAATTTTTCCTCATTTTCGATATGGATTGAATTTTCGTCCGGCACCGGACAACATACCCAATTATAAGCCTTTTGTGTGAAGGTTTAGCCGGGGCGGGTTGGGGTGGAGGGATGGGGCCGATAGTAGGGGAGGGGGATCATCCTATCTAAATATGGTTTAAATGGTCAGTGTGGGGAAAAAGTACCTTTGTGTCCCTTATCGTTAGGATGATTTGGGATGATCTCAATTCGTCAGGGCACTATAACCATATAATCCCTTGAGAGTCATTGTCCTAATTTTGGTGCACATGGTAGAGGGTCCTAAGGCCAAGAAGTGGCTTGCGCCTCGTTCCGTACACTTGCTACTCTAGGTAGTAGGAAGCATGGCAGTTCGTAGTAATTTCCTTGAATAACTTCGGTGAAACATCAATAGGAATCTATGGTGGGGGAACTTTCCCAAGATTGTCCCAGGTCTCAGGGCAAAGAAATTCCAACAATCTGTCTCTCTCTCTCTCTCTCTCTCTCTCTCTCTCTCTCTCTCTCTCTCTCTCTCTCTCTCAAAGTCCGAATCCTCGAGAAATAGATCGTTAAGGATTGCGTCCATTTAAGCTACCAAATCCTACCAGGATTTTAATTAGAAATTATATAATTTTTGCTAATTTTAAGATTTTACTTTACCGGTAATTCCATATTTTGGGATTCATATATAGACTAAACAAAATATGAACATATTACTACATTCAGACTTGCTTTATTTGTCTCAACGCATATTTTACTTCTTTTCAGAGAAAAGGAACTTTGCAAGCAGATCTCTCTCTCTCTCTCTCTCTCTCTCTCTCTCTCTCTCTCTCTCTCTCTCTCTCCTGTAATTTGAATCTCGAGAAATAGAATTGTGCTGATTACTTCTATATACGCTGAAAAGATTTGGACGTTCAAAGGCTGTACAGAATGTTAATTAAGATTGATATAGTTTTTGGCAATTTCAGATCTTAGTTGTGACTGTAATTTCGTAATTCAAGTTCTTATATAGCCTAAAAAATATTTATATATAGCTATATTCGCGCTTGCTTTGTCTCCAGCCACATACTTTACTTCATTTTAACAGAGAAAGACACTTTGTGCAGATCTCTCTCTCTCTCTCTCTCTCTCTCTCTCTCTCTCTCTCTCAAGAAATCACATCCTATCTCTCAAGGTTTTCATATGAGTTTTCTGATTAACACAAAAAACCGAACATTTCCCTCTATCTCTTCTTATCATAACTTTAAAACTGTCTTGGAGACACGGCTATTTTAGGAATCCTTATGTTCTTATTTCGTTATGTAACTTTTGGTAAACCTATTGCATTGTCGTTAAAGGAATATAGTGCTTTGTTTATTTTTTTTTTCCATCTGCTTGAGGACATGGACGAAAACTTTCACCAACTGTTAAAAGATTTGCTTGTGTCTCTAGAATTCTCTTCCTCATCTTATCAGCGACGAAGCTCATGAAACAAAGCGTCGTTGAGGAATTCACGTCCTGACCCATTAATCATCATCATTACCACCATTAATCGTCATCATTATATTGCTAATGAAATTATATTCCTGAAACACTTTTGGAAAAGAATATGGCTGCTGTTTTCTATCTATGTATGGTTGGACGAAATTGATCAGCTTTCTTCTATCAAGATATTGGCAGAAGAAATACAATATTATTGGTGTTATTTATTCTGAGGTAAACGCCACCCCCACCCCTCATTATAAACAAACTCAGTTTGCGTAAATCAAATATTCATTTGAGACAGTCACTGAAACATACATTAACTGAATATTCAACTGAGCGCTGGGCTTCCATTCTCACAGGAAGTGACGTAGAAAGGAACTCCGGATTATGCAGAGGGGATTATTTTGGTCGTATAAGAGTCTATCAAGAGATTCTTATAAGACGAAATAAAATCCTTGCATAATCCGAATTTTTCTACGTCACTTCCTGTGAAAATGAAGCCTAGTGCTTGTTGAATCTCTTGACATATCTAACAAAGAACTCCTTGTCAACCAGATTTACTGGCATTTTTATTCTGCGAGGCTTTGTCCGGTAATTCGGGACTTTATTTGACAGGAGACATTATTGTGACTTGACACTTTACAGTTTTGCACCAGGCGCGATACAGAAGTAGGCAACAAGCGTACCGCAAGGGGGAAAATACCCTGCGATTGCTACGTAGAGACAAAATTCAGAAGATTTGATCTTTATCACATTACCTTTTTTTTTTTGTAAGTGATATGTTGGAAGGTTAGCGTTACCAGAAGAAATGTTTTCTTTTGTACTTTAAATTTTAGATATTCTGATAAAATCTTTCAAAGCAGGATATATCGAGTTCTTTACAAAGCCAAAGTTTCTCTTACTCACTATAATATTATATAAGTAATTTGTCATTAATCCAAAGTTCTTCTCACGCACTGTAATATTAGTTAAGTTATTAAAATAATTCCAGTTTCCTTGCATTTAGACAGGAAGTAAAATTTTACCTGCATTTATGCAATTAATGCCAAAGTATTTTTCGTCACGAAACGAGAGTTGAAGGCGCTTCTTCTTATCCAAGAATTTTGCCAATATTCATGAGGATCTCTCCTATGCAAAATCTTGGCAATAACTTGGGTCTCGCCACGGAGTGATGACATTTGGTACGAACGACTTTTCTCATTATGATGATAGTTTTATAGGTTTCGGATCATTTGTTTTTTTTTCTTTATTCTTTGATTACATTTTACAACCAACGTCACTGCTTGTTGTTTGCATTTTTTCATTGTATTTCATTTGCATGGTACTTTCACTGTTTTTGTTATCTAATATGTAATTCACGCAAAGAAGGTAGCTGGCAGTTATTCAGCTCTTCGTTGGGTGAGTCGGTAGAGCTGTGGCCTAGCACTCGGTAGCCCGAGTTCGAGTCTCCGGCCGGCTGGTGAAGAGTTAGAGGAATTTATTTCTGGTGATAGAAATTCATTTCTCTCGCTATAATGTGGTTCGGATTCCACAAGAAGTTGTAGGTCCCGTTGCTAAGTAACCAGTTGGTTCTTAGCCACAAAATAGGGTCTAATCCTTCCCGGGCCAGCTCCTAGAGAGCTGTTAATCAGCTCAGTGGTCTGGTAAAACTAAGGTATACTTAATTTTTTGGCAATTTTAGACCATTGTGCAAATGGCTGGAACCTGTGCATATAAGTATCTTACTAGTATTACAGTTGATGTTGCTGTTGTCGTAGATTGAGTTTGCCTTGGCATGCCTGTGCGTCCTGACAAGCTACAGCATACAGAAAGCAGTTGGGTACTTGCAATGCCTTAGATTCAACTGGCTGCCAGTCCAGACTCATTTAACCTGGCAAAAAGTTTTTCTCCGATTTGGTTCTTACTTTCCCCCCTTTCTCTCTTCTCCTCCTCTCCCTCTCCTCTTTCTTCTTCTTCTTCCTTTCTCAGCTTGTCCCTAGCAGAAGACAGCTGTTTGCAGTAAGGTTTTCAAGGTGTTTACTGATAACCTTTAAAGTAATTCAGGCGTTCGATGTTTCGTAATATCGTACATCTTATTCATAAGGCTTAAGTGACCAGCAGCAAATAGTCAAAGTGTTTTCAGTGAAGATAGGCTTGCCATGACCAATGTTCCCTACGTTTAGTGTTCTGAAAACCTCTGTTGTTTTTAGACCTTACAAGAAGAATTTTGTGTTGGCCTTGAAAATGAGAATGACACAGTCAGAAAATATGATTACTCTGTTGCAGTTATTCACTATCCCCTAATACAAGATAAATGGCTTTAAAGTTTTAACTGGGGTTCAGAACAGACGAGATAAGTAGTATATTCAGTGGGATATAAGGTTGAACTCCAGCAAATTGTGACACTGTAATGTGCCTCACTTTTTGGATCATTGTGCATAAATAATTGTACTGTGATAACTGTGGGTATCTGCCAATACTTGCTATATATTACAACTCTGTTTGCTTCCTTACGGTTCTTAAGAACTTACCATCTAACGCCAACAGAAAACATAGTTCGTTGAACTTATAGGCCTACAGCGATTATAGTCCTAGTTCCACAGGGTCCAGATTTTTGTAATGATCACTGAAAATTGTCTTGTCTATTGGAATAACAATTTTTCTGTGCATATGAAAATCAAATTTATAAGGTAATTAGTTTAGAGAATATTTTGGTTTATGGCCATGAGTCATGGTACAGTACGGTGACTGAATAATCAAATTGTTCTTAGCATTTTTGAAAATAAGGCGCTCAGAGAATATTAGGATTAATTGGAGGATAGGATGTCAAATAACAAATTAAGTAACGGTGGTGCAGCCGGTCAATGAGTATGTTAGGTTCTCACGCTGGAAGTGGCTAGACCATGTGTATAGGACAGGGAATAGTACGATACGCCTGGTGGGTTGCCCTTGGTAGAAGAAGAGAAGAGGTAGAGGTAGGCCAAAGGAGACCTGGTTAAGGACAATGAGGCGGGAAGCGGGAGACGAGTGTTGGCGAGATCTTGAGGAGTTAGCCCAGGACAGAATATGGTGGCGTGAGTTTATCGAGGCCCTGTGCATCCCCGTGGGTGCCGCAGGAAATGGTTTATTCGATTGGAATTATGCAGCCGTTAAGAAGTTTATTTGCGAGAAACATTTGTTTGAAGTGATGGTTCCTTTTCCATTCATAACAATTAAAATCATGACTTAATCCATTGCCAGACAGTAACCTTTTATCTCAACAGAGAGCTTCAACTAGTAACTTCAGTGTCATCACCTTGATTTTAGTGCGTTCTGCTCATTTTTGCAGCGTTTTAGCATCTGTAACTTGCTAAGGTGACACGATGGCACAATGCTTACAGTACAGTGAGGTCATGCACTTTCTGTCGTACTGCAAATCTGTAGAATATTCCCGGTAATGTACGATTGCTGATGTTTATATATTAGGAAAAGTTGCAGCTTTAATCCCAAGCCCAGAGAGACCGTGTGTTGGGATTTTTTGTTACTTTCCTCATCAGTCGTTTAAATATATGTATGCATATATTCATACTAGTTTGATAAGTTTATCTTTATTTGTAAAGTTTTATCTGTATATTATTTATTCTATTTTACTCTAAGCATTTTTTGCTTGTTCCATAAGACGAGCGCTATAATAATAATAACAATAATAATAATAATAATAATAATAATAATAATACATCTGACGAGACATCCTTCTACCCATAAGAAAACAGCGATATGCTTTCATGCTTCTCTTTATTATAGATTTTAAAAAATCATTTCTCGGAAGCACTGCAGATTCTAAATAAGCTTCCACATACTTCGACATCAAACCAAAATTATGTAACAATATTCTTGGAATTCTGTATTGCACTGAATGTGGTTTGGATCTACAAACTGCATCCACATAATAACAAAAAAATCTGAAAATGTACAAAGTTAAAGAGGGATTTTTAATGTGCAGCGTCAAAGGTTTTAAATTGTATCGACAGTGGGTGAGGTTTTAAGCTTTTATGTAAGATAAAGCCAAGTCACTTTCACAGCTTTTAGATATATTTACAGTGGATGAAGACAAAGGTGGATGGGAGAGAGAGAGAGAGAGAGAGAGAGAGAGAGGGAGGAACTAATTTATGATACTCTTTTGACTGGCATGCTTTGTAAAAAGCTCAAGATGAAGGCTTCAAATTCAGAAGCAATTTTTAAAGCAACTTTGCTCAGTTAATGCTTTATTTGGTACAGTAATTCAGGATATTAACGTCATTCAATGCGTTAAACTTCATATACTAAAATTATTAGGTGTAACGTAGCAGATTAAATAGTAGACCATTTTGGTCTTTATTATCTAAATACGAAATAGATTAGACAGTTACTAACACAAGTCCTGGATAAGACTAAGGCCACCTTAGAAATATGCTGTCACCCCCCTCCCACCCATTTCCCCCACCCCCACCCCTCTCCATCCCACCTCCTCTCACCAAACCTCCCCAAATTACTTTAAAATTACTCTTTACCTTTATATATTTCTTTGTTTCCAGAAATATTTCCATTTTTCAAGGCCAAGATCAGCACAAATGATGTTCAGTGTCTGGCTGATCATCTACTGTTCTTGCCATGGACTGGTTCCGTTCGATGATTAAATAATTAAAAAATTTTTACCTTTTGGATTATAAATGATTTAAGGCTGATTCATTAAAACATCACGTCACCAACATCACGTCACGTCAAGTACATTGAGAATTTCTTACATGCAATCAAATGGGCTTGTTCACACCATCACGTCGTCACCATCAAGCACACGGCATCCACCGTCACATCACGCTCACTAGAGAATATTTTGACGTGCGTGACTTCTTACCGTGAGTGAGGTTGGGCACAGCTAAACGGGATTGTGATGGATGAGTGTGAATACAAGGCTCATTGATGATGGACGGTGACGTGACGTGACGTGATGTGTCGGTGATGTGATGGTATAATGTGAATCAGCCTTTAATCGTTCCCTTTACCTGCCTGCCTGATGGCCCCTTTAAGATAATGCTGAATGCCATAATCACTCCGCAGTTAAAATGATCAGTAGATTGTTAAAGTATCGTTTCACCCAAACCCAAAAAACAAATTAGCTCTCATTTGTCATCCCCAGAAATTTTGAATTGGAGTGTTTCAGAAGGCAGCAAACATTGAACTTCACCTTCTTTCTAAAAGTGAAAATGTTCTCTCCTACTTCTATTTTTTCTTTCAAAAAGTACAAACATATTAAAGTTTAGAAGCACATTTCTGTTTCAGGACTTACTGAAGTCTTCATTCTTACCTGATTTCGTGTTGCTTTGAGATGATGTGGGAAATGCCAGACGTCATTCAGATTAAGTCTTAAGTCTTACATTGATGATTCAGAGACGCCACATAAGGTTAATTACTATTAAAAGTAGTGCTATATAAGTAATACTAGTTGGTATTATGTTTCTGGTTATCTTTAAAATTTTTTTGAACTTTAGTCCTATTTCTATTTATGGACATTTCCCTTTGTCCAAGACTCAAGCAAGTGGACATTAACAAGGGAACTCATGCTCTCTCTCCTCTCTCTCTCTCTCTCTCTCTCTCTCTCTCTCTCTCTCTCTCTCTCTCTTTCCAAGCAGTCAGGCACTTTTGATCTAGAGTTCTTTTCATTTTTAGTTTCTCTGTAAAGAAAACTGTGCCGCTTTTGTCTGACCGTCCACACTTTTTTCTGTCGCCTCAGATCTTGAAGCCTACTGGGAGGCTAGAGGCTGCAAATTGGTATGTTGATCATCCACCCTCAATCATCGACATACCCAAATATGGCTCTCTTGCCTAAATAGTATATTTATTTAAGTTAGCCATAATCGTGCTTCTGGCATCGATATAGGATGAGGCACCACTGGCCGTGGTTGAAGTTTCAGGGCCATGGCTCATACAGCATTGTACCGAGACCAGCGAAGATAGATCTGTACCGGTAGCGCCGTGTTATACGCTGTGGCGGGTGTACAGAAAACTCGGTGCGCTGAAGAAACTTCGGCGCATTTTTTCTCTTTTTTTATTTAGACTACTTAAGGTTTTTATGATTTTTTTTAATTCTGTACCTCTTTGGACATCCCCAGTAACGCTGATATCCACTGTCTCCCTACTCGGCATACAGCCCATACTGTGTGTTACTGAGTCTGTTTTGAATTGTATAGTTTACAGCCCTGGAGATGAGGACTTGCATCTGGAAAATTTGGCTAATAAAAAAGTGAGATGTGCGATTTTTTTGTTGTCCGTTTGATTCCAGATTTCAGCATTCCAGATGCCCTAATCTTTCCCAAAGTACTCTAATCATCACCTGTATATGTATGTATGTATGTATGTATATATATATATATATATATATATATATATATATATATATATATATATATATATATATATATATATATATATATATATATATATGTGTGTGTGTGTGTGTATGTGTATGTTTGACCAACTTCATTGTTAGAATCGTCCGTCGAATTCTCAACGTTTCATTCTGATTCTGTTCACGAATTTGCATCCCTTAAGTTATTTTCCTTTTACTTCCCGTCTGCTTTGAGAACTGGAAGCTGACTCTCCTCCCTTTCCGGATTGGTTCTTCGCCTTTCTCTGTGAATCCCTTCCCTACAATCCAAGTCATTTGAATAACAGAACAGTGAGCGTGTATGCTCTCGCGTGTATGCATGTGTATGCGTGTGTATGTATGCCGGCGTGCATGTGTGCGTATATCTCCTTCCCTCCCTCTCTCTCTCTCTCTCTCTCTCTCTCTCTCTCTCTCTGATAGATTTACTCATCTTCATTCTTTTGTCATTCTCACTCACTCTCTCTTTGTCTGTCATGTTCCGTTTCCATTTCCAGGTTCCAGTATTATTCCAGCCCTCTCCTTCCTATCTCGAAAAGATTTACTCTTCTTTCTTTTGTCCTCCTCACTCAATTACTCTCTCTTTCTCTGTCATGTTCCGTTTCCAGTTTCCAGGTTCAGTATTATTCCAGCCCTCTTCTTCTTATCTCAAAAGATTTCTCTTCTTTCTTTTGTCCTCCTCCTCCTGTCTCTTCTTCTTCTTTCCCTAATATGTCCTTGTTCCAGTTTCCAGGTCCCAGTATCATTCAGCTCCTTTCTTTTTATCTCAAATAGATCTACTCTTCTTTCTTTTGTCAGTCTCACTCCCCTCTCTTTCTCTTTCCCTGTCACGTTCCTTTTCAAGTTTCAGGTTCCAGGATCATGCCAGCTCTCTCTTCCCCTATCTCCAAATAGACTTACTCTTCTTTCTTTTGTCAATCTCTCTCTCACTCATCCTCTCTTTCTTTTCTTTGGCATATATCTTTCCAGTTTCAGGTTCAGGATCATTCCAGTTTCCTTCTTTTTATCTCAAATGGATTTACTCTTCTTCTTTCTTTTGTCAGTCTCCTCCCACCTCACCCTCTGCTTTCTCTTTCCCTGTCACGTTCCTTTTCCAGTTTCCAGGTTCAGGATCATTCCAGCTCTCTTCTTTTTATCTCAAATAGATCTACTCTTCTTTCTTTTGTCAGTCTCTCACCCTCACCTCTCTTTCTCCTTCTCCAGCGTCCTTTTCCAGTTCCAGGTTCC
>NC_089792.1:12476920-12546920 GCF_040412425.1 Macrobrachium rosenbergii | reverse complement strand
CGGAAACCAAATAATATTCTTAGTAACATAGTTAGACAAAATAACTTTAATTTAAGGTGATTGTGAAATGTCAAGGTAATATTATATCCTTTCACGCCAACCAGATAATATTCTGAGGAACGCTGTATGAAACAATAACTTTAATTTCAGAAATATGAATTCCTCTATTTTAAGAGGATTAACTGTCGGTGATAAGAAATAAAAAAATACATATTTTGCCATTCTGCAGTATTCAAAGATTCGTCAGTCTCTTGCTAGAGAAAAATCCTTATGAATCTGACGCATTTTTTTTTATTCATTCTGATCATAAACCAAAAAAATAAAATCAGTTAACGAATTTTATCAATAACTCGCCAGCTTGTAAACATCTCATAAACAATTTCTTTTGAGAAAAAATATTCTATTTTATGATATTAAATTCTTCATCGCTGCTATATAGTCATTGTTGACCTTTGTTTCCGTAACGCCAGTTTGTCATGAAATTGATTAATTTGTCAGTCATACATTACTTCCGTCGATTCGAGAGTTTGTGAATAAGCGAAGATGAATAAGTCAAGATATAAATTGTGAAGAACATTCTATCCATATTTGGGTTTGAACGTTACTTTATATAGATTAGTATTTTAATATTGAATTACCATTTAAACCAAAAAAAGTTAAATTTATAATCAAATTAGATTATATCAGTAAAATATGAATTATTTTTAAAAATATCCCTATATGGCCTCCATGAAAGCTAAGCTACGTGAAGCTATTAATTCGATACTAAAAAAAGTGCGGTTCGTTCATCAGCTAAAAAGACATGATATCTTTTAAAAAAATCATATAACAAAATTCATCACTTTAAATGAAAATAAAATTGACATCATCATGCAATATAAAAGTGAGGCGTATGAAAATTGATTCATTTTAAACAATCTTTGAATCGTATCTCTCGAAATATTAGCAAATTATCGTACGTAAATGATAAAGTGAAGACTACGTGCTCAAGAACAATGACCAGTCAAAAAAAAAAATTACAGAAAAAAAACTTTGAAAAAACTCGTAATAAAAGTCACGCAGGAGAGTAACAAAAAAGATAATAAAATTTACCTATTTGTACATAGCACACACTGGATGCTGATGCTGAAATGACGATGTATATTTCTTTGAGGAAAAACAACTATACATTTGCTTCTGTAAATATGCTCACGTGGGTGCCTGGTTGCACATAGGTGAGAGAGAGAGAGAGAGAGAGGGATTGGGAAATATGCCGATAGATGAGAAGCGATGACGTGAAAAAAATCAACTGGGTAAATTCATCACCAAATACTGGAAGGAAAAAACTAGAAAAAGAAAACTTTAAATTTGAAAAATTGCAAAAAAAAAATTTTAAAAACTTTAAATTGCTGGAAAAGAAATAAAAAAAAACTATAAAAAATTAAAACTAACAAAAATTAAAAACTAAAAAAAATTTTTTTTTTTAATTTAAATTGCTGGAGAAAAAACTATAAAAAATTAAAAATTTGAAAAAATAAAAATCTGTAAAAAAATTCTTTAAAGCAACATAAAAGGGTCCTTTAATTTCACGAAAATGTGATCTGCCTCAGTCTCTCTATTGTTTACAGAAGGCAGTCACAGCATCTTGGGCGTTTGTGGTATTAATTTTGTAAACAGAAATGACAGGTTGTTTGACAAATTCCTTAATAAACAGAGGAAAAAACACAGACGTTAATGACATCGTTAGCACTTTCGCTCTTTCCGTCTGTGGAAAGATGTATGCAGAGGGAAAGAGAGGAATGCTGACTATGTATGAAGAGATAGGGAAAGAGAGGACGATGTTGACGATGCTGACGATGTAGAGAGGGGGAAAGAGAGGAGTGCTGACGATGTATGAAGAGAGAGGGAAAGAGAGGAATGCTGACGATGTATGAAGAGAGGGAAAGAGGGGAATGCTGACTATGTATGAAAGAGATAGGGAAAGAGAGGAGTGCTGACGATGTATGAAGGGAGGGGAAAAGAGAGAAATGCTGACGATGTATGAAGAGAGGAGTGCTGACGATGTATGTAGAGAGAGGGAAAGAGAGGAGTGCTGACTATGTATGAAGAGATAGGGAAAGTTAGGAGTGCTGACGATGTATGAAGAGAGAGGGAAAGAGGGGAATGCTGACGATGTATGAAGAGAGAGGGAAAGAGAGGAATGCTGACGATGTATGAAGAGAGAGGGAAAGAGAGGAATGCTGACGATGTATGAAGAGAGAGGGGAAAGAGAGGAATGCTGACGATGTATGAAGAGAGAGGGAAAGAGGGGAATGCTGACGATGTATGAAGAGAGGGGGAAAGAGAGGAATGCTGACGATATATGAAGCGAGAGACAGACAGACAGACAGAGACGTTAAAGGTGTATGAAGAGAGAACACTGAAGATGTATGAAGAGAGAGAGAAGAATAGTGAAGAGAGAGAGAGAGAGCGATGCTGAAGATAAATGAAAAGATGTATGAATAGAGTATTGACAGGTTAATACTGAAGATAGAACGTCTTCCGATTCCTTTCAAGAAAATGTATGTGAAACAATATTATTATTATTATTATTATTATTATTATTATTATTATATCACCTTTGAAGATAAGAAAATAAAACATAAATTACTTCACCGACAAGATATGTATTCAAACAAAAACCTAGACCAAATTCATGCCACAAGTTGTTTATCATTTGCTCAGTTTTTTACATCAAAAGTCCAATTACTGGCACCTCCATACAGTTTAAATGGCTCTTATGGACGACTGATAATAGTCGAACCTTATAGTTTTCTGTAAAAGAAAACTATTGTGCCGGCTTTGTTTGTCCGTCCGCACTTTTTTCTGTCCGTCCTCAGATCTTAAAAACTACTGAGGCTAGAGGGCTGCAAATTGGTATGTTGATCATCCACCCTCCAATCATCAAACATACCAAATTACATCCCTGTAGCCTCAGTAGCTTTTATTTTATTTAAGGTTAAAGTTGGCCGTAACATTGCTTCTGGCAACGATATAGGACAGGCCACCACCGGGCGCCGTGGTTAAAGTTTCATGGGCCGTGGCTCCTACAGCATTATACCGAGACCACGGAAAGATAGATCTATTTTCCGTGGCCTTGATTATACGCTGTACAGAAAACTCGATTGCGCCGAAGAAACTTCGGTGCATTTTTGCTTGTTAAATTAAGATATCACTTTACTAAAAACAATTTCTTCGCGCAATAACCTTTTACAATAAGACTTTCTGAGTAACTAGTTCCCTTAAATACGTCATTATTATGGCAATCTATTATGAAATGGATTATGTAGAACAGAAAATAAATACAATAGAATATAAAATTTAGGCTACAGGCCAATCGCTGGGACCTATTAGGTCATTCAGCACTGAAAGGGAAACTGAGAGTGAAAAGGTTTGAAAGGTGTAACAGGAGGAAAACCTCGCAACTGCACTTCAAAACAATGTTAGGAGAGGATGGAAAGTGAGATGAAAGAGAATGTGAACGGAGGTACAGTAAAAGGAATGAAAGGGGTTGCAGGTAGGGGCCGAAGGGGCACTGCAAAGAACCCTAAGTAATGCCTACACTGCACCGCATGAGAAACACTGAAGGTACTTTGCGTATAGGTACTCCGTCCTTCATCGGGAATGATTGTGATGCCAGTTTTAGTAACCATGAATCAGTCAGTCATCGGTATTGAATAACATAAAGTATAAACTAGCAAAGATAATAATTTTTCTAAAATTAATGGGACTTTCTTCTCCATGAACTGTATTTTATTTACCTTCATTACAGATTAATTTTCATAAAATATTTTTGGGGAACGAGAATGGGGATTTTCTGTAATACTGGTAAAGAAAAAGTTACTAAACATATCATTAAGGTATGTCGTTAAATAACCATTGGAAATAATACAATAATTGTCAAGCTACGTAAAGACGTATGTTCTGACATTCATAGATGTATGAGAAGGTAGATAATATTAGAAAAAAAATTAAACTTAACTCCTTTTCATCATGCCAGTGTTGAGAAGTTGGCGTGTTGGGAAACTCATGTATTGGAAGGTTTATCTGATTGAAAATTACCATTTAGAAAATTGTTATTATTATTTCTCTCTCTCTCTCTCCCCTTTCCCTGTCTCCCCACACTTTCTCTCTCTCTCTCTCTCTCTCTCTCTCTCCCTCCTCCCTTTCTCTCTCCTCTCCTCTCCCTTCCCTGTCCCACACTTTCCTCCTCTCCTGTCTCTCCTCCCTGTCTCTGTCCTCCCTTTCTTCTTCCTTCCCCTCCTCTTTCTGTCTCTCTCTTTCTCTTCTCCTTCCCTCTTCTCCACTCCCCTGTCTCTCCCTCTCTCTCTCTCTCTCTTCTCTCTCTCCTTCCTGCTGCTCAAAAATGTTGCTCCTGAGGTGATTTAGGCCGGATACGGCTGATGGGAAAAGATGCCACCTAATGACATTTTAACCTTCATGCCCCACAAGGAGAGTCGAAAGTGCCACAGAGCAAGAGAGCAAAGGAAAGAAGGCAGGGAACCAGTAAAGAGAGAGAGAGAGAGAGAGAGAGAGAGAGAGAGAGAGAGAGATGTCGGTCCTTCCTCAGAAAGCAGTATCGGTTTTTATAACTGGTGGTATGGAGTACTTCACATTCATTATTTATCATTATTAGTAGTAATAGTTTTTTTTTTAATTATTGATGTTCACGTAAATAAATTAAGTTTTCCTTTTAACACGGAAAATTATTGCTGTATTTTTTTATATATATATTTCGAGGTTGCCTATCCATAACGACCATTTCTGTGTTAATGATGTATATTTGAGCATCTTTTTCTAATTTTTCATTTAATGTTCAAATCACTTAATTTCTCTCCGTCTGCCTTTACGATTACCCAGTATGTCAACAAATATTCCCTTTTTATTCGCAGTGGTTTTATAATTCACCACTTATCTTCCAAATACCCGTTTCCATGTCTCCTGTTCTGAGGTTTTAAAATTAGTTTTGGTACGTTATGAATTTCCATTCGTTCATTTCCGCTTTTGTTAATTGTACGCTTTGAGTGCGATAACAAGTAAAATATTTCAAGTCAGTAACATAGAAATATACTTTTATATATTGTAACAGACGTAGATTATTATTATTATTATTATTATTATTATTATTATTATTATTATTATTATTATTATTATTATTATTATTATTATTATTATTATTATTAGCTGGAGAAGTAGAATGCTACAAGCTTCCAATTGCCCTTGGTAGAAAAAGCAGTCCACTGATAAGAAAGAAATAGAGCAGTGAAGAATGAACAGTGTAAGGGGAAATGACAAAGAAAGCTGAGAATATGGCGCAAATGAATTATGAAATGGGACTCCCATAAGCCTGCTCAATATGACTGAAAACTTCTATAGAAAACCTATGATGATGAATCACAATTAAAGAGAGAGAGAGAGAGAGACTAGATGTTAAGAATGACCAGAACTACGAAAAAGTTTCTGAATCTTGCGCATTGAGCTAATTGAGCGAAGCTGCCAGAGATCTGGAATGAGCAGTTTAACAAAATCAAATGTTTGCCCAGTACTTTCATATAGTAATCAGCCGCCAAAGACCAAACCAGGAAACAACAGTGTTCAGAACATGGCAGAATAAAAGAATGAAAGTATTTCTTCAAGATGACAGGTTTCTAAAATCTCCAGGGACTTTGTCAAAATACCAATTTTGTGTGTGTGCGTGTGTGTGTAACTGGAAGAGGTAGACGAGATATGATCTTCAAAGGTGAATTAGCAAAGACATTTTTATAAGCTGAATGTAGCTAAAGAAACGCAGTTAATAAAATCAATGTAAGCTGGGGGACCCTTTATCCTAACCTATTAACATTCATACTACAATTTGCACCATACTCTGATTTTAGCTGAATCTGTATCATGTCCCAGCAATCATAACAAGCAGCATCATCTGCGTGAGCAACAAGCATGTATTCAAGCCCAAACCCCATTAAATAAAATATAGTGGGCTACTAGAACTACCCTTAGGAACACCAGTGATTGCATTCCCGTGGTCACTGAAGTGCCCATCAGCTTCTACTCTGTGCAATCTAATTGTTTAAAATTAAACAATAAAACTAAAAATCCTCTACCATTTCCATTTAGGTTTGAAAAGAAAGGCCACAATCAATAATACGGTCATAAGCAGCGCTTAGAACCATACCAGTCATATGAGCTCCAAGACCAGAAACTGAGCTGTAATCAGCAGGCCATAAGCTAATACTTCCTCGTTTTGCTAATGGAAGAACATTACCAATTCTCCGGCGTGAGCAAGAACTCCTTCTGTCCAATTTACGAAAAATAAGATAACTCGGTAGCTAAGCAACCAATAGACTTCATAAAAAAAACAAATGAAACATACCATTTTAGGGTAACCATCTATTTGGTAATAATAATATTTTCAATCGTATGTTAATTTCATCACAAAACGAAGGAAGTATGCTGTATATGGAAAGGTGTAGGTATATATTTTGTAGATATTTCACATAGATTTTTTGCATTAAGATAACCAACAAGTTACACGAAGTCACATATCACCAGTATGAGTTGAAGGAAGAAGAAGAAGAAGCTTAAGTAGAAAATGGATTAAACGCTAAGGTTTATTATATACACTGTTATGAAACTTGGATGATTTGCTCACTCAGTTATATAATGGCACTATGGAGCGTCCATTTAGTTCATGTATATAGATTCAACGATGCTTTGAATGAGGTTTCTTTCACAATTGATAAGAGTCCTCTGTGCTTACGACGGAGATATAAAAAAAAACATATTTGTGAAATACGGAAAGACAAAGACATGAACCAAGAGTAGTGGTACGAGAATCCCCAGGAGAATTGTCAAGGTCCCCTTGGACTTACAAGGCCTACTTTAAGCTTAAGCCTCTCTCTCTCTCTCTCTCTCTGTGTGTGTGTGTGTGTGAGTGAATCCCACCATCTTATCCTTTAAGATTTATTCATGTACACATTAACCTCTTTTTCCTCACTTACTATTCTCTTACTTTTTATTCCGTAACATTCTCTTCATTCAAATATGCTTCCCCTCTCCCCTCTCTCTCTCTCTCTCTCTCTCTCAAATACTCTCTCTCTCATTCTGGCTCTTCTCAACCTCACGCCTGCCCGCCTCTCTTATCTTCCTCATTTGCATGTCTCACAGTAGATGATTGTGATGATATCATCCAGCATCCTCACCCTGAACATCTGAGAGGAGTGAGATGAGACGCCTCTCTCTCTCTCTCTCTCTCTCTCTCTCTCTTTTGATGAGGGAGGAAGACGTGCAGAGACGAATGCTGAATCTAAGATGAATTTTTGATCGCTCCTTTGAGGGAGCCATTGACAGAACCGCTTACATCATCACCTTGCCGTAGAGAAGATTGGGAATAGGCCGATAATCTGTTTACTCTGGGACCCTTCATTAAACACTCGTCGATCCTTTTCTCAGGAGGCGCTGCCTGAAATGCATGTTGGGGCTTCTCAAACTAACAATTAAGAAACAGGTAGACGGCCAGTGCCACACCTCAGACACCTTCCGGCGGCGTCCGTGGCATCTTTGAGTGTATGTGTGTGTGTGTGTGTGTGTCCTTTTAAGGCCTCGACTATTTTCTAAGGCCCAGTTGCGTCTAGGGTTGAGAAAACCTGCTTTAACTCTCATTTCACACTCATTATAGAACTACATCTTCTCATGCTGTAGACATCATCACCAATGGAGGTTCGGTGTTCTGCAGGCGGTCTGGTCGAAACGTACAACGATGGCGTAATGACGTCATGAGTAATATCATTAGGCGAAGTGCGATGTTTACCGCCTTCGAAGCCCCACGAGGAGCACCCGGGGCTTTCATCTGGCGAGCGGTTACCGGTCTAGGCTAATCTGATTTATTACTTGCGTGAAACGTACTTCATTCGTCCTGTTTCACCCACTAATACCATCATAAAAGGTGGATTGTATTAACTTACTCTGGGTGTAGCTGGCAATATGGTTATTAATGTCCTAATAATAATAATCCAGTGCTGTGCTGGTGGCAACTGCCCTATCGGCTGAGACTAATTGCCAAATGTTCCCTGTGTGTTCCTCACAGCTGGATGCCGGCGGTTGCCATGTACCATTAATCTAATTTCATATTCGTTAAGTGATAATACATCTAGAGCATACCATAAAGATCCTTACAGACCAGCTCGGTATTTACATAAGAATTTATTTCAGCATCTGAAGATCACTCAGGCGACATCAGTAGAAGGGAATTCCTTTCAGGCGTCTGAAGTGTGAAGCCAATGCACGGTTGATAATTTGCATAATAAATTAAAGCCACATTATGCCGCTGGTTTTAATGGACCACCTGCTGCAATTAATTTTTCTTTTCTTTAAACAGACAAACGATATGCGTCTTTTCCGGATGATAAGCGTCTGTTTATGAGTGACGCTTTTTCTGAAGGTGGATTTATGGATTTCTGGATCTTCCTTATTTCCTGTTTTTGTATTTTTATGGAATAACTCCCATAATGCGGTTTAGTTATTTGCCTTCAGAAAACCATACGTTTTAATTGCTTCCACATTTCTGCTATTTAATCTCTCTCTCTCTCTCTCTCTCATATATATATATATATATATATATATATAAAATTGAAACACTGATATATGTGTGTGTGTGTAATTTGTAAGCATTCTTTCATAATTTTGACATTATTCTAATGTAAAAAAAGCAGTTCTTCAATATTTCATTGTTGTCATTATTCTCAGAAATTTATGAAGTAGTCTTTCATTGTTGTCTATTGAACAGAAGAGAATAAAATCTCAATTAATGGAAGCATTTTGTCTCATTGCTGTGAAAGTTATTATCTCTCGTTTGCAGTTGGTGTAATTCACAATTTCAGCTGTCCAGCCATTATTGTATAGCACTTTCAGCATTTGTTGTCATGTCATTGTCTAATGTAGCTATTTTATCTATTTCACTGTTGTCGAAATGATTTCTAATGATTGAAGCAGTCTTTCATTGTTTCATTACCCACTAAATGTGAAAGGGTGAGTCTTCAGAAAATTGTTGAACTTGGTCATTATTTTTTAATGTGAAGTTTCATAAGTCTTTCATTGTTGTCAGTTATTCTCTTGGGAATAATGTGAAGTTTAGTCTTTCTATTATTGTTGTCATTATTCTCTAATGTGAAGCAGTCTTTCATTGTTGTCATTCGCAGCCTTTCGTTGTCATTATTCAACGTTAGCAGCCTTTCATTGTTGTCATTATTCTCAATGTGAAGCAGTCTTCATTGTTGTCATTATTTTGAAGCAGTCTTTCATTGTTGTCATTATTCTCTTCATTGTTGTCATTATTCTCTGATTGTAGCAGTCTTTCATTATTGTCATTAACGTGATGTTTTTCATTGTTGTCATTATTCTCTAATGTGAAGCAGTCTTTCATTGTTGTCATTATTCTCTAATGTGAGCAGTCTTTCATTGTTGTCATTATTCTCGATGTGAAGCAGTCTTTCATTGTTGTCATTATTCTCTGATGTTTAGCAGTCTTTCATTGTTGTCATTATTCTCTAATGTGTAGCAGTCTTTCATTGTTGTCATTATTCTCTAATGTGAAGCAGTCATTGTTGTCATTGTTGTCATCTTTATTCTCTAATGTGATGTGTAGCAGTCTTTCATTGTTGTCATTATTCTCTGATGTGTAGCAGTCTTTCATTGTTGTCATTATTCTCTGATGTGTAGCGGTCTTTCATTGTTGTCATTATTCTCTGATGTGTAGCAGTCTTTCATTGTTGTCATTATTCTCTGATGTGTAGCAGTCTTTCATTGTTGTCATTATTCTCTGATGTGTAGCAGTCTTTCATTGTTGTCATTATTGTCTAAGTCTTTTCATTGTTGTCATTATTTCATGTGTAGCGGTCTTTTGTCATTATTCTCTAATGTGTAGCAGTCTTTCATTGTTGTCATTATTCTCAATGTGTAGCAGTCTTTCATTGTTGTCATTATTCTCTAATGAAGCAGTCTTTCATTGTTGTCATTATTCTCTAAGCGGTCTTTCATTGTTGTCATTATTTCTCTGAAGCAGTCTTTCATTGTTGTCATTATTCTCTAATGTGAAGCAGTCTTTCATTGTTGTCATTATTCTAACGATGTGAAGCAGTCTTTCATTGTTGTCATTATTTCTGATGTGAAGCATTATTGTTGTCATTATTCTCTAATGTGTAGCAGTCTTTCATTGTTGTCATTATTCTGTAATGTGTAGCAGTCTTTCATTGTTCTCATTATTCTGTAATGTGTAGCAGTCTTTCATTGTTGTCATTATTCTCAATGTAAAGCAGTCTTTCATTGTTGTCATTATTCTCTAATGAAGCAGTCTTTCATTGTTGTCATTATTCTCTAATGTGAAGCAGTTTTTCATTGTTGTCATTATTCTCTAATGTGAAGCAGTCTTTCATTGTTGTCATTATTCTCTAAATGTGAAGCAGTCTTTCATTGTTGTCATTATTCTCTAATGTGAAGTCTTTCATTGTTCTCATTATTCTCTAATGTGTAGCAGTCTTTCATTGTTGTCATTGTTCTGTAATGTGTAGCAGTCTTTCATTGTTCTCATTATTCTCTAATGTGTAGCAGTCTTTCATTGTTGTCATTGTTCTGTAATGCGTAGCAGTCTTTCATTGTTCTCATTATTCTCTAATGTGTAGCAGTCTTTCGTCATTATTCTGTAATGTGTGTCATTATTGTTCTCATTATTCTGTAATGTGTAGCAGTCTTTCATTGTTGTCATTATTCTCTAATGTGAAGCAGTCTTTTCATTGTTGTCATTATTCCCTAATGTGAAGCAGTCTTTCATTGTTGTCATTATTCTCTAATGTGAAGCAGTCTTTCATTGTTGTCATTATCCTCTAATGTGAAGCAGTCTTTCATTGTTGTCAATATTGTCTTTAACATGTAGCAGTCATTATTCTGTACTGTTGTCATTGTTCTCTAATGTGAAGCAGTCTTTCATTTTTGTCATTATTCTGTAATGTGAAACAGTCTTTCATTGTTCTCATTATTCTGTAATATGTAGTGTCTTTCATTGTTGTCATTATTATCTAGCTTGTAGCAGTCTTTCATTGTTGTCATTATTCTCTAACGTGTAGCAGTCTTTCATTATCGCCATTATTCCCTAATATGTAGCAGTCTTTCATTGTTGTCATTATTCTATAACGTGTAGCAGCCTTTCATTGTGTCTTTCATTTCGTTACGTCTTTCATCACAGTCTTTAATGTTTATTGTTTTAATATGGCACATTATGTCCAGATATAGGCCTACATGTGCGCGAGATTGTGGCAGCACTGAGACATTTGTAATTACTGAACACTCTTTATCCCTTGTATATTTGCTTTTTCTTTGTGGTGCTGAGTCTGTTATCATCAGCAATTTCTTATTAAAATTTACCTTACTGGTACAAATAGATAAAAGCTCGTGTAATGCAAATGTTGAGATAAGCTCACTTAAATTTTTTTATTCAAAAATACAGTGTTACATAACTGTAATTATAAGTATTATACAGTCTCTTGACTCTGTTTGGCCTCCCATTTCCCCTATTTTTATTTTTTTTTAGAATCAGTACACTGTACACAAGGAAAGGTGCATGGCAAAAGAGAGTTCTGCCCGTTATAACCACTAGCACAAATGACAACAGTAAGGAGTGAGTTGAGATTTATCTGATCATTATTCGATTGAAGCTAAAGTTAAAATATTTCTAATGTTTAGGTGAATGTAAATTAGCTTTTGATAAGAAGGGAATGGAAAGAGCAGATAATGAGAAATTGGATGAAAAATGGCCTAGGTTAAAGAATGGAGACAGAAGGAGTGTGTGAAGAGTGCACAAAATTCTTGGATGTCCTATCAAAGACAGCAAGAAGAATTAATGTTAATAGGAAAGTATGAAAAGCGTATCAGACAGTAAGTGGTAGGATTAAAAATAAAGAGAGGTTTGTGATATAGTTGCAAGACAGGAGGGAGTCCTTGTCCAGAATTACATGTGAATGGATAAGGAAACGAAGAAGTCACGAGACGGGGAAAAAAGAAGGCTAGCAATAAATAGAATTGAATGACACAGAGTGCAAGTTTGAGAATGCTTGTGGAAGGACAATTGAGGAGGTATGGAGGGTATTATTATTATTATTATTATTATTATTATTATTATTATTATTATTATTATTATTATTATTATTATTATTATTATTATTATTTTCTTTTTATTTACACTATGGTCAACTTTATTCCAAAATGTTTGAACCTCTTACGCCAACTTCAGTGAAGAATTATACGCTGCAGTAGACTTTTTGCCTAGATACTTCTCGGAGGTGTAGGCAAAGCTTTTACTGATACAAGAAATTACAGGAGTTGTAGGTTCTGTTGCCGAGTAAATAAAATTCAGTTTCAGAATGGAGCTTGTTGTACTTTTCGACCATGACAATTATGGTACGAAAAACAATAGAGGTGAGATGACATTTTAAAATGGCAGATCTGGCGGCAGTGGAAAAGTTAGGGTGAAAGCGCAAATTAATGAAAGAAATCGGAGTGGGAGAAAACTGGTTAGTTTTTAACAACTTGAGGACCCTTGGAGGACCCCTGATGGAAGAGATCAAGTATTAATAATTCATTGCCGGGAAAAATACCGCATCACGAGAAAGCTGTGGAATTCTTTAATATCTTCGTAGTAATGAAAAGATGAAGAAGCGTGAAAAGAATTTGTCCAGTTTGCTGACTGAATGAAGAAGCATTTCATTCCAAAATGTGAATTGTAACCTGGAATGATCAAAATAAAAGGATTAATTTAGCAGTAAAGTGAGCGAAACCAACATTGAAATGTAATGGAAGAGCACATATACGTAAATACAAACGGAAAATCAGAAGCTTCTGGCAAGAAATGAGGAGTTATCAGTTAACAACCAAAACTTGAGAGTAGTTAATAACTCTGAAACTAAATATAACTAGACTGGAAAAAGCTTCAAATTAACTCCGAAACTAATGATAACTAGACAAGAAAAACTTCACATTAACTCTGAAACTAAATGATAATGAAGACAAAAAAGCTTCAAATTAAATTTGAAACTAAATGATAACTAGACAAGAAAAACTTCACATTAACTCTAAACTAAATGATAACTAGAATAGATAAACTTCAAATTAACTCTGAAACTAAATGACAACTGGACTAGAAAAGCTTAAAATTAATGAGCAAATTTTCTCATCAACTTTGTCTTTGAAAGTCCATTTCAATTAAGCTTTTGATAAAGTGAAAAAGGTTATTATTTTTAGTCCCTTATTAAAGCATTACAAGCAGCACTGAAAGTCAATTTCGGCTTAATGTGCAAGAAAAGAAAGTGGATTATTCAAGTGATTAGACGTGCTGTTATGGTCGATTAGTTCTCTTCCCCTGGGGAAATTAAAAGACTAAAAATTTCTAATGAGTTAATGAACTAAATGGTTAATAACTGATAATCGTTTTTTTTTTCTTTAAAAGGACGAGGAGTTCAGTTCGGTCCCCCTTTTTTTATCTATGAAAGGTTGACGAGTTCAGATCTTTTTTTATATATAAAAGGACGACGAGTTCAGATCGTTTTTTTTTCATAAAGGACGACCGGTTCAGATCCTTTTTTTTTTTTTTTTTTTTTTTTTTTTTTTTTTTTTTTTTTTGAAATAAAAGGACAACGAGTTCAGATCTTTTTTTTTTTTTTTCAGAAAAGGAGGAGTTCACACTTTTTTATTTTCTATAAAAAGAAGATGAGTTCAGATTCTCCTATAAAAGGACGAAATGAGTTCATTTTTTTATAAAAGGACGACGAGTTCAGATCGTTTTATTTTTTGTCTATAAAAGAACGACGAGTTCAGATCGTTTTTGTTCTATAAAAGGACAACGAGTTCAGATCTTTTTTTATTTGTGTATAAAAGGACGACGAGTTCAGATGGTTTTTTTAATAAAAGGATGACGAGTTCAGATTTTCTTTTTGTCTATAAAAAGACGAGTTCAGATTTTTTTATCTACAAAAGGACGACGTTCAGATTTTTTATTGTTGTTGCCTATATAAGGGCGACGAGTTCAGATTTTTTTTTTTTTTTTTTTGTCTTATAAAAGAACGGCGAGTTCAGATCGTTTTCTATAAATAGACGACGAGTTCAGATTTTTGTCTGTAAAAAAGGACGACGAATTCTTTTTATTTTTATTTTTGTAAAAGGACGACGAGTTCAGATCTTTTTTTTTTCCCTATAAAAGGACGACGATTTTTTTTTTTGTAAAAGGACGATGAGTTCAGATCTTTTTTTTTTATAAAGGACGACGAATTTTTTTTTTTGTAAAAGGACGACGAGTTCAGATTTTTTTTTTCTGTTAAGGACGACGATTTTTTTTTTTTTGTAAAAAGGGACGACGAGTTCAGGCTTTTTTTCTATAAAGGACGACGATTTTTTTTTTTTTTTTTTTTTTTTGTAAAAGGACGACGAGTTCAGATCTTTTTTTTTTTTCTATAAAAGGACGACGAATTTTTTTTTATAAAAGGACGACGAGTTCAGATCTTTTTTTTCTATAAAGGACGACGAATTTTTTTTTTTTTTTGTAAAAGGACGACGAGTTCAGATCTTTTTTTTTTAAAAAAGGACGACGATTTTTTTTTTTTTTTTTGTAAAAGGACGACGAGTTCAGATCTTTTTTTTTCTATAAAAGGACGACGATTTTTTTTGTAAAAGGACGACGAGTTCAGATCATTTTTTTTTTTTTTTCTATAAAAGGACGACGAATTTTTTTTTTTTTTTTTTTTTGTAAAAGGACGACGAGTTCAGATTTTTTTTTCTTTAAAAGGACAACGAATTCAGATCGGTTTTTTCTGTTTTTTTTTCTGTAAAAGGACGACGAGTTCAGATTTTTTTTTTTCTATAAAAGGACGACGAGTTCAGTGCCCCTCCATCGTGGGTTTGAAGTGAATTTATAACTGTAGATCAGATAAGTGAAATTACAGAAATTCTGGCCAATATTAACATTTTAAGATTACTGATTTGTAGTTTTTCCGTTATAGAAAGCTTCAACTCATGAATCATTGATATATAATGCTCATTTCCTTCTTTTTTAAGTCTCTTATTTACAATACACAGATATCGGAAGATTTTTTTTTTTTTTTTTTTACGAAAACTGACTTGATCACAAGCTTATTAATATCAGGAGGTTTAAGAGTGTCCATTAATAATTCAATAGTTTAACTTTTGTCCACTGCATTAAAAGCCTTGTAGAAGTAACTTCCATTATTATTATTAGTATTATTATTATTATTATTATTATTATTATTATTATTATTATTATTATTATTATTATTATTATTATTATTAAAGGTTTTGTTAAACGAAATGGCAGTTTCAACAGCATTTATTTTATATAGTAGAACGCTCAATTCGTCTTATCAGTTGCTTTTCTTGCGCTGGAATGGTTGCAAGAAAGCAGTTGATAAGACGAATTGAGCGTTTACTATACAAAATAAATGCTGTTGAAACTGCCATTTCGTTTAACCAAACCCTGTATTAAAGAAGTCTTTTTCCTATTATTATTATTATTATTATTATTATTATTATTATTATTATTATTATTATTATTATTATTATTATTATTATTATTATTCAGAAGATGAACCCTATTCATATGGAGCCACTAAAGTTGAAATTCAAGCTTCCAAAGGATATGGTGCTCATTATGGAAACAGAAAGAAGAGATCTCACTTATTAAATAGAAAAATAAATAAATAAGTATATAATAATGTATTAAAATGCAAGGAAATAGCATAAGGGTAGTAACGCATTGCGTCTTCGCTTGGACTTTTAAGTTAGATCGCACGACGTCCTTATGGAGACTACAGCCCACACTAGTATTTTTTTTTTTTTATTTCATACGTTTGCTTTCGCACAGCATGGAAATTACGAAGTATTCTCGCTCGTTAGCTATTATGTCATTTTATTTCACTCTGTGTTAGTTAGCTTAAAGTTAGCTATATTTTCAGTCGAAACTACTCAAAGTTACGATTCGAAGTTAAAGATAATAATGAACGTTTTATTTACGTCAGACTATCTTTTGTATTTAATAAAGGAATTAAGATATAAAAAAGGTATTATTAGCTGCATACACATGAAAAAACTTATTATTCCAAATAAGATTCTTAGTCAAAGTATTGTTCTCTGCTTGATGAACTCGCAAACCACCCGTCTTTTGCCTTTTGTAACTGAAGTGAGATTTAAAAAAACAAGTGAAAATCCACCGAATTTTCTTCTTCCCAATCGAGTTTTCTGTACAGCCGCTACAGCGAATAATCAGCCACCGAAAATAGATTTCTATCTTTCAGTGGTCTTGGTATAATGCTATGTGATCCGTGGCCCATGAAACTTAACCACGGCCCGTTGGTGGCCTATCCTATATCGTTGCGAGAAGCTAATGGTTGTGCTAAATTTAACTGTAAATAAGATCAAAACTACTGAGGAGGCTAAAGGGCTGCAATTTGGTATGTTTGATGATTGGAGGTGGATGATAAACATACCAGTTTGCAGCCCTCTAGCCTTCTGCAGTTTTTAAGATATGAGGGCGGAAGAATAAGGTGCGGACTGACAGACAAAGCTGGCACCATAGTTTTCTTTACAGAAGACCAAAAGTATTATTAATATACGTATGGAAATCTTATTATTCAACATAAATTCTTAGCCAAAGTATTTTTCTCTGCTTCAGTACGTTCACAAATCTTCTATTTCTTTCTGTAGACTATTCTTTGCCTTTTACAACTGAAGTAAGATAAAAAAAGGTGTTCTTAAAAGGTATTATAGCAATTTGTACATGGAAATATTATTATTCCAAATAAGATTCTTAGCTAAAGTATTGTCTTCTGCTACAATGCGCTCACAAATCTTCTATTTCTTTCCACATAAAATTCTATATAAAGTAGATCTCGCTCCTGGCTTCTGTTATCCACCTGGTGGTAAGAAGCAAAACACTGTTCTCGCCCCTGAGATAAGATACGTCGTCTGTTGTTCTTGAAACTTACTAAGCCTGATTTCCTGCTTATATCCCACAGTGACATGCCTTCAGGAAATACGGCGCCTTTGATCTATAGCTTGAAGAAAGCTTTGTAGTATTTTTGTTTTAACTTATTTAAAAAAATGGGAAATTTTCTTGAACAAGTAAACAATATCTTCACAGGGTAGCTCTTCAGTAGCTCCTTCAGTGTGAGGTGCACTGTGGCATTATTTAAGGTTCTTTGCAGCGTCCCTTCGTCCCCTAGTTGCAACCCCTTTCAATCCTTTTACTGGACCTCCGTTCATATTCCTTCTTCCATTTTACACTATACCCTCTCCTAACAATTGATTTAGTGCAACTGCGAGGCATTCCTCCTCTCTCTCTCTCTCTCTCTCTCTCTCTCTCTCTCTCTCTCTCTCTCTCTCCCCAAAATCAACGTTGCTGAAGTTGTCGAATCTTGAACTCGCGGGAATTCTCGAAGACTAGAATTTTGAACATATCTTAAATATATCTTTGATGAATTGAACTGAATTGAATATAACGTCAAAGACCAAGCACTGGGACCTATGAGGTCATTCAGCGCTGAAATGGAAACTGACAATAAAAGGTCTGAAAGGTGTAACAGGAGGAAAACCTCGTAGTAGTTGCACTATGAATCAATTGTTAGGAGAGGGTGGAAAGTAAGATGGAAGAAAGAGGAATATGAAAGGAGGTACAGTAAAGGGAACGAAAGGGGTTGCAGCTAGGGGTCGAAGGCACACTGCAAGAAACTTAAAGTAATGCTTTACAGTGCAATCGTTTGAGATGCACTGACGGCACTTACTCCCTACGGGGAACATAATATCTTTGATAAAATCGCTTGCATCGGAGTTTGTGAAGATATCTTTTTCACAGCGTAGTTTATGCTTTTCATCTACACGTAAACAAAATTATAAATTCATTCAATAAATAATATCGTGAAAAACGACTGGAAATAACGCCATTTCTTCATTTTTAGTACGTTATTTTATTGTTATTTCGTTTTATTTATCGCTCCAATACATTTTATCACCCCTTATTATTATTATTATTATTATTATTATTATTATTATTATTATTATTTATTATTATTATTATTATTATTATTATTATTCAGAAGATGAACCCTATTCATATGGAACACTGACTTGAAATTCAAGCTTCCAAAGAATATGGTGTTCATTAGGAAGAATAGTAGGTAATGGGAAATACAAAAAATAAATTGACAAATTAATAAATAAATAATAAAAATGCAAGTTAATTATCATAAGCTCAAACTAAACACAAACAAACAAACAAAAATGAAGAGACTCATATTTACGAACGACCATACAACGAAGCCACTCGACAACAAACTAATTATTTATTCACCATCCTCTCAGTTAACTATAACACACGTAACCATGGTCTTGTTATTCTCTTCCATCATTATAACTACGCTCCATATTCTTTTTTTTTATCCATTTTTTTATCAGTCTTTTCCGACCTGTAATTCCTCCTCCGTCATCGCCTCTATCAGTCTAGGCGTCGAGCCGTCGGTCTAGTAGTGTACTATCGGCCTCCGACGAAGTGTCTTCCTCCGTGTTATCAAGCGAAGGGGCCCGCTCATTATGGGCTACAAGACCCAGACGCCCGGATTGACATTCAGCAGCCGCGTACAAGAGGAAGGGGAGAGGAAGGATAAGGATAAGAAGGGAATAGAATAATGGAAAATCTGAGTGAGAAAAACGAAGGAATGAAATAAAAAGAGAGGAGGGTAAAGAAACGATTAGAACCCGGAGAATGAAGCGGACCTCCTTGAGGTTATGAAGGGGCCACTATGCTAGAGGAGATCACTCATAGAAAACGGGGTTCATGTTACCATAGGAACGCGCCTGGCGATTAATGTAAACGGACCGGTGACGACGACGCGACGGTCCGCCAGATTCCATTGCACTTTCTGTATCTCGGAGGTCGATCTGCGCTGAGAGCGAGAACTCCCGAGGGAGCGGTGGAAGAATTAGCCTTATCTCCTCTTCAAATAGGGTAATTACTTTAACCAAATACAACGCGATATTCGCCTTTGAGCCCGAGTGGGAGGTGAGGTCTCATTCAAACGTCTCCCGACGCAAATTGGAGAGGATTTAAGGCTTTGCGGGTGACATATTGATTAATTGAAGAAGATTTCCTGACCAAGGACCCTGTGTCCTTGGGGTGGGGACGTTCCAAAGCGTGGCTATGCGTTACAATCGTTCGTTGTTGTGGTGTCTTTATAAAACGCAGGAAAACTGGAGCATTAATCGAATTCTCGATTCATTATGTCATCACAGCACAATGGCGGAAGGTATTCCTAAAAGAGGGGAAGGAAGGAAGGAATATAGAATTTGGGGCCAAAGGACCAAGCACTGGACCTTAGAGGTCATTCAGCGCTGAAACGGAAATTGACAGTAGAAAGGTTTGAAAGGTGTAACAGGAGGAAAACCTCGTTGGAGAAGGTGTGGATAGCAAGATGGAAAAGAGAATATGAACGGAGGGTACAGTAAAGGAATGAAAGGGGGGGGTTGCAGCTGGGCCGAGGGGACGCTGCAAGAACCTTAAGTAATGCCTACAGTGCACCACATGAGGTGCACTGATTTGGCACTATTTCCTTACGGGGATTCCTAAAAATCTTTACTCTCTGAATTGCATAAATCATCGCTTTTTACCTCAGCTCGGAATGTGTGGTATGAGCGTCTATGTACAGGACGCAAGTACTCTCGTCGCAATGACTTTTTAATGTGTCTGCGTAAATGGGTCCAAATGTCGTGAAAGTGTCATTTTTATCTTGTTTTTTTTCTTGCGTAAAGCTAACGTTTATTAACAGTAAAGCTGCTCTTTTTAATTTCATATTTTTAGACTTCTTAGTGAAAGGTTTTGCGACAGGCTGAAGCTATTCACAGAATAATAGTGATGAATATACGATAATATATATTGAAATTAGTATTTATCGTTTGTAAGTGTTCATATTTACAGCATATGTATATATATATATACATATATATATATATATATATATATATATATATATATATATATATATATATATATATATATATATATATATATATATATATATATTATATATATATATATATATATATATATATCTTGTATGAATATATATATATATATATATATATATATATATATATATATATATATATATATATATATATATATATAAATATACAGTATATGTGTGTGTGCCTGCACACATCTACTATCTATCGCATGTCACACATATGCGCAATACATTCATAACGCACACATGCAATTCTGCAATTTGCATGTGATGTGAAGAACGATGTTTACATTTCTTAGTGGCAAATCTACAGAATTAAGTCAGTTCAATGTGAACCGCGACAATTTAGGGACTCTGGTATATTTATTTTGCAAATTGTAATACAGTCGTAGATTCATAATATCTGAAATTGCCATCTGATTCTAATATTCCTTCGGCATCGTCATGTGTTTTGGGATCAAGCATTTAATTTAGTGTTAAGATATCATTTCTCGTTTACTTTCAGTATATGGACAAAGACTTGGAGTGATATTACTGCAAATGAGTAAAGACAGCATAAAAATAAAAACGGCACAAAAGAAGTATATAAATGAACTGGAAGATAAACATTTCCTGACAAACAAATCATAGAGGCGTCCAAGTTTTACCTTCAGGTAATTACAAGAAACAAAAAGTAAGGCCAAAGAGGTGTCTTTAAGCCCTATGGAGTAGGAGGAGGAGAGGGGCAGGGGAGGGGAGGAGGAAGAGAAGGGAATGGCTCTCTCCTCCTCCCACTAGAATTGCCAATACGTGCTGTAGAAGACATTTTGGAGAGTTTGTCCCCTGCAAAAACTCTCGCCCGGAGAGATGTTCAGTATGTAACACTTTGAAGTAACGAGCTCTCGACTTGAGGACACGCAAAAACAGATTCGGTCGCTGAACTCCCTGTGGAGGACTCATTGGTTGAACATGGGTGCTCGACCAATCACGTGACTAGTTCTGGGAGGTCTTCTTCTTGGAGAAAAATAGATTCGGTCCCTGAACTGTTGAAGGACTCTGATTAGTTGAGCATAGTGCTCGACCAATCAAGTGACTAGTTTTGGGCAGGGTGATGAATTTCTGGGGACTTGGATTGGTTGTGCATGGGTGCTCGACCAATCAGGCGTGACTAGTTTCGGGAAAATTGTCTTCTTCAGGAGACAAACCACCATTCAGAGGATCTGAGCGTGCAACATTTGTGAAGTGGGACCAAGTTCTCGTGATGTTTTGGGTTTATGGCGGAATTTGTGTAAAGTCTAAAAAGAGACATTGACTGTTATCTTTATTGCGTGCTAATTTACATTGATCGTTAAATCAGTGTCTTAACTGCCGTTTCTTTTCGAGGTTTTTAAACCTTTTAACAAAAATGATATTAATAAAAACTTATCAAATGAAGATTTTAATTTTTTTCTAAGTTCATTAATTCAAATCCAGTTAATTGGTGGAGGAATAATACCTATAGTAAAACCCGTTATCATCCAAAACTTATTGAGTTTTATATTTAATTCAGTCCTACAAAATGCTGAGTCTGCAAATTCACAGCACTGCCTGTGCTATTTTCATCTTACCACTAACTCAGCTCAGTGGTCTGGTTAAACTAAGGTATACCTAACTTTTTTTAACTTACATCAATGGATATAAACTACTGATTTTCAATTCCCCCTCCACACCTACGACTTTCTTTTTAGTTATACTGCATATCAAAATCATAATTACGTGAAATTATAAAGCTCTCCAAGAAAAAACTAGGAAAAATAAGGTTGTTTCTCAGCCTCTGAAACAAACTGGGTTTTCTAACCGTTTTATTTTGACTTCCTGCATCTGTAACGGGCTTTAATTACAGAATGTCTTAACTAATAAATTCTTTGGATGAAAATTACAATTCCTTTTCAGAAAGCGACTATTCATATAAGTCTTTGTCATCAGCTCAGTGTTAGTTCTGACACTTTGTCTTTCAAGAGTATATGCTAATTTACATTGGTTTATTCACTTACTATTTTCTTGCAATTATAACCTGTGAACCACTTTTTTATTAATATCGCCTGGGTCTGTCGTTGAAACTGAAAGAGCCTATGAACTGATAAATTCTCTAACAACATTTGAAAGCGCTGGATAATATATAGTTTATATATATATATATATATATATATATATATATATATATATATATATATATATATAAATATATATATATATATATATATATATATATATATATATATATATATATATATAATTCTTAAGACCTGGGCCCGTATGCAAATTCCTGAGATGTACAAAGCTAGTTTTTGCACCAGCCCTGGTTTTTTTTTTTTTTTTTGCCATGTCCTAGGTTAGGTTAGGTAAGGTTAGGTTAATTTGATTACATCTCTCGTTATTTGGGTGTGGAAACATAACGAGATTATTTTCAAGAAAATTCTATGGCTAGTTTTTAAGATGTGGCGTCCCGCTTTTTTTAGGGAAAGGTCCCGGTACTCGGTTACATCTGGGGAAAAATGCGCCCCGTATACGGTTTCTCAGATCTAGAGACCCAGGACCGTAGAAATGACACATTTCTCTACATATTTTTATTCGTTTGTTAATCTGTTAATTTATCTGTTTTTCTAATAACTTATCTCCTCTTTCTGTTACTTCTGTAGAATGAACACAATATCCTTTGAAAGCTTGAATTTCGAGTCAGTGGCCCCCGTGGTGGGCTTGTCCCATAGGAATGGGTTTCATCTTCTGAATAAAGATAATAAGTTCATGAGTACAAAAAAATGCTTTCAAGCACAAAACGACAGTGGTCCTGTTCATGTAAGAGAAAAGGAGTTTCAGGACTTGTATTCTCTCAAAAATTTAGGTTCCTTTTCCAAGTTTTCAGGTTATCTTAATAAACTCATCGTTTTTAGTTTTCTGTAAAAGAAAACTACTGTGCCGGCTTTGTCTGTCCGTCCGTACTTTATTCTGTCCGCAGTTTTTTCTGTCCACACTTTTTCTGTCCGCCCGCAGATCTTAAAAAATACTGAGGCTAGGGGGCTACAAATTGGTATGTTGATCATCCACCCTCCAATCATCAAACATACCAAATTGCAGCTTCAATTAAAATCATAAACACACTTGCACGCACAAGCAAGCATCCATACGTATCACTTCAAAGTCATTGCACAACTGTTTAACAAAACTTCATGAGGATTATCAAGAATTGCGCCTTGAAGTAGAAGCAAGGGGAGAGGGGAAATAATTTTGAACGCTGCTTCCTAAATAAGGCTAACTCAAAAAATGGCCCAACATTAGAAAAGTAATAACGCTTAAAAGGTAGCATCTTGGTTGCTCCTGTTACCATGTCATGCGATCAAATAAAAAATATGACAGACATAATCACAGTCTTTTCTTTCATTTTTCTACATAATGGATACCACAGGTAATCCTGACCTCAACAAGATGGCTGAACATGAATATACATATGTTGAAACAGAGAGATGAATTAAAATGTTTAAGGGAATCATAAAGATACGCAGAGGATGGAATCGGCTTTAAGCCTGTGTACGCGAGAGAGAGAGAGAGAGATTTAACATCACATTGTGCACTGAGGCTTACCAATCCCTCCGTCTGAGGCGCACTAGTTTTGGCCATAATTGCTTTGATGCTATATCAGATCAGAAAAATACAATTTTTATTTTATTTTAAGCAGCTTAGGAACTCACAAGTTTATAGAGAGAAATATGACAGACAGCGTCGAGAGAAGAAGAACTGCGGATAAAGTTTTAGTGCAGTACGATAAGGTGCTGATTTTAAAAGATTTTAGAAAATGTGTCAGAAATATGTAGAGCTACGTGACCTTCAAAATAAACTTGTGACTTCGTTTACCAACCAGCAAATCAAGATATACGTAACATCGTTTGACAGTGATTGCTTAAGCAATGGTTCTCAATCTCTTTTTCTTGATGGCACCCTAACTAATTTAATCATTACCGTGCCACCCCTTCTTCACCATCCCACCATACCGCATGAATTAACCCTCTGCATAATCAAACGTACTTCCCCTCATAAGTATCAATGGCGTAAGAGTCGCGAAAACCTGCTCGAGAAGTCGCATCCTCAAAGAGGAGCTGGTTTTAAACCGTATCCCTTTAACGAGTGAAATCTCGTCAGCCGATCTGGCAGGTATAGTTAGCTAACAACTACTCCCGAGAGCTCCTGATGACTCCGCCGGTCATTAAGACAAAGGTGGGAGTGGGCTTAATTGAAGTCCCCCCTAAACCCAACCCCCTTTCAACTCCTAAGTCGTGATGAGGCCTCTCTCTCTCTCTCTCTTCTCTCTCTCTCGTCAGCATGATACCCTACATACGAAATTATGCTTGTTTAAAAATTCTCTCTCTCTCTCTCTCTCTCTCTCTCTCTCTCTCTCTCTCTCTCTCTCTCTCTCTCTCTTCTCTTCAGTCTCAACTACCACTCTGTTGGTCATAAAGATACGTGAGTTGGATCGATCTCCTGAGCGGCCCGTGAAGAACAAGAGGAATTTGTTTCTGGTGATAAAAATTCATTTCTCGCTATAATCCCCTGGTCTCGGATTCCACTACAATAAGCTGTAGGTCCCGTGCTATATCAGCTAGGTAACCAATTGGTTCTTAGCCACGTAAAATAAATCTAATCCTTCAGGCCAGCCCTCTCTTTAAGGAGAGCTGTTAATCAGCTCAGTGGTCTACGTGACCTTTAAAAATAAGTAAACTAAGATATACTTAACATCGTTCTCTCTCTCTCTCTCTCTCTCTCTCTCTCTCTCTCTCTCTCTCTCTCTCTCTCTCTCTCTCGTCAGCTTATATATCCCACGTGCGAAATTATACTTTGAAAAATTCAAGCCATCATTAACGAAGGTGATACCCTACATACGAAAATTATGCTTGTTTAAAAATCCTCAAAAGAGCTCTCTCTCTCTCTCTCTCTCTCTCTCTCTCTCTCTCTCTCGTCAGCATGATATCCCACGTGCGAAATTATGCTTGTTTAAAAATCCTCTCTCTCTCTCTCTCTCTCTCTCTCTCTCTCTCTCTCTCTCTCTCTCTCTCTCTCTCTCGTCAGCATGATATCCCACGTGCATCGAAATTATGCTTGTTTAAAAATCCTCTCTCTCTCTCTCTCTCTCTCTCTCTCTCTCTCTCTCTCTCTCTCTCTCTCTCTCTCTCTCTCTCTGATGTCAGCATGATATCCCGTGCGATTAATTATACTTGTTTAAAAAATAAGCTCTCTCTCTCTCTCTCTCTCTCTCTCTCTCTCTCTCTCTCTCTCTCTCTTGAAAGGGAGAAGAGAACTCTCCAAGCACTGGAAGCATTATAAAATATCCCACAAGCGAAATTATACTTGTTGAAAAATTAATCTCTCTCTCATCTCTCTCTCTATTCAATCTCTCTCTGTCGTCAGCATGGTATCCACACTGTACGAACCATTACTCAAAATATATACTTGTTTAAAAATCAAAGGCTCTCACTAAGGGACTGGGATCTCTATATATATATATATATATATATATATATAGTCGGCATGATGTCCCTTTCACGAAATACCATACCTTTGATACCTTTGGGTAAACCAGTTGAATTTATATATACTCTCTCTCTCTCTCTCTCTCTCTCTCTCTCTCTCTCTCCCAGTTAAAGAGGAAGAGAGAGAGCAAATCTAGAGGAAAGTCTTTTTAGGCTGACATAAACTGAGAAAGATGAGAGCAGTTTGAAAATGTCGAGGAAAAGAGAAAAATTAAGACTTTCATCTTTAAAGAATCGTTTGAGGTTGATTTAACCTTTATCATGAGGAATGAAACAAGCGCTGAAGGAATTAGTTAGAGATGTGACGGGGTCGGTTGAAAACAGTGACATGACTTACCAATCAATCTTTTCATCCTCCGGTTTTGAAAAATGGAAGAATAGGTGAGGCAATGGAAATCGGTTAGTAAAATAACAGTAAAAAATGCGCCAGTTTCTTCGGCGCAATCGAGCTTTCTGTACAGCCGCTACAGCGAATAATCAAGGCCACCGAAAATAGACTCTATCTTCGGTGGTCTCTGGATAATGCTGTATGAACCGCGGCCCGTGAACTTTAACCACGGCCCGGTGGTGGCTTCCTGGTATCGTTGCCAGAAGCACGATTATGGCTAACTTTAACCTTAAATAAATAAAACTACCGAGGTTAGAGGGCTTCAATTTGGTATGTTTGATGATTGGAGGGTGGATGACCAACGTACGAATTTGTAGCCCTCTGGCCTCAGTAGATTTTAAGATCTGAGGGCGGACAGAAGAAGTGCGGACAGGAAAAGCGCGGACAGAAAAAGTGCGGACAGAAAAAGTGCAGACGGACAGACAAAGCCGGCACAATAGTTTTCTTTTCAGAAAACTAAAACGAGAATTGAACCAGAACTTATAATCAATCTTTTCGACCCTTAGTTTTTAGAGACAAAAAGCAAAGTAAGAATTATGATCAGTCTTTTTCGCCACGTAGTTTTTATAACGATGGTTTTGAGGAAAGAATGACACAGCATGTGAGACTATGCAAGAACGACGCTGGCTCCGTCGGAGCCTTGGGTCTTATCCAGAGGAATCAAGCGATTTCAAAAACACGAACGGGCGTAGAACCCGCGTCGGGTCTTATCTTGGCGATCTTATTCGCCGAATTATAAAGCCTTTGGGTCATTCCATCCTTCAAAGGAAAGCCTTGACTAAGGAGGACATTGTTTTCCTTTCATTCCCTCTTCCTCTTTATTTTTTTTTTTTTGTGATTCCTCAGTTATATTTTAAACCGCATTTCTCTCGGGTCGTTAAGGGTAAAGAGAAGGGCAGGAACATCTGTCTCGAGATAGATTGCCCATTATAGGAGACGATGATCATAAAGGTGAAGGAGAGAGAGAGAGAGAGAAAGGTGGAGAGAGAGAGAGAGAGAGAAAGGTGGGAGAAGAGAGAGAGAAAGAGAGAGAAAGGTGGAGAGAGAGAGAGAGAGAGAGAGAGAGAGAAAGGTGGGGGGAGAGAGAGAGAGGGTGGGGTGAGGACATCTGAAAAATAATGAAGAGTAAATCAAAGGAAATATATGAAAAGAATAAAAGGAGAGAAAGAGGAAGAGAATAGCTGAAGAATATCTGAATAGAGAGAGAGAGAAAGAGAGAGAGAGAGAGAGAGATATTTTCTCCTTTTTGTTCTTCTCCTCCTCGTCGTCGTCTTCTCTTTCTTTCTTCTTCTTCCTTTCTTCTTTCTTCTTCTTCTTCTTCTTCTTCCTCTTCTTCTTCTTCTGAAAATAGACGTGAATCAAGGAGTCAAAAACAGCGTAGGCAGCAGCTAATTACTTAGGACGGAATGTCGTTCATCTCCTTGTGTAGGGATTTGCTGGCTTTTTGAAGAGCCCTTCGTAACAAGACGTTTTGTCCTATGCTGTGCTTATTTATACACAATCTCACAACTCTGCATAGAAAGATATATATATATATATATATATATATATATATATATATATATATATATATAATTTGTGTGTAAAGAATGTATATATATATATATATATATATATATATATATATATATATATATATATATATATATATATATATATATATATATATATATATATATATATATATATATATATATATATATACTGTATATATATATATATATATATATATATATATATATATACTGTATATACATATAATGTGCAAAACAATGTATATATATATATATATATATATATATATATATATATATATATATATATATATATATATATATATATATATATATTCTTCTTCTTCTTTCTTCTTTATGGGTATATATATATGCATATACTGTATGTATTTATGTGCTTCTATCCATATGCTTATCTCTTCTCTATGCTTTATTTATCCCAATTGTTCTTTGAAATAAGTAGTCTACTCATTTTAGAGCCGTTGCTATAAAAATCAATAATTATGAATCCCTATTCTATGCGGAAGAACCTCGCTAATTGCTTATCTCATTATTATGCTTAATCTAGTCAAGATTTTAACCCAAAACATCTTCGATAATTTTAAGACTGGACACTGAAATTCGAAACCCAATACAGTAAACCGGAAGTTCTACGTAGCTACTGACCTCGGTGCAGTCGACTTTATATAAGAGCAAAAAGAATTTGCATTAATCTTGGTCAAAATCACTTTAATGAAAGCGATGGGTAATTATAATGAGTGTAGAGATATTAGAAATTCCTGCAGCAACTCTTCCTCTGCTTATAATCTATAACAGTGAGAAGCATTTACTATGAATAACGGTGAAAGCCTTAGATATGAATGGTTAAATATAAGTAAATGGATGTACTTTAGGAAACTGAATTTATAAAAAGTGATTTTCTAAAAATGAGGAAAACCAGTGGAATGTTCTTGCGCACTAATTCATTTCTTTTTCAAATTGAATAGTAATTTGAAGCTTGAATCTCTAAAGCTCAGTATCGAATTGCAGCTAAATATCAGCACGAAAGAGGAGACTTGTGGTCTCATAACCACTGTACGTGAAAACGAAACTCTTACACTTGAATTTGTGGTTTTTCATGTGCATGCAGCTCATTAAATGATAAATAAATAAATCAATTAATAATTAAACATTAACCAAAACAGTAAATTCCATAAATGATACATTACATTGAAACAGTGAGTGCTGAGCGAATGATACATTGATTATGTAGATGTATCCTCATCACTATGAGCAAATTGCACTTGAAAAACAAGTTTATAAAGATACTTATTACCAAGTTCTGTCAACTTTATGAATGAGAAGCTTTATAATTTTGGAGTGTCCCTCACAGGCGTATTATGGATATGATCAGCATAAGTCTGAACTTGATTTTCAATAGATAGATAGTAGCAGTAGTAGTGTTATGCTTTATTTATCAGTGATACATAGTATTACAAATAAAAAGTAAAAGAGACAGAGTTCTTCATTATAAAATCACGTATACTGATACAAATCCAGAATTATATGGTCTGTGTTCCTGAAACTTTATTATAAAACACTTCTAGAAAGCACATGTAAATTGGTTAAAAACATTAACATAAAATAAGTTTTGGGTTACACTTCACTGTTCGAAAAATTAATAAATATAAAAAGAAACTGTTATTCACCAATGGTCTTTTAATTATACTTGAACAATTGTGCTCATCATAGCATCTTTATCATTTTCGAGCAGTAAATCTATTCCATTTGTATTCCTCAAATATCATACAAATCTCTGTACACGAAAGATGACAATGTTCAATATGTTAGTATTTTCTAATCAAATCACGGAGAGCACTTACAAACCTCAAACCTGCAGAAATTTTTAGCTTTTTAACTACGTGTTCGAAAGTGACCAATTCTGCTTCTTGACAGACATAATGGTTGTTCTTAGTGGCCTTATGGTAACGTATTTTTAACTGTTTGAAGGAACCAGTATATTTAGATAGATAGATAAAAAAAACAGTTAGATAGATAGATACAGTAGACTGTACGTCATTGACAGGCCCGTAGTGTGAAACATGTCCTGTGTTCCTTTGATAGTCCCAACATTCAAGTTAAGCTCAGCCCATTTCGCTCTTCATCAGAATCAGCTTTCTCAGATAGTTGTTGGACCTAAATCGAAGTAAGGAAATTCTCAGCATTCCTCATGTTGTATATCCCAACTTAGTAGTATATGAAGTCGCTACAATTTATCAACATCCACAGATGCCAGATTTCCTGGGTAGAAAGGCAGATATTCACAACATTTACAAAGATGCAGACTCTGGGATTCAGAGACAGATCAAATAAAGGAAAGAACAATTCGCGTTACGGTACATTCTTTTTGACATTATATATAAAACTAACTCTATTTTTCAGTAGATATAATTGCGTGTGTCTAATCCAGATTTGATAACGTCATTGACAAAGTCATTTGTTATGCCCAGTGAAATTTACCACCACTTCAAGGGTATGTAACTGTAGCTATAAACTGAAACATAATACAGAATGAAATATAAATTACTTCATTTTCTCGGGATTAGAGGATAGGTCCTATACAACACAGTTTGACCACTCATTATTTAATCTAACGTTTTCTTCCATTTGTCGAATATTTAGAGGCCTGTGTTTTCCACAGGACTAATATCAGATATGAGAAGTGCTTCGTAAGCTTCCATAAACTTGTTAGTACACTAACTGTTTCCTCTAACTATTTTTAGGTCCTTCGTAGCTGCTCAACCACTTCAGAATTGGAGAGTTCACTGCAATCATAAACCTGTCAGAAGAAGAAAATTATATAACCAGTATGGTTATTACGTAAGTAGGCTACTTTCTTACCTTCCATTGTTTGTTAAATCTCGAGAAATTTCTGTATTTTTCTGGATCTTTTCATATTTCAGTCCACTATCTCTTTATCTCTTTTAGATTGAGTGGTTCGTGGTGGTAGGTTTCTGTTTCCTAATATTAGCAGTTACGACTTGGACCATCGACGGATGGCCTCTTGTTTGTCACTTTTTCGTGAGTTGTACTTTAACAGAGATCTTTCATATTCACAGTTGTTCTTTGATCCCCTTTTCCTACCGATAACAACCAGATCCACTGAGCAGCAACACCAATATGCAGTAAACGTGCCTCGCTGTCGAGTTTCTAGTTCCAGAGGCCCTTTATTCCTCGCACAGTTGGACTGTGGAACAGTCTCCCTGAGGGTGTCGTGCAACTGGAACTTTAAAAGTTCAAGCTGAAGATGCAATGCATTCCTTCCCTAATGCTAACTATCCTTGCATTTAATACATTTTTATCTATTTATTAATTTATTTATTTTTGTTTTTAATAAGTAGATCTCTCTTCTGTATTTCCTTTATCTTCTCTTACTGCCTAATGAGCACCATATTCTTTGAAAACTTAAATTTTAAGTCAGTGGCCCCTGTGGGCTTGTTCCATATGAATAGGGTTCATCTTCTGAAGAAGAAGAGGAATAATAATAATAATAATAATAATAATAATAATAATAATAATAATAATAATACTTCCGTTCCTTAATATTTCTTATTACTCGATCTCGTTTTCAGCTTAATTTTCGAGTGGTCTTACTTTAATACTTATCTGTTTTCATTCTTATGACTTACAATGAGCTATAAAATTAAGGCTGACTCATTCTAATAAGTCTTCCTTTTATTCTCCTATGCCCCCATCTTTATCAGTTTTTCACAAATTGGACATAACTGTATTTTTTTTTTTCTATTCCACCTTTCTCCTCTTCCTATATCTGTTGCATTTTTAGATTCATTTTAAAGAGTCATCTTCACGTTATTCCCCATCCTTTTTCTTTCGAAAACTTCCACTTTCATTCCTCTTATGCGTCCATTGCTCTTAATTTTTCTGGTAAAACTGAAGGTTGCTACCGCGCACCTCTGGTTCAGTAACTACAAGTTTACTTGCAAAGAAAGTGGGCGCCGAGTTTAGTACCAGCCCCTTGGGGACGAACATAGAAACATTAACAAAAGACGCTGAATATCGTAAGCATAAACAAAAGACATAAACATGAAAAAACATAAACAAAAAAGGGTAACTATCATAAACATAAGCAGAAGACAAACTTGAACAAAAACATAAACAAAAGACGGTAAATATAAACATAAAAAGAAGATAAATGTGAACAAAAACATAAACAAAAGATGGTAAATACCATAAACATAAACAAAGACAAACTTGAACAAAAACATAAACAAAGGATGGTAAACATCATAAACCAAGACAAACTTGAACAAACGCATCAAAAAAACATGAACGATAGACGGTAAATTTCCGGTTGGCGACTGGTATGAACCAGACAGCGGTAGTAGTCTAAAGTTTTACTATTTTTCTCTCATTATATTAATATCCCTCTTCATTTGCCTTTCATATCCTTCTCCAAAAACATAGCTGTTCTTCATCATTCTGTCGCATGGCGTAACCGTAGTTGCCATGTAATAATAATTCTGTTTACCATTATAACCGTTTTCTTTAGTTAAAGATGTCACAGTAAAGAGAACGAATTTATGAGTAACTAATCTAAAACTTTAATTTTTAACGTTTGTTGCAGTATGATATCGTGATTTCATCGAGTTATTTATGATTAATATCAATAGAGTATGAGGAAAACTATCTTTATTTTTTAATGCATACTCAGAGTGTTTAACGTGAATATTTTGAGAGTCTTTCGCAAATACATATACACATAAATCACAATAACTTCAAGCAGACCCATTAGAGTAAGCTACAACCCTTATAAATGTGTATGATTAGGTATTATAATAATAATAACACACACAATAATATACTGTAATATATATAATAACACATAATAATAATAACAGATACCTGTACCTGTGAGTTTCTGCTCTAATAGAATTCTTCAGAGAGAGAGAACAACGAGAGACCACTTTACCTGGGTAGCGTTAGAAACGAGGGTGGGGTTGGCGACGTTTGGGGTGGTGGGGGGAATCGGGGAAGATATAAGGAGAGGATAAGGATTATCACCGAAGCATTGGTCTGGGTGTTGTTAAGTATTCCATATTCAATTGGCAGATATCCGAACCTTCTCGATCTTCTAACTGCTTTCGACTTCCTGTGCTGCATTAGTCCTATAGTCAGAAAACATCCACAGTGACGGCTACTCTATCTTTAACATAAATAAACAATGTGGTGGAACACCGTTCAGTGTACGGAAAGTCTTTGTTTTTTAACTTTGTTAAAATTATACAGCTTATTGCGACGTTGTGAATTTTATAACCGAATACAGTACAGTATTTGTTCCCCATCTTTAAACTTTTTTTTTTTTGTTTACCAGACAACGGTGTTTACTGAAGGAAGCTCACTGTATATGTACCTGTGTATATATATATATATATATATATATATATATATATATATATATATATATATATATATATACATAATATATATATACTGTGTATGTATATATATACTTATATATGTATATATATATATATATATATATATATATATATATATATATATATATATATATATATATATTAGGGAAATGATGGCTCAGTTGGTTACAGCAGCAGCTTTGGACTTGTAGAGGTCTGTGGCGCGGGGTTCAAACTTCAAGACCGACTGATCAGAGAGGCAGACACTTTGCTATCCGTAGACATCCCGGGATTATATATGTAATCAACGGATAGGTTTGCTTATAAAAGCAAATGGGTGTTACAGACTAAATACACACACAAAACAAAAGCCACTACAACACTTCTAAAAACATAACAAACATCTCACACGCCCGAACTCTCGCCCTACAGCGCAACAACTTCTCGCTGCTGGGAAGAAAGGGCGTTGTCGGGTATGATACATGAAACATACGCTACCGGGGTCTAAGCGATGTCAGGCAGGGCAGCCGATCGAGACACAGGTCTACCCCAAAGCCAAATCAAAAAGAGGGAGAAAAGAAGGCATCGTGCTTACCCATACAAAAATGGGAAAAAGCACGTTAAAAAGAAGAAGAAGATAAAGAAGTATGTATGTATATATAACCGAATCACGAAAAATATGGAAAAAGAACTAATAATAACAACTTACCCCGAAGGCAGTAAAACGTCGGAGTGGACTAGGTTTTTGGAATTAAGCCCCTTACTTAGCAGACATGGACAGTAAGTTGAAAGGCTAGCACCACCCATCGTTTCACTTTCCTTCGATGCCATTGCCTTTATATAAATAAATATATGTGTATGCATATATATATATATATATATATATATATATATATATATATATATGTATGTATGAATATCCAGTGTGTGTATGTATGTATGTATGTATATATATACCAGGTTATAAAGGACTCAACCTCCACAGTCAACGGCAATTATAATTTTGCTCTTACATAATGACTGAAAATAAAGATATCTTTATTCACAGCTCTGAGTTCCCTGGAAAATAAACCAGATATTATATGAATGGGGTACAGTAAGAGCAAATTCCTTCCTGCTCCATGAGTTCTCCTGAATCTCAGGTGGAAATCGGTTTTTATTTTCTGTTCCCTCGTCTCTAATTATCACACTTTTCTGATAATTTGCCTCTTCTGAAGGCTGGTTTCCTTGGGAGCGCTCTTTGTTTAGAACCTGTTGACTCTATCAGTAAAGGTTTTTCAGCTGAAGATTTAAAGAAAGAAGCTTATATTTTTTCATAGGGATAAAATGAACGAGCAGCCGTTTTTGTTGGTTAACTGAGCCCAGAGATATACAAGTAAAAAATCCGCCCTAAGTTTCTTTGGCGCAATCGAGTTTTCTGTACAGCCGCTACAACGTATAATCAAGGTATAATGCTGTATGAGCCGCCGCCCATGAAACTTTAGTACCACTGCCCGGTGGACTATCCATTCTATGTATATCGTTGCCAGATACGATTATAGCTAACTTTAACCTTAAATAAAATTTAAAAATAAATCTACTGTAAGGCTAGAGAGCTGCAATTTGGTATGGTTGATGATTGGAGGGTGGATGATTAACATACCAGTTTGCAGCCCTCTAGCCTCAGTAGTTTTTAAGATCCGAGGGCGGACAGAAAAAATGCGGACAGACAGACAAAGCCGGCACAATAGTTTTCTTTTACAGAAAACTAATACTAGTCACCTTTCTCACTTTCACTCTTTGCCACACTTACAGGCTACCTTTGAGCAAGGGTCAGCGCTGGCATAAGGCCATTTTGATGTAAACCAGCCACCCGATAGACCAAGGTCCACAGAAACAGAAAATAGGAAAACTGAATTACAGGTGAGAAAGTACACTATGACAGGACAACGATGCAAAGATTACGTGTAAGATTGAATGGGTCAGGAAAAGGCTTCACTAAAGTCAATGATGGTTTATTAAGGTATCTGCATTTCCAAAAATACAGCTTAAAAATCAGTGCATTATGCACTATGCATGGTATTGCTAATCCGCAAATATATAACAAGTCTGCTTTACGTCCTAACGTAAGGTTTTATTTTCAGAGTTAAATAAAAGCATTTTTATTCTCATCTATATTGAAATTTATGTCAATAAACGAATATACTAAATGGTACAATACATAAATTATGTCTTTTTAATTAGGTCATTCTGGCATTTTTACACAAAAGTATTTATGTTATATACACTCAATTTGTGTATGTAACTGATCATATATGACGTACATACACAGTTTACACAACCTCACACGCATACGCTTGCGTGTGTTTACTTATTGTACAGAACCCTAATATAATTACTTTTACAGAAAAAGATTATATGTCCATTATATTATTTTTGAAGTATTATTTTAACATCTTTACAGCACCATATTCCTGCACATTCCAGTTGACATGCACGGAAAAATTCCCAAAACAGCAAGATGATTCAAAAGAGCTGAGATTAACATATATGTTTTTAGGTACACTGTTTTTTATTTTCAAAATGTTACCTCGAGTGTTAATTTGCAGAAACGATCCTTTAAATTAATACTTACTGTTTTGAAAATTCTCATACCCACGATTCATATATTATTTTGGCCATATTCCATAGCAACATTGTTTTACAATGAATAGGAATTAGTATCTGCTCTGTTCCACATTTTGCTTCTTTCTTTGTCTCTATATTTAAGTTCTGTAAACCAACCATTTTTTTTTGGGGCACTACTTAGTTTCTTTCTTTCACAGAAGAGCTTAAGACTCTTTTGTGCATACATAAATCGACTCCTGTTTATTTGTGCAACATTTCCAGTTCTGATAAATGAATCAAACTTCCTTTTGATTATCACTCATGAAAATGCTTACTAATCAGAAAAGATCTACAGATGTTTTATGCCACTTCTTTGGAGGAAAAGATTAAAATCATCTCATACTACATTGAGATTATTCACAGTCTCTGCCAAGATTTTAAAGAGAATTGAACGCACTATTGAAAAATGGTATTTGAAGTCAGCATTAATTCTTAAACATAGGAAATAAAGTACCTTCAAATCAGTTGATTACACCCAAAATTAACTATTATTAATAATGGGACAGTAGTGAATGACTTTTCACTAACACGATAATGCCGACTACCAGAAAGTGAAGACATTGACGATAAGTTCACAGTTTGAATTCTGTGCATTCAACCTGAAAATATATACAATCATCTCCTATGATTCATTGAGAATAACGAAATTCAAAAGCTCCATAACTATTAAATGTCTTGTTATGATAAGTATAAGACCAAAGTTGACTTTAAAACGTTTTGATTAACAGGAATTCAGTTCTTAGTGTCATATGATATTTTCTGACGAAACACCATCTTTACTTGATTTAGCATCTGTATCGTATGATCGTTCAAATATGTACATAATTTATTGCTATCTTTCATTCTGTATCATATGAAATCCAAGTAAACAAGCACATGTGCCTTGGGGAATTACATAGTAATAAATAAATAATTACTTACTAAACTATCGTTGATTAATAAAATATGGAACATGATATAAACAAAACCTGAACGTAAACCAGACCAGGAAATGAAACGTCAAATAACAAAAACAAGTAAAAAATGCGCCGAAGAAACATAGCCACCGAAAACAGATCTATCTTTAGGTGGTCTCGGTATAATGCTGTATGAGACGCGGCCCATCAAACTATAACCACGGTCAGGTGGTGGCACCAGAGCCAGGTGAATCAGCGCCAGTCTCACTAAAGAAGCCAATAAGTAAGTGTAGGGCTAAGTCTCACCCATTGAACTTGATTCGATTCGTTATCATGATCACATTAACCCATCTGGCGACACACCCTCTAGGAAAAGTATGGAGGGAAAAAATATATGAGTGTGAAAGGCCTTGTAATCAGTAACCATACAGAATGTAATTGTCATGTTAAAGGTGGATGTGCCATTTTATAAGTCGTAGGCACATACAACACAGAATTGTTTGGTGTTACTGATGGGCCCTTAACGATCCTCTTACTCTACGTTACGAGACAATTACAGGAGGTCCGTGACTGAAGCTAGAAAGGAGAACAGACTAAAGCAAATGCTTATGTCCAAGGCAACGCTTTGGTGAGATATTTGGGGCAGCTGAAAGAACTGCTGGATGAGAGGAGAGATCAGGAAGGTGACGCGGTCATATCACGAGAATGATCAAAGAAGAAATTGATTTTTGGAAAATCAGATAAATTGACAAGAGATGCTTTTACTGAGTTCGAGCAAACTCTTATTGACAATTAGCCTTTTTATGGTGAATCTTAGTTAAAAAGAATCTTTAAAAAAAACTATTTAGAAGATTCAGCAACAGGACGACTGAGAATTCCGCAGTTGAGAAGCAAATGGAATGAAAGAATGATCAGTCTTATAGACTCTTATCATCTCTAACTTTCCTTGAGGAGTATGTGCGTAGATACCATGATCTCAAGAGCATTGTCCAAAGTTATATCTATACATAGAACAGAGAGCGGTAGCCTTACAGTGGTGTATGAATATAATTCGTAAATAAAAGCTTTGTCGTTTATTAAACGAAAAGCATCTGACAGCACATTATCAGCTGACAGAGATCCAGAAAATACAGGAGTTGAGTAGAAGGATCTCAAGGTGGGAATAACCCCCAAACTGCACTAAAGGGGAGCAGGTTAGAGAAGTTGGGACAGTTCAACTGAATACAGAAAGCGTGAAAGAAAGTAAGTTCAAAGGCTAAAAAGTGGGCACATGTGTAGGAGTGATGGGAGGAAAGAAATGGGCGAAAAGACAAGGCAAGCTGGAATTCATAATGGCCAAAATGTGAAAGCTACATGATGCTTGAAGTATCATCCACTCAACTAGATATCAATAATAAGAATATTAATGAAAAGTATCCGACTCTGATACGGTTTTACTTCTACCCTGAATATACTGCTGTGCGTGTGTGTGTGTGTGTGTGTGAGAGAGAGAGAGAGAGAGAGAGAGAGAGAGAGAGAGATTGTAAAACCAATTACAGGAAGCAAGCAAAATGCCTGACAACTTCCCAATCCACAACATCCCAGTGCTAACAAATCATGACTTCCAATAATGCCTGGATGACTGATGTTCACGTGGAACTTAACAGCAATTTTACCGAAATCGCCGAGTCACACGGAGGTCCTGGAAGGTAGGCAGGCATTGTGGGGGAGGTGGGAGAGGGGGGAAAGGGTTTTAGGAGGGGAATCAGCGTTTGGGTCTGCTAAATGCACCTCGCTGTCATAACGCATGCATTAGTCAGCTGAGTTATAGACCATGAAACTGTTACATTTTCCAACAGAGGACACGTAACAGTTATCTCGGACGCGAAATTGAACACTATTACTAAATTTGATAAATCTGCGATTTAATTTTTAAGCGTTCCTCATTTCAAGAATAATGTCCTAAAATTAATAATGAAGTAAAGGACACAGACCAGGATATAACAACAAGTTTCACATCTACAGATGCTGACAAACATGCTACTCTCCTCACATTCTAAAACACTTCATACCAAGGTATGTGCCTCCATCTGGTAACCAATATACCTCCCAGTAAAAAATCAAGATGGTCTAATTGTGCATTAAAGTTTATTAAACCACAATGAAAAAGTATTAGATATGAGTTCTCGAGAATAAGAGTATTTAAACAAACTTAGCATTATATAATGTACACCTCATTTACCAAACTGCTAAAAAAAAGAAATAAAGAAAAATAGAACATTTGCACAATGCAGAGAGAGAGAGAGAGAGATTGTCGCGTTACGTCCTCTCCTAACAGACTTCTTTTGAATAAACCTTTGATATTTTACAAATTAAAGCAGATTTGTGCAAGATAAAATAAAGAAGTTGAGACTCCATCTGTGATGAATCCCATACAGCAGGGACAGAAATCTGAGGGAGAAATAAATAGGCTACACGCTCCGTACCGCATTATTGTTATTAAAGCAAAAGTATTTTCCAAAATATGTAGCATTTGCATTCACGACGACCGTCTCCCCTAAGGCTCCTCCTTTGCATGGGAAACTAGCAGTAATTTTCCTCTCTCTTTCTCACTGAATGTTTGGTAAAACCATTCGGGCAATTTATTCTACAACCTCCGGTTAATCAAACTTTCAACATATGGTTACCAATACAGCAGTAACCTCAAATATCTCTCATAAGCACAACATATGATTTTACTAAATACAGCAGTAACCTCAAATATCTCTCATAAGCACAATACGCTATGGGACGTAGTCAGTACCAGCTTTAGGGAAGAGTACGGCTAAAAAATCATTTTTCATTTGCCTAACAATAACCTATGGAGACTTGGTGCCTACGGAAATGCACCAGAAATAATAATAATAATAATAATAATAATAATAATAATAATAATAATAATAATAATAATAATAATAATAATAATAATAATAATTAGCATTTTCATTCATACATTACCTGGGCATATGGAATACAGCAATAAAGACCTGCCTGAGATACTATGAAAGGCGATTCATAATCATCAATATGATACCATGAGTTTATGTAAAATCTATCAGGCCTGTTACTTTGTTACCCAGAGAGAGAGAGAGAGAGAGAGAGAGAGAGAGAGAGAGAGAGAGAGAGAGATCTTTATATCCACATCATATCAACATTATCTCTAAGACTAAAGTAAAAATAATCTAAACACTGACTAATACAAGCAGGTCTACAGAATACAATAGTCTGTCTCCATCCCATTTATCGCATTCCATCCATCTTCCATTGCTATTTTTCTTAGATCTGTTTCAGAACTATTTTCGAAAGGTAAGCGATGCACTCTTCAGTAAAGTTTCCGCCCGAAAAGTTCGTCATGACGGGGGATAATGATTCTGACTTTGGGGGCAGAGATGAAATAACTTTCAAGCCTGGAGTTCTCAACTTGCTTGAATGAGATACCAGTCCAGAATTTTCTCCTATGGCGTTGAGAGAGAGAGAGAGAGAGAGAGATTAATTTCTTATATAAGCCAATGGTCTTTTTGGGAATCAAGGCATATACTTTTGAAAGGAGAGAATGACATTGATGGCATGCGACTAACGTATAATACCAATAAAAATGCAAAATCTCCATCACCTGGAGCTCATCATAAAATAAGTCTACAGATACAACTTCAAATAAGTCGTTTCGTTCAGGGCGCTTTCAAACGAAATGAAAAAATAAACGCAATATGTAGGAAGAATCAGACGGGAAGAATTATCATACGTGAAATTCAATGACATTATAGAGGAGATCTTACTGCACAAAGTTATTTTTTCTTCAAAGACTCAATTATGGAATGGATGGGATAGGATAGAAATAGAGAATTATAAGTATATATTTTGAAAATGTGTTTTGAAGTCATCAATGCAAGTGGCAGGTAGAAGACTGAAGCAAACACAACAGCGATTTCATTCATCGTGACAATTAACTTTGCTCTTTGGTGCGGTATAGTTTGCATTAGCTGGTCTTGAAATATCCTATAATGATGTAAGAGTATGTCAGATGGCAACAATCATTAACTTCCAGGGTAAAAACATTTATACATGGTAGGCCAACGTAATGAATGGAAATGTCTGAAGGTGACGATATAGAAATTAATCTTTGAAGTTCAGGAAGCATTATGGAAGACAATAGTCTTAGTATATGATCACTGATGGTTCTATTGGCTGAGACCAGAAAGGCAACGCAGCGCTAGCAGTCAAATCCTGTAGAAAACAACATTGACGTTGAAAGTCATAATCGTTCGTCAAGCAACGCAGCCGACATGACTAAGACCGCCAACACCACCTTAGGAAGAACGAATGATGGCAACAAGGAATTAAAATATCTGTTAATAAATTCAAGCAGGAATATCTCTCAGATAAACAGGTCAATGAAAAGGCTATTAAAATGTACAAATTATGCGAAGTTTAAAGAATTCATTTTTCTAAAACAGAAATATGAACCATATGGGGTAGTCCAAAATCAGACTTCGAAACGGACTGGAAACTAGCGACAACTAAAATGTTCACAATCAATCCCCCCAAAAATTAAAGCAAAAATTAAAGTCGTTTAACCAAATTCATAATCGCCACTTTAATTACCTGAAGAGCAACGATGCTTGAGACAAGCATTGACTACCCGCCTTCCATAATAAACAATAATAAAGTTTCGATAACTACACACAAAGGAATGCATAATATCAGTTCCAAATGAGTTTCAATGAATTAATGTTTTATATGACGGAAAATGCTAATGAATACTAAGAAATGAAGACAAATAATCTATAAACCATCATTATTTAGTTTAGCATCATGATGGCCTCAAACTAACTGGATGTGTTTCTGGCTGCGACTTCAGTTAGGCGCAAGGATGCATACATAACTTCAAGCAATACAGATCTTTATAAAAATAAGTAATTCTAACACATTAAATACAAAATAAGACAAGTAATAACTCTTAATTTGCTTCCATTAACTGGTTTTTTAAGATGTAATTGGCAATAAATTCAATCATGCTTGAATCTTAGTTATAGCTACGTAATAGGAGAGGGCCAGCTCCCGTGACGATGTATAAAAAGTATGTTCATGAGGAACAGAATTTTGGTAATTCATATAACCTTATTTTGCTATAGTTATCTGTGTTCACTTACTGTGTAGAAAGTAATGATGACAATAAATCATAGCGATAATCAGAGCAATACAAATACAGACTTACATTTATAATAAATAAAGCGAAATACGACATACCATTAACATGAAGTTGCAAGGTACAAATTGTTTTGATTAAAGCGGCACTGTTTCGCTAAGGATAAATTTCAGCCACCTGAGCAACTGGAAATAATATATGACCCGTTTGGAGGCACCTTCACATAAACTGGGGTCGATCGCATGTCGTAACTAATCGAGTGGAAGTAAAGCAGGCTGGGAATGGGAGTCTCAGTGCTGTAATAAAAATATGATAAAAGAGGTCATGATAACCGTAATATAAATCTTCTGCTAATAAGTTAATCATATCATAAATGCGTGTTATATATTTTATTTCCTATTACGTTATCGATAAAATTTCCAGCTTGGAAATTAAATGTTTTAATGCAATCCTCACTAAGCTGAATGAAAAATGATAATGCTTCCTGATCCCTGACAATGAACAAGCTTGAGATCTTTAGATTGTGTGTGTCTGTGTGTGCGAATGTGTGAATGTGAGAGAGAGAGAGAGAGAGAGAGAGAGAGAGAGAGAGAGAGAGACTTTCCAACCTCTATCCAAGGAAATGAAGATCTTTGAAATATACAATTAAAAAAACTCTTCTCGGCATCGCAATTCATCTTAATAAGGGTTCAGTTTAACTTCAGTTTACTGTGCAGGTAGAGAACAAGAGCATTGTTGAAGATACAGAAGGAAATGAAAAGAGCGATTATGAGTGAGAAGGGAACTTAATTAAACGTGGATTTTGATAAATGACAGAAGGAAAACAGCCTAGAAAGCACTCGAAAGAGAAAGCGGAGAGAAAAATCAACAAAGGGCATCATGTACTAGTGAGTGAATGAATGACTTAATGAATGGATAAATATCAGTTGTCGGGCGTCATAACTGCATGGGTCACGGGCCCCAATCACAGACTGATGGCAGACTGATTCTAACGGAATGCTTGCATGTGACGTTAGAATTCAAGAACATGAACCAAAATGCAACTTAATGTAAATGTTATCATACGCTAATCTGCAATGAATAACTATATCATAAATAAATATAATGATTTTAGAGGTAAGAATTCATTTGAACAAACATATACAGGGAAGGGGTTTCGAAAAGAGCAAAACATCCAGCCATGGATTTTTAAATCTTTGACTTACAGTAAATTGCGTATCTCAATGTGCAGAATTTTTGGATCCCAAACTTCTCATTAAAGATGAAGAAGCACTGGAATCACTGGAACCTAAACAGCATTCCAGTAATAGAAAAAACAGAGGCCACACCTAAAGGCCTCCAGTAACAGAGGAGAAAAAACCAGTCCACAACTCCAAATAGCTCGAGTAATTCAGAGGCAAGTGCGACCTGCGTTGCCACAGAGGCAGAATTAAACAGTCACTTTGAAACCCTAAAAAAGAAGCTAGCAAAAAGTTGAATATTGCCATTCACATTTAAGACAAAAGCAGTAAAGCTGCACGATGCTAAGTTGGACAGCTGAATAATCATGTAACAAATCCGGAATCACTTACTGCTATGCATATTCAGAAGCGATGAATATTATTTATTAAACCATAGTTTTCCAAAGGGTGCATCTCTCTCATCACCTACAACTATCCTTATTAATGTTTATTCACATAATCTATATATCAATCTACTTCCGTATGATGCCTCTTCCTCTAAGCTTCATAGTTTGAGGTTCTTCCAGTCTACTTCAGTTTCTACAATAAGGCATCTACGGAAGAAGCTACTCAAGGTCAACATGCAGTATTTATTATTTTCAGGTGTAAATCAAAATAAAATTAACGCACATAACAAAAATACTGTTATGGAATTGATATCAAAGTTTCATGCATGGTGTATTAGAAGCAAAAATTCTTTCTCTCCTTTTTCATCTTAAGTTCGCTCTTTAAATAAAAGCCTCTCTCTCTCTCTCTCTCTCTCTGTGTATATATATATATATATATATATATATATATATATATATATATATATATATATATATATATAAATGCATGTATATATATACTGTACACACATACACACACATATATATATATTATATATATATATATATATATATATATATATATATATATATATATATATAAATATACATAAGAGAGAGAGAAAGAGAGAGAAGACAATATTTATTTTATATGATGGCCTTGTTACAGTCACGCCATTATGATAACTTTTGCTGATGTGCATATCCACGATCGTTAGTTATATAAATTTTGTGTTCTGAAGTGGAATGCGTCGCCTTACACGGACAGAAATACCTATTATCTTCATGAATATTACACATTTTCATATATATATATATATATATATATATATATATATATATATATATATATATATATATATATATATATATATATATATATATATATATATATATATATATATATATATATATATATATATATATATATATATATATATATATATATATATATATATATATATATATATATATATATATATATATATATATACATATATATATATATATATATATATATATATATATATATATATATATATATATATATGAATATACTACTGCAATACACAGTATAATATGAAGATAAAAGGCTATAAAACACTATTTGAACGTTGAGTTTTATACTCACTAAAACTAAGTCACAAATGAGTGAATAAGGAAGTCATTAGACTTTCAGAATGACTTACACTTGGTGAAATGGCATTTTCTAAATCTCTGCTCACGAGCACTTTCATTTTGATATCTAGCTACTATTGCTAAATGCAAATTTTAACATACTAACAATGACACTTTACTTGCGATACACTGGGCCCTTTAGTCGCACGCCTGCACTTAGCGATACACTGGGCCCTTGGATCATACCTGCCACTTTGGCGACACCAGACCCTTTGGTGCGCCTTACTTTGCGATACGCAGGCCCTGGGATCGCACTACCGCCAGCGATACTGGGCCCTTGGATCGCACCTAACCGCCAGCGATACACTGGAGCGCGGATGCGCACCTTGCCTTTCTTGATACACTGGAGCGCGGATTTGCCTTACCACTTCGTGACACTGGGCAATGGGATCGCACCTTACCGCCGATACATGGGCCTGGGATGCGCGCCTTACCACTTCGCGATACACCGGACCTGGATCATAACCACCACTTCGTGATACACTGGGCCCTTGGATTACTCCTTACCACTTCGCGCGGTACTCTGGGCCAGCGGATTGCACCTTACCGCTGCGTTACACTGGGCCTGGATTCCTGTATCACTTCGCGATGCGACTGGTCCTGAGATAGCACCTTAACACTTCACGACACACTGGGGCCCTTGGATCACACCTTACCTTTGTACTGGAGCCTTGGATTGCATTTACCGCCGTGTTACCTGGGCCCTGGGATAGCACCTTACCACTTCACAACACACTGGACCCTTGGATTGCACCTTACCATAGCAATACCTGGAGCCCTGGGATAACACGCCACCACTTTGTGATACACTGGTATTAGATTTGCACCTGCCGCGATATGCTGGGCCTTTGGATTGCACTTACCGCTAGCGATACGCGAACCTGGATGCACCTTTCCGCCCGCGATACACTGGGCCTGGGATGGCACCTTACCATACGCGACACACTGGGCCTTGGATGCAAACCGCCCACCACTTCACAACACATTGGGCCTGGGCTCACACCTTACCTTCGCGATCCACTGGGCTGGCAATCGAACCTTTTACCGCCAGCGACACTGGGCCTGGATAGCACCACTTTGTATTTACTGGGCCTGAGATCTTCCTGCCCACCACTTCAGCACACTGGGCACTGGGATCGCACCTTACCCCCTTGCGATACACTGGGCGGGATGCACCTGCTGCGACAAACTGGGCCTGGGATCGCACCTTACCACTTCGCGATACACTGGGCCCTTGGTTCGCACCTTACCACTTCGCGGCACACTGGGCCCTTACACTGGGCCCTGGGATCGCACCTTACCACTTCGGGACAAACTGGGCCTGGATCGCACCTTACCACTTAAAACCTACACTGGGCTAGGATGCGTACCACCATAGCGACACCTGGGCCCTTGGATTACCCGTACCACTTCATGACACACTGGTCCTTGGATTGCACCTTACACTTCGCAACACACTGGGCCTGGGTGCACCTTACCGCTGCAACTCACTGTGCCCTGGGATTGCACCTTACCACATGATGCACTGGGCCAGCGGATCGCACCTTACCATGGCGATACACTGGGCCCAGGGATCACCTATACCACTTTAGAGATACACTGGCCTTAGTTGCACCTTACCGCTGCGATACACTGGGCCCTGAGATCACACCTTACCATAGCGATACACTGGACCTGGGATCGCACCTTACCTGCCATTGATACACTGGACCCTGGATCGCACCTTGCCACTTTGAGATACACTGGGGCTGGGATGCGCACCCTCCCTTCACGATACACTGGGCCTGGGATGCGCTGCCACCACCGCCAATACACACTGGGCCCTGGGATAGCACCTTACCACTTCGATACACTGGCCATGGATTGCTGCCACCACTAGCGATACACTGGGCCCCTGAGATCGCACCTTACCGCTCGCGATACAATGGACCTGGGATGCGCTATCGCCGTGATACACTGGGCCCCTGGATCGCACCTTGCGCTGCGTCTGCACTGGGCCCTAGATCTACCTCCCACTTCAAGATACACTGGGCCTGGGATCGCACCTTACCACTTCCTTTATACACTGGGCCCTGGGATCGCCTGCCTGCCAGCGATACACTGGGCCCTTGGATTGCACCACTTCGCGATACACTGGGCCCTTGGATTGCCACTTCGCAATACACCTGGTCCCTTGGATTGCACCTTACCGCTGCGTGCTGGGCCTTGGATTGCACCTTACCACTTTGCGATACACTGGGCCCTGAGATCGCACCTTACCACTTCACGATACACTGGACCCTGGGATCGCACCTCACCACTTCATGATACACTGGGCCCCTGGATCGCACCTTGCCACTTTGCGATACACTGGGCCCTTAGATTGCACCTTACCACTTCGTGATACACTGGGCCCTGGGATAGCACCTTACCACTTCACAACACACTGGACCCTTGGATTGCACCTTACCACTTCGCAATACACTGGGCGCTAGGATAGCACCTTACCAGTTCGTGATACACTGGGCCCTTGGATTGCACCTTATCACTTCGCGATACACTGGCCGCTTGGATTGCACCTTACCTTTTCGCAATACACTGGGCCCTTGAATTGCACCTTTCCACTTCGCGATACACTGGGCCCTGAGATAGCACCTTACCACTTCTCAACACACTGGGCCCTTGGATCGCTCCTTATCACTTCGCAACACACTGGGCCTTGGGCTCACACCTTACCCCTTTACGATCCACTGGCCCCTGGGATCGAACCTTACCACTTCGCAACACACTGGGCCCTGGGATAGCACCTTACCACTTCGTGATACACTGGGCCCTGGGATCACACCTTACCACTTCACGACACACTGGGCACTGGGATCTCACCTTACCCTTTACCGCGATACACTGGGCCCTGGGATGCACCTTACCACTTGCAGCACTGGGCCCTGGGATTGCACCTTACCACTTCGCGACACACTGGGCCTGGGATGTACCTTTACCACTTTTACCGCCACTGTGCATGGATCGCACCTTACCACTTCGCAACACACTGGGCCCTGGGATTGCACCTTACCACTTTGCAACACACTGGTCCCTTGGATTGCACCTTACCACTTCGCGATACACTGGGCCCTGGGATCGCACCTTACCACTTCGCAACACACTGGGGCCTGGGATCGCACCTTACCACTTCACGATACACTGGCTCCTTGGATTGCACCTTACCACTTTGCGATACACTGGGCCCTGGGATCGCACTTTACCACTTCGCGATACACTGGGCCCTTGGATCGCAAATTACTCTTTTTTTTGCATGCCTGGGCCCTGGGATCACACCTTACCACTTCGCGATACACTGGGCCCTGGGATCGTACCTTACCACTTCGCGATACACTGGGCCCCTGGATTGCACCTTACCACTTTGCGATAAACTGGTCCATGGGATCGCACCTTACCACTTCACGATACACTGGGCCCTGGGATCGCACCTTACCACTTCGCAATACACTGGGCCCTGGGATCACACCTTACCACTTCGCGATACACTGGGCCCTTGGATCGCAACTAGAGACAAACGAAGCAGATGGGTACACTATGATAATAGTATAGCTATTAAACTAAAAGATAAACAAGTAAAATTTGCCGAGATTTCTTCCTTTTAATCAATCATTCTGTTCAGCGTATAATACTGTGTGAAAGTCTCCAGCTACATCCCGAAACTTTCAATACAGCCCGTTGCCTGCTTATTATTTATCACCTATAGATATGCCAGACACACGATCATGGCTAACTTTAACATTAACTACTGAGGCTAGAGGGCTGCAATTTGGTATGTTTGATGATTGGAGGATGGATGATCAACATATCAATTTGCAGCCCTCTAGCCTAAGTAGTTTTTAAGATCTGAGGGCGGAAAGAAAAAATGCGGACAGAATAAAGTGCGGACGGACAGACAAAACCAGCATAATAGTTTCCTTTACAGAAAACTGGTATGTTTGAGATACAAATTACAGCAGGAGAAACAGGAAACACAAAGAAGTGCATAAAATGTGATAAACGAAAACTTTCATGTATTTAACCATTTCTGAGTAAACATTAAAAACTCAATTGCAATTTGTGCATCATGGCTACTGAAGAGAAAACCAAAATAATGAAGACATAAAAGTGCATAATTTGTCTCAATGTAATGGACATCCGTGAAAAAGAAAAAACCTGGAGGCAAAATCGAGGACTCTTATGCAAGATATTTATGGCTCATCCCTTCAGCTTTAAATTAACCTCAGTGTTTGGAAAGGGAAGGGTGTGATGGTCCGGTATATTTATTTATCTGCTTCTTATCACAACTCGACTAAACGAACTGGCCATTCAAGCAGCCAAACAAGTTTACAGGGAAACCATTTTCAACGCGTGTTTCCTAAATGATTAAATTCAACCATGAAAAATCCTCCATTACCTCTCTCTCTCTCTCTCTCTCTCTGGAAAACGAGCCTAGCACAACGCATTTCCGTTTATGAGTCTTTACGTGTTAAAACAGCAGTTGTGCTGCTTCCAACCCAGGCATTAATGTATCTGGTAGTTAATCAACTGTGAACACGGTGCGAAAATCAGAAGTCAGTTGATAATGTAACAGTATTACCTTCTGGAGAACCTCCATTTAGGAAAAGATGAAAAGGTTCTGTGACGTATGTAACATACACACACACACACACACACACATATATATGTATATATATGTATGTATATATATTTGGATGTATGTGTGTATATACATATATATCATGAAGTGAGTAATATATATATATATATATATATATATATATATATATATATATATATATATATATATATATATATATATATATATACATATATATCATAGTAAGTATATATACATATATATATATATATATATATATATATATATATATATATATATATACTCTTTCAACATATGTGTGTGTGTGTGTGTGTGTGAATATTAACTCAGAATAAAGAATGCCAACGAAGAGATGCTATCTGGGGTGAATACAGCCCCAGATTCTTTAATGAGTATTTTGAAGAGATTTGTTGTAAGTGAAAATGGAAGGAAACAGCTGAATAAATCAAGTGTAGAATGGAGATAGGTGACTGGAAGTTTGAGAATAGGCCAAAGGTTAATATATGAGCATGAACTGTAACTTGATTCAACATGTATAGGCAAAGAGATATATATGACTGTAGAATGATCATGGTGCAACTTTACTCCGTAATATATTTAACAGCAGAATGACCAATAAGGAAGAGGAGTGTAGGTTTAGAAAGAAGAGGTGTGTGAATCAAGTGATGCAGTTACAGAATTATGACGCACAAGGACCTAAAAGGCTTATGGCAGAACTGAGAGAGAGGCAAAGTGGAAGTGTTGAAGATGGTTGAGTATTATATTGCTGAGAGGAAGGCTATCAAAGGCCTTCATGATAGAAACAAGAGGAAGGACTAGACATAGTTGTGCAGAAGTTAAAGAAAAGAGATTTATGTGCAAAGTGGTAGAGTAAGAAAATGGCTCAAACAAGAAACATGAAATGGTTTTATGTTAGCACTTGATATATTACTGCCAGTGGATGGTGAAGAGGAACTGCAAAATCTAGTGAAACAATTTGAAAATGTTGCATGGAGAGAAATTTGAGAGCAAATAGGAGCTGGAGTAAGATCGTAAGGTTACTGATTTCCGTACAAGAAATATATAGGCTCCGAATGTTGTTATGGATTGTGTAACAATGGAATCAGTTGATTCAACTTTAGCAGAAAATATATTGGATGGTTGTAGTATGAGTGACAGAATAGGTGGAAGAAGGATGAACCAGCTGATGACATGTTGATGCAAAGAGTACAGAGTGAATAATTCAGAATGTCACGAAGGAGTCTGTACAGGAAAAAACAGAAAGCGCTGGACAGATGGTAAGACACAGGTATTGTACAAGAAATGTCTTAACATACGGCAAGTGCGATACTGCATTTAAGACGAGTGGTAGATGGCAGAGCAAGTCTTAAAAGTATTCCATCATGCTGCTGCTAATTAATATATATATATATATATATATATATATATATATATATATATATATATATATATATATATATATATATATATGAGATAGAAAATGGGAGATGCTTCGTATTAAAAAAAAATTTTACTTTTAAAATTCATCTGCCTCCCATCCGCTGAACTTACAAGATCGAAAATTTTACATTCCTTGCTGGAGAGGGTGTTCAACCATGCGGGCAATTTCTGTGTTGCAAAACTTCTATGATTGATGCAGCCCAAGTTTTCCTCATCGAAAGTTTGTGTGTTTTTTTATCATCAAAGTTGATTTTGTAGTAGAATATGGTACTCAGAGTTAAATAAACCTTCGCTGGAACCTTCATAGTTCTCTATGGAGTAAAACTTTCAGAACTATATCGCCATGCTGGTTCATTTTATTAACAATAATGAGACTTCAAATTACTAATAAGTAAGATAAATACAATTTTCTGCGAACGCTAGGAAAAATCATGAAGCTAGGCAATTAAGTATAAAAATTGACGTGGAAGCAACCCAATGCAACATTCCGGCTTTAACAGCTGAATCGTGAATAACTCCCTTGAGCAAAAAGCCTTACAACAGCTACTTACTAAATGTTTCGGAGCAATCTATATAAAGCTGGATCATTCACTCTCCTTTCTCTCTCCTGCTGTACATTAGGTTATTCCATTAACACAACTCTTCTCTATCCTATTTCCACGCCAGTTACTTTATATCAACTTCACCAACTTGTTTTATCAAGCTCTCCATCTAACTAAATCATTTCGAAATATACACCTATTTCCGTGCACATAAACACACACACTCATGTAGCTTACTGTGATATATATATATATATATATATATATATATATATATATATATATATATATATATATATATATGTATATACTATCTTCTATAATATATATATATATATATATATATATATATATATATATATATACCGTATATATCACCATACACCATAAGGTTTTCCACTTTGATGGGAGTATGGCGATGAGCACAACCTTCCGAAGATCCATATTCTGACAGGCAATAAATGGAAATGCAAAACAACTGTTCTTGAACTACTCCTTCCCAACAAGAGTCAGTCCTGTACCGTATGAAATAAAAAAAATTAGAGGATCACTTTGTACTCGTACGAAGGATCCAGACTACTATAACTCGTGAAATCTCTGAAATTAAAAAAATGACATAGTTTTAGTTGTGAATTGTTAGCAACGAACCGTAAAGTACATTAATTCACAAAATATAAATTTAACATTACTTAGCACAGACGTCGTCAATAAAAACCAGCACCAAGGTTCGCTATTTATTTCCCTTACATATTAACCAAAATGACCCTTGTGGAGAAATATATCCATTTCGTAAATTAAACTACGAAAGAAAGTGAGAAAGAAAGATCCAAGTCGAAAACATTACAAAGATCCACAAATAATCTCTTCACGTCGAAATGCCAACCACTTATCTTTCGGATTATGACATAGTTGGTTGTCACTAAAATTTTTAATCCCCTTAATAATACTGGGAAGTGTTCATGCTAGAAACGTTAATTAGAAGGAAATTCAAATAAAATAAAGACCCAAGGGGCTGCAATGCATGTGATCATCGTGATATGTTTTGGGAACAGACGGAAATTTACAGCACTGAAATTAAAAGGAAACCAACCAACAGCCACGAACATAAACTTGAAGTCAGCCCAGAGCAAACAACACAAAAATAATCACCGCTGACTGGACATGATGTAGACCATTCCGTATAACAAGGCGCTTCTGTTATTGAAGTTTATGGCATACAGTTTGAAATACAAGTTGTATTTATATTTCACAGAAGAGCAGAAATATATACAAGGTCTGCGTCGTTGAATGTGTGCATGTTGCACATAAAACAGTTGATCTGATGGGTACAGCTACTTTGCCAAGAGGACTTGAGGGATGAATAATATTATGCATATATATATATATATATATATATATATATATATATATATATATATATATATATATATATATATATATATATATACATGTATATATATATATATATATATATATATATATATATATATATATATATATATATATATATGTATACCGAAGGGAAATTACAGTAGATATATATATATATTATTTCCGAAGTAGAGCGAATTGCATATTAAACGACATTTGCAGCTTAATGTTTATGTGTGTGTAAATGTGTATATGTTTGCGTACATATATATATATATATATATATATATATATATATATATATATATATATATATATATATATATATATATATATATTAGTGTTGCATAAGTAAAAAATCGTGTAAATATTCATAAATACCTAAAATATATATAAAAAATTTCGTGAATACTTATGAGGCATCAGGGAGTAGACCTGTGAATGCAAGATGCTCAGTAGATAGATTTTACAGTAGACGTAATGATCCTTGTTGAGGAAAAACAGTATCAAAATTGCCAAGATTGTACAGGCTCTGAGAATACAACACTGTTAAGCTGGATGCAATTTTGGGTTCATGAAGGAAGTTTGAGAGAGAGAGAGAGAGAGAGAGAGAGAGAAGCCAAAGTCTATGCCGTCAGAAGCCAAGCACTGTCCCTCTCTGCCATTCAGTCCTTAAGACGGTGAAAAGAGGGAGGAAGACTGGTTGGTCAGCAAAATGAAGAGATCCAGAATATGAAAGAGGTGAAGTTCAAGGATCTAACCATGGGAGTGGTGGAAATCCCCACAATTGTACTAAGAAGTAATAGGAAAAGATGCTAGCCAGCAAGAATGAAAACTGGGTGCAGCTAGGGATGCTGCAAACATACTATAGCAAGGCACGTGAAGTGCGCTGGTGGCACTCACCCCCTACGGCACAGAGAGAGAGAGAGAGAGAGAGAGAGAGAAGAGAGAGAGAGAGAGAGAGAGAGAGAGAGAGTAAATATCTAATCCTTATATGGCTGTTCCTAGTACCTGAACGTTGTCTATGTCTATTTCAGTCAAACTCTTTTAATCATTCATTAAAAAAATATATCATGGAGATATTAGAAAAAAATTCTATGACCCCTGCTGTCAAAAATATATCAACCATCTAATTTTTATTTTTTTGCGTCTGCCTAAATAATCATACATCCTTTCAATCCCAGTTATAATAAGCACCTGTTTCTCTCTCTCTCTCTTCAAGGCGTTTCTTTGCCTACTAATATGTGCAAGTGCTAGCCGAGGCCGAGAGGGGAAAAAGAGTGAACTGAATCTGAACATTAGCTTATCGAGAACAGAACCCTCAGATCCTATCATGTTTTAAGTATCATGATCTCTGGGTAACAGGAGGCCATTTCCCAGTTTGGTATATTATTTCTGTGGCATTCATCATTTTATTCTTCAACGAAAGTCCCTTTCCACTCCAATTAACAATTACCAAATACTCATAGTCAGCATCACCAGTTCCTCTCTTCGTCTCACGCCTACACGAAAGCTTAGTTGACTGCCTTCCCACATATACAAGACCAACCAGCAAAGCACAACTTGACCTGATCAGGTCAAAAGAAGAAATAATCCATTTTTTCAAGAGAATGTACTTCGGAGAATAATGGGCAATTAAGGAATTAATAATAAACTGATTAAGAGACAACTCATACGAATCAATTTTTATAAACTGGTCCCCACATCACATTCAATAATTCATAGGTTAAATAATAATAATAATAATAATAATAATAATAATAATAATAATAATAATAATAATAATAATAATAATAATAATAATGTACATAGGAAAAGTGATGGACTCTAAGGAGGCAGGATACAACCAGAACCCCACACTATAAAACCTGTAGTAGAGAAAAAAGAAAATAATAATAATAATAATAATAATAATAATAATAATAATAATAATAATAATAATAATAATAATAATAAAGACAGAAGAGAACCAACTGGTAATTCCATAAAAAAAACATATCTGTGAAGGGATAGGTATCATTTATGGATAACCACTTAGTCCTTTCTACGGCCCACTTAAATCACCAGTTTATGTATAAAATTTTATGATGTTTCTTCATCAGAGTAAAATATGAACTCATGCTAATTGACTTCTGTAATGGAGTCTCACTCCGCACTCATTACGCTTAGCTGCCCTTAGAAGCATTTGCATTACGACTGGCTTTCGCCGGCTATTTGTTTTAAGGAATGTTGCAACCCATCGGCACAAAAATACATTTTCTCCATAAAACCACATGATTTGCATTCCACGACGAGAGGCAAAGAACAAGAAATTCTATTCTTGTTAAGAATAAAGGCAACATGAGAGAATATTTGCACAAGTATATACAAAACATATATGCATTTATACACAGTGTTATTGTCCAGAATGCAACACACAAAATATGCCAGAAATAAAAAAAAAAACTATGTTAAATACGGTACGTGTGTTTATTACGCTTGCCCATTTTACGTTAAATTTTTAATGTATTCCCATACCTTATTAATTTTACTTTCGTTGATAACCTGAACTTGAGAAACAAAAGACCAAAATTCATGTGACAAGAGATAAGAGAAGAAGGCCTGCTTTTTAGAAATACCAATTATTCATTAACTCACCATAAAAAAAAACAAAAACAGATATACCAGATATTAAAAAGAGTAGTGTACCAAAGCAAAAATTCCAATAGTTTATAAAATTTTCAGAGGATCTGCTTGAACTTTTAGGGTCATATGAGGCAAAATGTAGAAAAATTAACAATATATGTATCATATGAGGAAATAAAAACACGAAAATTAACACTATAAGTATCACTTGAGAAAAAAAAACAGAAAAATTAACTATATGTACATGAGAAAAACCAGAAAAATTAACACCATATGTATCATATGAGGAAATGAAAACGGGAAAATTAACACTATTAATATCACTTGAGAAAAAAACAGAAATATTAACTATATGTACCACATGAGAAAAAACAGAAAAATTAACACTATATGTGTCACATGAGGAAAAAACAGAGGAATTAACATTATATGTATCACATGAGAAAAAAACTGAAAAATTAAAACTATATGCATCATATGCGGAAAAAAAACAGAAAAATTAACACTATATGTATCATATGAGAAAAAACAGAAAAAAATAACACTATATGTATCATATGAGGAAAAAAACTGAAAAATTAAAACCGTATGCATCATATGAGAACAAAACAGAAAAATTAAAACCGTATGCATCATATGAAAAGAAATTAACACTATACAAAAAAAAAACTGTAAAATGCTGCCAGCGGCTCGTCCTCAACAGGGGAGATGGAAATGGGGGAAAAACTAAACAAAAGAATCCAGACGAACAAAAGAAATGAAATAAAGATATGAAAAAGTAGACAACAGAGACTGTGATTTCCATGATCAGGTCTAAGCATCACATCTCAAGGAAAAGAGTGTACTAGCCGGAAAGGACTGGCAGTTCAGGGGAGAGAGAGAGAGAGAGAGAGAGAGAGAGAGAGAGAGAGAGAGAGAGAGAGAGGGCTTTCTATTGGCTGGTAATTAAATATGTTGTAAAACATTCCTCGATTATATCTAAAATGTCTGATGACATGCTATTTAAAGAGAAACGGAAATAATGAGTACATCCGAAATCAAAGACATCACAGCACCGTCCACTGAGTGATACTGGGGTGAAGTTTCATGGTTGGAAGCTTGCTATAAAAATTTTTTTACCGTGCAATTCGTCCCTTTCTTCATTCCCATCACATTTTAAATTGTCTTTATTATGTAAAAAAAAAAAAAAAAAAAAAAAAAAAAAAAAAAAAAAACAGGAAAATCATTGATTGACGTACGGAAGTGAACGATCAGTGACTGAACATTTGAAATGTGACTTGGTTCTTTCATATTAAATTACAAAACGAGATATGCAAAGAAGATAAAGCGCTAACAACTAAGTTTTCTCCGAAACCCCCCAAAATACAAGAGAATAATCTACAGGGAAGACTTGCGATTACCAAATACATGAGTTCATTTAGGTAGGGTAAAATATCTAATTAGTAAAACTTTCATTGAAAAGCAACACTAAAATGATCAGGGCTGAAATAAAACCTGAACATCCTCCGTGTCCTCTGAATAAAAACATTAGAGCTTCAATCACTTTTCTTTCAGACAGGAATAGTCTGAAAAGCGAGACTCGAAAGACTGTCTCATCTGGCGAGAAAAAATCTGATTTTAAAACGAAGAGCCACGAGTCTTTTGCGCTCAAAGTGACACTTCTATCAGAGGTTGGCATATTCACGATGTCTTGTGTATGAACTTGGAAGTCACACACAAAAACCACTGTACTGTGTCTGTAATATCATTAAAAATATCCATAATATTCTTGTAGATTAATTTTAGCAAATGGGTAAAAAAATTACCAGCTCTATTCTGCTGCATAATTAATTCTAAGTGCAGTAAATCATCCTCTGGAAGCAGTTAACAACTGCCTCATATGATAGTAACTGAATGATTTATAATTCACCAAGATTGAGAAAGAAAACTTTGAGTATGATAGAAGGAAATGAAAGCTACTAGCTGTGGTTCTCTGACACAACCTCAATATTCTCTCTCTCACCTTAAGAATAACAAGGCAAACAGATAACTTGGTGGTTAAACGTACTAGGACTAAATTAGCTGAGCAGTATTATCAGTGAGGAGCCTGTTTGTGGAATACACTTCCTTCAGATGTAAAGAAAAGCGAAACAATAGAAATTCTTTTAAAAAGAGAATTGAAGGCTATTTTCTTGACGTTGTTGGATAGACCATTGTTGGCATTGTATTTAGATCAGATGTTTTTGTTTTATATGAAATATTGTTAATAGATAACATATATAATTCCTATATGTATGTATTACTTTCATCAGTATGAGGCTAATTTAAACGAAACATTTTATGTATATTTTAACCAATGCACGTTGTAAGAATACCACTGTAAATTTGTGGAATAAAGTATTATTATTATTGTGTGTGTGTGTGTGTGTGTGTGTGTGTATCTCTCTCTCTCTCTCTCTCTCTCTCTCTCTCTCTCTCTCTCTCTCTCTCTCTCTCTCTCTGAAGAGTTCAATGAGTTTTTCAACTTTTCGCAAACAAGAAATTATTTCAGTAATGGAATGCAAGTGTAATAAGATGCCTATTTATATTGTAGAAGTTCATTAGATCTGGTTATATTTACATAATAAGTTGCAAAAAATGTATTGTAAAAATGTATACTAGTTAAGTATATACATAAAATAATTTCTGTTTCTCTACAGAGGTATGACTCTTGCATTTACAGCCTATACATTTTGTTATTTTGCTGCGATTTTTATGTTCGTCTTCTGCATATATGTTGCGCAGTAAATCCCTTCCATATCCTTGATTTTATGTATAAAATACATGCGTATGTACTGTACAACATATATGCAATCTAACATACAATTTTACAACAAAATAATAAAATTTATTGAACAAAGTCCATGGGCTCTAGATTGCAAGATTCATACGTCTATAAACAGAAATTGTATGTGCTCTTGACTAGTCATTTACAATACATTTTGCAAAGAATGTCAAATATAACAGATCTATTAACTTAATACAATATAATAAATCTTATGACACTTACATTCGAATAAAAATAAAATAATGTAGAGCGTGTAAAATAATATCTTGTTTGTGAAAAGTTACTCATTGAATAACTCTGAAGAAGAGAGAGAGAGAGAGAGAGAGAGAGAGAGTGCAAAATAACAAAGATTCGGTGAGCAAGAGTGCATGGCTCGAATTGCAGGAATTCATACTTCTAAAAAGTAAAAGAAATGCGACTCGATATAACACACTGGACATTATTGCCAGAAGAAGCGTCACTGCACTGACTCCATGGATGAACTCAATTCCGTAAAGTTAGATGGAATTATGTCCATGACATGACGTAAATAAACCTAATCTTTCAACTTCTATATATGTAGTCTGGCGAACTAAAAACCAAAATAATAATATGTTACTGTAAATATAACTATTCTTACAGATAAAACTAGGTGGGAAAGACTGTGTTTGCATGAAAATCATGATCTGCTTTATATTTGGGACATAATGACACACTGATGACGGTCTTCTTATGTTCAAGACCAAAAAAGAAATTAATCAACTTCTTGTTGCGAAAACGTTTAAAAGCATATTTATTCCTGTCTAGGTGTGCCATATTTCCATTTCATTCATTATTACTAAAAGAAAACCTACTGCACCATGGAAGTCATTCAAGTTTTTTTTCAATCTCTGCCAGAAGGACACGGCCAGTAAGTTCAAGAGCCACCGCCACTAAAACATTTGCCAGGGTTCCCAAGGCAAAAATAGAGTGTTAGAGAAGAGAGAGAGAGAGGATTAAGCTATATCTTCCCCCGACTTTCCAAAATTTCGCCGAAAACATGCGAACGGCGTGCGTTTCCTCTCTCTCTCTCTCTCTCTCTCTCTCTCTCTCAAGTCGATTGAAAACCTATAAGCGGTATAACGGTGATGGAGAGCTCATTGATTTCGATATCATTGCGGGAAATGTTCGGTAAGTGCAAAGGGATTTTTCGGATTCGCCAGAGAGAGAGAGAGAGAGAGAGAGAGAGAGAGAGAGAGCCTCTGACATATGGCTCCATCCGTGCAAAGGTTATGTCTTATCTTGCCGCGGTCCTCCTTTGATAATTATGGTTCGGTGATATATCAGATTAAAGCTTTTATAGTTCTCTTATTTCTTCTTTTTTCCACCCTCGTGCGTGACCCTGAAAGGTCGACTGGTCCACGATAAATACTTCGTGATTTTTAGACCAAAAGACACACAACTGATTTGAGGGAACGTTCACATGCCGTTTATTAGAAAAGAGAGAGAGAGAAGAGAGAGAGAGAGAGAGAGAGAGAAGAGCTCCTTCCACATATTCTCATTAATGCGCTTAGGATCCTAACGCAGCCCTAAAACATTTCGTTAGCTTCTTTCTGTAACTCGTGAAAACACGATGTAGAGATGTTCCAGGAATTCAGATAATAATTTGGGGCTAAAATGGCTCGGATTCTTTTTAAATGTCTCTTCTGTGACAGCTATGGAATTCAGGCTTTTCCGCCTCCTGACTAAGAGCAGTAGTTATTTATAAAACAAGGAAAAAATGGGCCGAAGTTTCGTCGGCGCAATCGAGTTTTCTGTACAGCGTATTAATGGTGTATAAAGCTATGATCTACAACCGACCAGCGCACAGTTGCTCCCCAGACGCGGTCAAGCGAAGGTGCGTTGCACGCCTCCGGAAAGTGCTGCCAGACGCACGATCCACGACTAACCTTAACGTTAAAAAATAAAAACTACTGAGGCTAGAGGGTTGCAATTTGGTATGTTTGATGACTGGAGGATGGATAATCATACCTATCTGCAGCCCCCTAGCCTCAGTAGTTTTTAAGATCTGAAGGCGAATAGACAAAGTCGTCAAAATAGTTTTCTTTTATGGAAAACTAAAAAGAGGTTTTACCTTCTCGAATCCACTAAAGCAGAACCATTCCTCAGTCCCTGACGAAATAAGTTCGAAATTAAAAAGTTTACTTCCCTTTCAACACTATCTAAGCGCAAAACATCTGATTCATAAACTGGCTATCGTTTCAGTCAGTTTTAGTTGACTAAAGAAAACAATGAGATGGCTATTTGTCTGTCCGTCCGCAATTTTTGTCCGCCCCCAGATCTTAAAAACTACTGAGGCTAGAGGGCTACAAATTGGTATGTTGATCATCCAACCTCCAATCATCAAACATATCAAATTGCAGCCCTCTAGCCTCAGCAGACTATTTATTTGAGTTAAGTTAGCCATGGTCATGCGCCTGGCACCGCTAGAAGTGCCAACAACACAGGCCACCACCGGACCGTTGCTGCCAAGAAGTTTCATGGGACGTGGTTGAGGTTAATGGGCCGTGGCTGAGGTTTCATACAGCATTATACGCTGTACAGGTATATTTTTACTTGTCTTTTTATATTTTCATTAACTTATAGAAAATCTGGCCAGCGTTGGCAACATCATATCATTTCCCGATCAACTGAGCATTAAAAACTGCAAACTTTCGACTTTTCCCATTATAATAACGGACTAAGTGATAACTGTTTCCTGAATCCCACCAGATGTGATTTTTCCCTCAGGAAAAATTAAAGTGTTCAAATTAGCTTTTAATGAATTCATAATGCCAATAAAATTATTTATTCAGGAAGAAAATCTAATACTAACAGGAGAAAATCCTGCGCAAGATACAGCTCTCAAACTGAACGAAACTCTGGAACTTTCAGGAATGTTTCTTATGAGAAATCTACATTAGTGATAAGGGAGAGGTGTCCTTGCAGTTTTGACATATATTATATATTTGACAGTTTTGACGTATATATATTTGAAAGTTTTGACATATATTATATATTTGACAGTTTTGACATATATATTTGACAGTTTTGACATATATTACATATTTGACAGTTTTCACATATATGTATGCCAGTTTTGACAGATATATTTGATAGTTTTGACATATATATATTTTACAGTTTTGACATATATATTATATATTTGACATTAGTTGTTCATGTAAAAGCACTTCTGACATAAGAGATCGTATTATTTTGTAAAAAACCAGTAAAACTAAACAAATGTCCCAGCTTTCCGTTAGAGTGTTTAGAATATCTCAATATTTGCTTGGTCTTCTCGGAACGCCGCTGTGTAGGCTACCCTGTTCCCTTAACGATGAAATGCTACCACCGCTAATGATCAAGTTGCGGACTGGTAAGCAGTAAATATTAACAACTAACATAATGAAACAGTGGACGTTCATATTCGCGAATGACATAAATGGCGTACTGGTGACAGAGATGTGTAAGAGCAGTCTCGGCAAAGTGCTGAAACGAGTTTATTAAATTTGGAAAATTACAAAGGGAAAGAGTTTTGCCGATGAGTGTTTCAGTGTACAACTGGGTAATTGCTAAATAAAAAACTATTTAACCTTTTATTTATTTATATATTTATCTATTGCAGATATTTCCAGTATATTAATATATGTCAAAACTGTCAAATATATAATATATGTCATTACAATCAATAGGCCACTTTTATACGTCGCTGTCATATTAAAACATCTAGAGAGCGTTATCGGTAATTTGAACCACACACACACACATGGGGCCTTTAATATCAAAGAAATAATTACCATATAATTTCAACATCTAACAAACAGTAATTAGGATGGAATTTAAAGGATAATAATTATGAAATCTTGAACAAAACAACAAATAATTTTGACTTCACAGTAAAGTAAAATGTAAAACGGCAATACAATTAATTATCGACCAGTAATCTTGCGTTATGTAAGTTTTAGTATTAAATGATTAGAGAGATGGGGCGTTTTCAAAGAATTGGTCTTCAAGCGTCAATAAACTCTGGTCTACTACATCATTTGGGGCTCTTTTTCTGATATGCAGCTTCAAAAAGAAAGAAATTGTCATTTGGTAGCAAACGCCCTGATTTCAGAAATATATACCGGAGAACATGGAATTTGTAGCTTGAGACGGAAGGATTATTCATCTAATAATTACATTAAAAAATATTCTAAAACATTTCCTTGTTTTAAGTATAACTTCGATTGGAAAGCAAGCAACAAAGAAGTGCTACAAATGAACAGTAGGAATACATTAGAAGACATTCTCATCCCAGCAATGCGGCCTTCTGCAATGACAAAATTGTCATGCGCTTTGTCCAATCACCACTTCATAAAACTGGCATTTATGGACACTAAAAACAAATCCCCATATAGTTGAATCGTCTTCGCATCATTGAAGAAAATGCAAGAAACAATGAATAAGTAACGTTTAGAAAGCGAATTTATAAGAGTCACAATGGTTGAGTTATTTCCCCCTTGCAATTACAACTATCAACCACACATTTCTCTCTCTCTCTCTCTCTCTCTCTCTCTCTCTCTCTCTCTCTCTCTCTCTCTCTGGGTGTGTGTGTGTGAGTGTGCTTTCCCAGTCTCTGAGAAGATTTCTACTACGAGCTTTGTTTTTTACATGTGCCCATTAAAAATAATTTCTGCTCTTATGCACGGTCGACATTAATGCATACTTTTCCTTTTCATCCTCCGGAAATTCATTAAACGTGAATCTTCGAATACTAGTAACTGCCTACTTTGGTTTTCATAAGCTAAATGCATAAGAGCAGAAGTGTACTAATGGGCACATGTAAAAATAAAGCTCGTAGTAGAAATCTTCTCAGAGACTGGGAAAGCACACTCCACACACACACACCCAGAGAGAGAGAGAGAGAGAGAGAGAGAGAGAGAGAGAGAGAGAGAGAGAGAGAGGGAAAATGTGGTTGATAGTTGTAGTACAGGGAAATAACTCAACCATTGTGACTCTTATAAATTCCTTTCCTAAACGTTACTTATTCATTGTTTCTTGCATTTCTTCAATGATGCGAAGACGATTCAACTATATGGGGATTTGTTTTTAGTGTCCATAAATGCCAGTTTTATGAAGTGGTGTGATTTGGACAAAGCGCATGACAATTTTTGTCATTGCAGAAGCGTCGCATTGCTGGATGAGAATGTCTTTTCTAATGTATTCCTACTGTTCATTTGTAGCACTTCTTTGTTGCTTGCTTTCCAATCGAAGTTATACTTAAAACAAGGAAATGTTTTAGAATATTTTTTAATGTAATTATTAGATGAATAATCCTTCCGTCTCAAGCTACAAATTCCATGTTCTCCGGTATATGGCTTCTTGAAATCAGGGCGGTTTGCCACCAACAGACACTTTTTTTGAAGCTGCATATCAGAAAAAAAGAGCCCCAAATGATGTAGTAGACCAGAGTTTATTGACGCTTGAAGACTCAATTCTTTGAAAACTGCTCCCATCTCTCTCTCTCTCTCTCTCTCTCTCTCTCTCTCTCTCTCTCTCTCTCTCTCTCTCTCTCTCTCTCATTTAATACTAAAACTTTACAACGCAAGATTACTGGTCGATAATTAATTGTATTGCCGTTTTACATTTTACTTTACTGTAGCTTCTAAAAATTATTTGTTGTTTTGGTTCAAGATTTCCTTTATAATTATTATCCTTTAAATTCCATCCTAATTACTGTTTGTTGATGTTGAACATATTATAATTATTTCTTTTGATATTAAAGGCCCTGCTGTGTGTGTGTGTGTGGTTCAAATTACCGATAACGCTCTCTTTAGATGTTTTAATAAGGACAGCGACGTATAAAAGTGGCCTGTTGATTGTATTGGCATATATTATATATTTGACAGTTTTGACATATATTAAAATACTGGAAATATCTGCAATGGATAAATATATAAATAAATAAAGGGATAAATAGTTTTTTATTCATCAATTACCCAATTGTACACTGAAACACTCATCAGCAAAACTCTTTCCCTTTGTAATTTTCCAAATTTACCAAACTCGTTTCAGCACTTTGCCGAGATCGCTCTTACACATCTCTGTCACCAGTACGCCATTTATGTCATTCGCGAATATGAACGTCCAATACTGTTTCATTATGTTAGTTGTTAATATTTAATGTCACCTCAGTCCGCAACTTGATCATTAGCGGTGGTAGCATTTCATCGTTAAGGGAACAGGGTAGCCTACACAGCGGCGTTCCGAGAAGACCAAGCAAATATTGAGATATTCTAAACACTCTAACGGAAAGCTGGGACATTTGTTTTAGTTTTGGTTTTTACAAAATAATACGATCATCTTATGTCAAGTGCTTTTACATGAACAACTAAGTATCAAATATATAATATATATGTCAAAACTGTAAAATATATATATGTCAAAACTATCAAATATATCTGTCAAAACTGGCATACATATATGTGAAAACTGTCAAATATGTAATATATGTCAAAACTGTCAAATATATATGTCAAAACTGTCAAATATATAATATATGTCAAAACTTTCAAATATATATACGTCAAAACTGTCAAATATATAATATATGTCAAACTGCAGGACACCTCATATCACTAATGAATTCCTCGCAGAAACATTCCTGAAAGTTCCAGAGTTTCGTTCAGTTTGAGAGCTGTATCTTGCGCAGGATTTTCCTCCGTTAGTATTAGATTTTTCTTCCTCGAATAAATAATTTTATTGGCATTATGAATTCATTAAAGCTAATTTGAAAACAATTTCTTAATTTTTCCTGAGGGAAAAATCACATCTGGTGGGATTCAGGAACAAGTTATCACTTAGTCCGTTATTATAATGGGAAAAGTCGAAAGTTTGCAGTTTTTGTACTCAGTTGATCGGGAAATGATATGATGTGCCAGCACTGTGAATTTTCTATAAGTTAATGAAAAATATAAAAAAAGACAAGTAAAAAATGCGCTCTGTACAGCGTATAATGCTGTATGGAACTCTCAGCCACGGCCCATTAAACTCTCAACCACGTCCCATGAAACTTTCAGCAACGGCCCAGTGGTGGCCTGTGTTGTTGGCACCTTTAGCGGTGCCAGGCGCACGACCATGGCTAACTTTAACCTTAAATAAAATAAAAACTGCTGAAGCTAGAGGGCTGCAATTTGATATGTTTGATGTTAGGAGGTTGGATGATCACCATACCAATTTGCAGCCCTCTAGCCTCAATAGTATTTAAGATCTGGGGGCGGACAAAAAAATTGCTTACGGACAGACAAATGGCCATCTCAATAGTTTTCTTTACAATCAAACTAAAAACTGACTGAACGATAGCTTGAAGCAGGAATCAGATGTTTTGCGCTTAGATAGTACAGCGGGAAGTAAACCTTTTAATTTCGAACTTATTTCGTCAGGGACTGAGGAATGGTTCTTGCTTTAGTGATTCGAGAAGTTGCAAAAACCTCTTTTTAGTTTTCCATAAAAGAAAACTATTTTGTTTGGCTTTTGTCTATTCGCCTTCAGATCTTAAAAACTACTGGGGCTAGGGGCTGCAGATGAGTATGATTCCATCCTCAGTCATCAAGCTATACGAAATTGCAACCCTCAACCTCAATCTTTATTTTTTGATAAGGTTAGCCGTGGATTGTGCGTCTGGCAGCGCTTTCCGGAGGCGTGCAACGCACCATCGCTTGACCGCGTCTGGGGAGCAACCGATCGCTGGCTGGTGGTAGCTGATAGCTTTACACAGCATTATACGGTGTACAGAAAACTCGATTGCGCCGACGAAACTTCGGCCCATTTTTTACTTGTTTTATAAATAGCTACTGCTCTTAGTCAGGAGGCAGGAGAAAAGCCTGAATTCCATAGCTGTCACAGAAGAGACATTAAGAAAATCCAGTACAGCCCCAAATTATTATCTGAATTCCTGGAACATCTCTACATCGTGTTTTCACGAGTTACAGAAAGAAGCTAACGAAATGTTTTAGGGCTGTACAGGGATCCCGTTTAATATAATGAGAATATGTGAAGGAGCTCTCTCTCTCTCTCTCTCTCTCTCTCTCTCTCTCTCTCTCTCTCTCTCTCTTTCTAATAAACGGCATGTGAACGTTCCTCAAATCAGTTGTGTGTCTTTTGGTCTAAAAATCACGAAGTATTTATCGTGGACCAGTCGACCTTTCAGGGTCACACTGAGTGGAAAAAGAAGAAAATAAGAGAACTATAAAAGCTTTAATCTGATATATCACCGAACCATAATTATCAAAGGAGGACCGCGGCAAGATAAGACATAACCTTTACTGGATGAAGACCATATATCAGGCTCTCTCTCTCTCTCTCTCTCTCTCTCTGGCAGATCGAAAAATCCTTTGCACTTACGAACATTTCCCGCAATGATATCGAAATCAATGAGCTCTCCATCACCGTTATACCCTTATAGGTTTTCAATCGACTTGAGAGAGAGAAAGAGAGAAGAGAGAGAAAACACACGCCGTTCGCATGTTTCGGCGAAATTTTTACTTGGAAAGATCAGGGGAAAGATGTAAGCAACTCTCTCTCTCTCTCTCTCTCTCTCTCTCTCTCTCTCTCTCTCTCTCTCTCTCTCTCAATTCTTTGCTCTTTATTTTGAGACCACAGCAAAATGTTTTATTGGCGGTGGCTCTGAACTTACTGGGCCGTGTCCTTTGGCGAGATTGAAAAACTGAATGACTACTTAGTGCAGTAGGTTTTCTTTTAGTAATAATGAATGAAATGGAAATGGCACACCCTAGACAGAATAATATAGGCTTTAAACGTTTTCGCAACAAGAAGTTGATTAATTTCTTTTTTGGTCTTGAACATAAGAAGACCGTCATCAGTGTGTCATTATGTCCCAAATATAAAGCAGATCATGATTTTCATGCAAACACAGTCTTTCCCACCTAGTTTTATCTGTAAGAATAAAGTTATATTTACAGTAACATATTATTATTTTGGTTTTTGAAGCCGCTGCGACTACATATATAGAAGTTTGAAAGATTAGGTTTATTTACGTCATGTCATGGACATAATTCCATCTCTCTCTCTCTCTCTCTCTCTCTCTCTCTCTCTCTCTCTCTCTCTCTCTCTCTCTCTCTCTCTCTCTCTCTTTACAGATTAGGTTCATCCATGGAAGTCAGTGACGCTTCTTCTGGCAATAATGTCCAGTGTGTTATATCGAGTCGCATTTCTTTTACTTTTTAGAAGTATGAATCTTGCAATTCGAGCCTATGCACTCTTGCTCACCGAATCTTTGTTATTTTGCTCTCTCTCTCTCTCTCTCTCTCTCTCTCTCTCTCTCTCTCTCTCTCTCTCTCTCTCTCTCTCTGTGAAGAGTTCAATGAGTTTTGCAACTTTTCACAAACAAGATATTATTTTAATAATGCTCTAAGCATTATTTTTGTATTTTTATCTCGAATGTAAGTGTCATAAGACGGCTATTTATATTGTACAAGTTAATTAGATCTTGTTATATTTACATAATTTTTGCAAAAAATGTATTGTAAAAATGGATACTAGTCAAGTATACATACAATAATTTCTGTTTATAGACGTATGAATCTTGCACTTAGAGCCTATGGACTTTGTCTCACCAAATCTTTGTTATTTTGCTGCAAATTGTATGCTCGTGTACTGCATATATGTTGTACAGTAAATCTCTTCATACGCATGTATTTTATACATAAAATACATGGATATGAAGGGATTTACTGCGCAACATATATGCAGAAGACGAACATAAAAATCGCAGCAAAATAACAAAATAAATGCAGAGTCCTCATACTATAAACAGAATTATTTTATGTCTCTTAACAGTATACATTTTTTACAATACATTTTGCAACTTAATATAGCAGATCTAATGAACTTCTACAATATAAATGAAGCATCTTAATACACTTGCATTCGATACTGAAATAATTTCTTGTTTGCGAAGTTGAAAAACTCATTGAACTCTTCAGAAATGAAGAAGAAGAAGAAGAAGAAGAAGAAGAAGAAAGATAATAATAATAATAATAATAATAATAATAATAATAATAATATATGTCATTTGTTCCACAAATTTACAGTGGGTATTCTTAACGATGCATTGGTTAAAATATACATAAAATGTTTATTTTAAAATTTAGCCTCATACTGGTAGAAAGTAATATATACATAGAATTATATATATTTATCTAATAACAATATTTTATAAAACAAAACATCTGATCCAAAACACAATGCCAATGGCTCATCAACAACGTCAAAAAATAGCCTTTCAATTTTCTTTTAAAGAATTTATTGTTCCTTTCTTTTACATCTGGAAGAAGTGTATTCCACAAAACAGGCCCCTCACTGATAAGGCTCGCTCAGCTAATTTAGTCTAGTACGTTTAACCTGAAGTTATCTGTTTGCCTTGTTATTCTTACAGTGAGAGAGAGAATGAGGAGGGGGTGTGTCCAGAGAACCAGCTAGTAGCTTTCATTTCTCTATCATACTCTGTAAGTTTTCTTTTCTCAATCTTGTGAATTATGCAAATCATTCAGTTACCATCATATGAGGCAGTTGTTAACTGCTTCAGAGGATGATTGATTGGTAATTCCTTAGAATTAATTATGCAGCAGAATAGAGCTGGTAATTTTTTTACCCATTTGCTAAAATTAATCTACAAGAATATTATGGATACCAATGATAGCAGACACAGTACAGTGGTTTTTGTGTGACTTCAAGTTCATACACAAGACATCGTGAATATACCAACCTCTGATGAAGTGTCACTTTGAGCGCAAAGAAGACTCGTGGCTCTTCGTTTTACAAAATCAGATTTTTTCTCATAGATGAGACAGTCTTTCGAGTCTCGCTTTTCAGACTATTCTGTCTGAAAGAAAAGTGATTGAAGCTCTTAATGTTTTTATTCAGAGGACACGGAGGATGTCTTTAGGTTTTATTTCAGCCCCGATCATTTCAGTGTTGCTTTTCTAATGAAAAGTTTTACTAATTAGATATTTTAAATTCTTACCTAAATGAACTCTCATGTGGATTGGTAATCGCAAGTCTTCTCGTATAGATTATTCTCTTGTATTTTTGGGGGTTTCGGAGAAAACTTAGTTGTTACGCTTTTATCTTCTTTGCATATCTCGTTTTGTAATTTAATATGAAAGAACCAAGTCACATTTCCTAAATGTTCAGTCACTGATCGTTCACTTCAAATACGTCAATCAATGATTTTCCTGTTTTTTTTTTTTTTTTTTTTTTTTTTTTTTTTTACATAATAAAGACAATTTAAAATGTGATGGGAATGAAGAAAGGACAGATTGCAGTAAATTTTTATAGCAAGCTTCCAACCATGAAAACTTCACACCCCAGTATCCTCAGTGGACAGTGCTGTGATGTCTTGAGATTTGGATGTACTCATTATTTCCGTTTCTCTTTAAATAGCATGTCATCAGACATTTTAGATATAATCGTAGAAAGTCTCTCTCTCTCTCTCTCTCTCTCTCTCTCTCTCTCTCTCTCTCTCTCTCTCTCTCTCTCTCTCCCCTGAACTGCCAGTCCTTTCCGCTAGTAATACCCCCTTTTCCCTTGAGATGTGATGACTCCGATCATGGAAATCACGGAAGTCTCGTTGTCTACTTTTTCATCTTTATTTCTATTTCTTTTGTTCGTTCGGATTCTTTGTTTAGTTTTTCCTCCTTTTCCATCTCCCTTGCTGAGACGAGCCGCTGGCAGCATTTTACAGTTTTTTTTTTGTATAGTGTTAATTCTTTTCATATGATGCATACGGTTTTAATTTTCTCATTTTGTTCTCATATGATGCATACAGTTTTAATTTTCAGTTTTCCTCTGTAGTACATATAGTGTTATTTTTTTTCTGTTTTTTCTCATATGAGTATATAGTGTTAATTTTCTGTTTTTTCCGCATTATGATGCATATAGTTTCTTTTCAGTTTTTTCTCATGTGATACATCATAATGTTATTCCCTCCTGTTTTTCCTATTCTTAGCACATATAGAGTGTTAATTTTTCTGTTTTTCTCATGTGGTACATATAGTTAACCATTCTGTTTTTTTCTCAAGTGATATTAATAGTATTAGTACCCGTTTCATTTCCTCCTTATGATACATATGGTATTGATACTCTGGTTTTTCTCATGTACACTCGTTAATTTTTGTTTTTTTCTCAAGTGATACTTATAGTGTTAATTT
>NC_089792.1:12466920-12471920 GCF_040412425.1 Macrobrachium rosenbergii | reverse complement strand
CTAAAGTTGAATCAACTGATTCCATTGTTACACAATCCATAACAACATTCGGAGCCTGTATTTCTTGTGGAAATCAGCAACCTTACGATCTTACTCCAGCTCCTATTTGCTCTCAAATTTCTCTCCATGCAACATTTTCAAATTGTGTTTCACTAGATTTGCAGTTCCTCTTCTATCCACTGGCAGTAATATATCAAGTGCTAACATAAACCATTTCATGTTTCTTGCTTGAGCCATTTTCTTACTCTACCGACTGCACATAAATCTCTTTTCTTTAACTTCTCGCACAACTATGTCTAGTCCTTCACTTTGCTTCTATCATGAAGGCTCTTGATAGCCTTCAGCAATATAATACTAACCATCTTCAACACCTTCCACTTTGCCTCTCTCTCAGTTCTGCCATAAGCTCTTTTAGGTCCTTGTGTCATAATTTTTGTAACTGCATCACTTGATCCACACACCCTCTTCTTCTAAACTCACACTCCTCTTCCCTTATTGGTCATTCTGCTGTTAGTCATATTACAGGTAAAGAGTTGCACCGCGATCATTCTTACAGTCATATATATCTCTTTTGCCTATACATATTGAATCAGATTACAGTTCATGCTCATATATTAACCTTGGTCATATTCTCAAACTTCCAGTTACCCGTACCCATTCTACACTTGATTTATTCCAGCTGTTTCCTTTCCATTTTTTCACTTACAGCAAATCTTCAAAATACTCAGTCAAAGAATCTGGGGTTGTATTCACTAAGATATCACTAGTTGGCATTCTTTATTCTGAGCACATTCACACCCACACACACACACACACATATATATATATATATATATATATATATATATATATATATATATATATATATATATATGTATATATACCATCACGATATATATGTATATATGTATACATATATATATATATATATATATATGCTATATATATCTCTCTCTATATATATATATACCACTTCATAAATATATATAACATATACATACATACATCCAAATATATATACATACATATATATATATGTATTGTGTGTGTGTGTGTGTAATATCTGCTCATCTGAACCTTTCATCTTTCGTGGAGTTCTCCAGAAGAGTGTCAGTCGCTGTTATCAGCGGCTCTTGATTTTCGCACCGTGTTCAGTTCGATTAACTACCAGATACATTAATGCCTGGGTTGAGCTTAACTGCTTCACTGTTTTAACACGTAAAGACTCATAAACGAAATGCGTTGTGCTGGCTCGTTTTCCAGAGAGAGAGAGAGAGAGAGAGAGAGGTAATGGAGGATTTTTCATGGTTGAATTTAATCATTTGAAGCCTGCGATGAAATAGTTTCCTATAGCTTGTTTGGCTGCTTGAATGGCCAGTTCGTTTAGTCAATTGTGATGAGAAGCGAATAAACAAATATACCGGACCATCACACCTTCATACCAAACACTGAGGATTGGTGCAGCTGAAGGGATGAGCCATAAATATCTTGCATAAGAGTCCTCGATTTTGCCTCCAGGTTTTTTCTTTTTCACGGATGTCCATTACATTGAGACAAATTATGCACTTTTATGTCTTCATTATTTTGGTTTTCTCTTCAGTAACCATGATGCACAAATTGCAATTGAGTTTTAATGTTTACTCAAGTAGTTAAATACATGAAAGTTTTCGTTTATCACATTTTATGCACTTCTTGTGCTTCCGTTCTCCTGCTGTATTTGTATCCTCAAACATACCAGTTTTCTGTAAAGGAAAACTATTATGCTAGTTTTGTCTGTCCGACCACTTTATTCCTATCCTCATTTTTATTTCTTTCAGATCTTATAAACTACTTAGGCTAGAGGGCTGCAGATTGATATGTTGATCATCCATCCTCAATCATCAAACATACCGTTGGCCCTCTCCTAAATAGTTAATGTTAAGTTAGCCATGATCGTGTGTGTCTGGCATATCTATAGGTGATAACACAAGCGGGCAACGGGCTGTGGCTGAAAGTTTCATGAAATGTAGCTGAGACTTTCACACAGTATTATACGCTGAACAGAAACACTGATTGTGCCGAAGAAACTTCGGCAAATTTTTTACTTGTTTATCTTTTAGTTTAATAGCTATACTATTATCATAGTGTACCCATCTGCTTCGTTTGTCTCTGGTGCGATCCAAGGGCTATCGCGAGTGGTAGGTGATCCCAGGGCCAGTGTATTGCGAGTGGTAAGGTGCGATCCAGGGCCCAGTGTATCGTGAAGTGGTAGGTGCGATCCATGGACGGTTATCGCAAAGTGGTAAGGTGCAATCCAGGGGCCCAGTGTGTCCCCTTGAAGTGGTAGATGCACGATCCCAGGGCCCGTTAATATCGCCAGTGTGGGTATGATCAGGGCCCAGTGTATTGCAAAGTGGTAATTTGCGATCAGAAGTGGTAAGTCACGTCCAAGACCCAATTATCGCAAAAGTGGTAGGTGCAATCAAAGAACCGATGTCGTAGTGGTAGGTGCGATCCCAGGCCCCAGTATGTTGCGAAGTGGTAAGGTGCGATCCCAGGGCCCAGTGTATCGCGAAGTGGTAAGGTGCAATCCAAGGGACCAGTGTGTTGCAAAGTGGTAAGGTGCAATCCCAGGGCCCATTGTTGTAAGTGGTAAGGTGCGATCCAAGGGGCACAGTGTATTTGCAAAGTGGTAAGAGTGCGTCCAGGGCCCAGTGTGTGCGAAGTGGTAGGTGCAATCAGGGCCCAGTGTGTTGCAAAGTGGTAAGAGTGCAGGGCCAAGTATGTATGGTGGAAGTGAGATCAGGGCCAGTGTGTCGTGGTCAGTCAGTGTGATACAGGCCCAGTATCCTGAAGTGGTAGGTGCTATCCCAGGGCCCAGTGTGTTGCAGAGTGGTAGGTTCGTCCCAGGGGCCAGTGGATCGTAAGGGTAGGTGTGAACCCAAGGCCCAGTGTGTTGCATTGATAAGGGCGATCAAGGGCCCAGTGTGTTGAGAGTGGTAGGTGCTGTCTCAGGGCCCAGTGTATCGCGAAGTGGGAAGGTGTTCAAAGACTGATGTATTCTTGAAAAGTGAGTGCAATCAGCGGCCAGTGTATCGCGAAGTGATAAGGTGCAGTCAGGGCCAGTGTATCACGAACTGGTAGGTGCCTCCTGGCGCCCAGTGTGTGCGAAGTGGTAGGTGCAATCAAGGGTCAGTGTGTTGTGAAGTGAGTGCTATCCCAGGGCTGATGTATCACGGTAGTAAGGTGCAATCTAAGGAGCCCAGTGTATCGCAAAGTGGCAGGTGCGATCCAGGGGGCCCCAGTGTATAAAAGTGGTGAGTGCGATCCCAAGGTCCAGTGTATCGTGAGTGGTAGGTGCAGTCTCAGGGCCCAGTGTATCGCAAAGTGGTAAGGTGCTATCCCAAGGCCCAGTGTATCGCGAAGTGGTAAGGTGCAATCCAAGGGACCAGTGTATTGCGAAGTGGTAAGGTGCAATCCAAGGGCCCAGTGTATCACGAAGTGGTAAGGTGCAATCCAAGGGCCCAGTGTATCGCGAAGTGGTAAGGTGCGATCCCAGGGCCCAGTGTATAGCGAAGTGGTAAGGTGCGATCCCAGGGCCCAGTGTATCTTGAAGTGAGGAGGTGCGATCCCGGGAGCTTTGATGTATGCATGAAAGTGGCAGTGCGATCGGGGCCCGGTGTATCGCAGTGATAAGGTGCGATCCCAGGGTCCCATTGTATCCTTGAAGTGGTAGGTGCGATCTCAGGGCCCAGTGTCGCAAAGTGAGTGCAATCCAGGGCAGTGTATAGCAAAGTGGTAGGTGCGATCCCAGGGCCCCAGTGTATTGCCCAGTGGTAGAATGCGATCCCAGGGCCCAGTGTATCATTGAAGTGGTGAGGTGCGATCCAGGGCCCAGTGTATCTCCAAAGTGGAGTGCGATCCCGGGGGTCCATCACGAAGTGGTAGGTCAAATCCCAGGGTCAGTGTCTAAGTGGTAGGTGATCTCAGGGCCCAGTGTATCGCCAAAGTGGTAGGTGCAATCAAGGGCCAGTGTATCTCAAAGTGGTAGGTGCGATCCTGGGCCCAGTGTCATGATGGTAGGTGCGATCAGGGCCCAGTGTATCATGAAGTGGTAAGGTGCAATCCCAGGGCACAGTGAGTTGCAAAGTGGTAAGGTGCAATTCCAGGGCCCAGTGTGTTGCGAAGTGGTAAGGTGCAATCCAAGGGACCAGTGTGTCATGAAGTGGTACGGTGCAATCCAAGGGCCCAGTGTGTCGCGAAGTGGTAAGGTACGATCCTAGGGCCCAGTGTATAGCGAAGTGGTAAGGTGCGATCCCAGGCCCAGTTTGTCCCGAAGTGGTAAGGTGCGATCCCAGGGCCCAGTGTAAGGGCCCAGTGTGCCGCGAAGTGGTAAGGTGCGAACCAAGGGCCCAGTGTATCGCGAAGTGGTAAGGTGCGATCCCAGGGCCCAGTTTGTCGCAAAGTGGTAAGGTGCGATCCCGGGAGGCCCAGTGTATCATGAAGTGATGAGTGCGATCCCAGTGCCCAGTGTGGCCATTGAAGTAGTGGAGTGTGATCCCAGGCTGATGTGTATCACAAGTGGTAGGTGCTATCGGGAGCCCAGTGTGTCGCGAAGTGGTAAGGTTCGATGTCAGGGCCCAGTGGATCATGAAGGGGTAAGGTGTGAGCCCAGGGCCCAATGTGTTGTGAAGTGGTAAGGAGCGATCCAAGGGCCCAGTGTGTCGCGAAGTGGTAAGGTGCTATCCCAGGGCCCAGTGTATCGCGAAGTGGAAAGGTGCAATCCAGGGGCCCAGTGTATCGCGAAGTGGTAAGGTGCAATCCAAAGGCCCAGCATATCGCGAAGTGGTAAGGTGCAATCCAAGGGCCCAGTGTATCACAAAGTGGTAAGGTGCTATCCCAGGGCCCAGTGTGTGCAGAGAGTGGTAAGGTGCAATCAAGGGTCCAGTGTGTTGTGAAGTGGTAAGGTGCTATCCCAGGGCCCAGTGTATCACGAAGTGGTAATGTGCAATCCAAGGCCC
>NC_089792.1:12419420-12464420 GCF_040412425.1 Macrobrachium rosenbergii | reverse complement strand
CAGTTATGACGCCCGACAGTATTTATCGTCATTAGAGTCATTCATTCACTCACTAGTACGCAGTACCTCGTTACCTTTCTCTCCCTTCTCTTTCAGTGCTTTCTAGGCTGTTTCCTTCTGTCATTTTTATCAAACTTAATGCTTCTAATTAAGTTCCTTCTCACTCATAATCACTCTTTTCTTTCCTTCTGTATCTTCAACAATGCTCTTGTTCTCTACCTGCAGTAAACTGAAGTTAAACTAGACCCTTATTAAGATGGTGCGATGCCAGAAGAGTTTTTAATTGTATATTTCAAAGATCTTCATTTCCTTGGATAGGGTTGGAAAGTCTCTCTCTCTCTCTCTCTCTCTCTCTCTCTCCCTCTCTCTCTCTCTCACATTCCTGTTCTTTGGTACACACAATCTAAAGATCTCAAGCTTGTTCATTGTCAGGGATCAGGAAGCATTATCATTTTCATTCAGCTTAGTGAGTTGCATTAAAACTGATTTCATTTCGAAGCTGGAAATTTTATCGATAACGTAATAGGAAATAAAATATATAACACGCATTTATGATATGATTAAATTTATTAGCAGAAGATTTATATTACGGTTATCACGACCTCTTTTATCATATTTTATTACAAAATCGGAGACCTCATTCCCCAGCTCAAGCTTTACTTCCACTGGGATTAAAGGTCGACATGCGATCGACCCCAGTTTATGTGAAGGTGCCCCCAAACTGGCCATATATTATTTCCAGAGCTGCTCAGGTGACTGAAATTTATTATTAGCAAAACACTGCCGCTTTGATTATATAAAATTATGCCATGCAACTTCATGTTAATGGTATGTCGTATTTCACTTTATTTATGATAAATGTAAGTCTTCGTATTTGTATTGCTCTGATTATCGCTATGATTTATTGTCATCATTACTTTCTAAGTAATAGCAGAAGTAACACAGTGACAACTATAGCAAAAATAAGGTTATATGAATTACCAAAATTCTGTTCCTCATGAACATACTTTTTATACATCGTCACGGGAGCTGGCCCTCTCCTGTGCAATAATATAACTAAGATTCAAAGCATGATTGAATTTATTGCCAATTACATCTTAAAAAACCAGTTAATGGAAGCAAATTAAGAGTTATTACTTGTCTTATTTTGTATTTAATGCGTTAGAATTACTATTTTTTATAAAGATCCGTATTGCTTAGTTATGTATGCATCCTGCGCCTAACTGAAGTCAGTAGCCAGAAAACACATCCAGTTAGTTTGAGGCCATCATGATGTATTAAAATTCATTAATGAAGGGTTTTATGATTAATTTGCCCATTTCCTTAGTATTCATTAGTATTTTCCGTCATGTATAAAACATTAATTCATTGAAACTCATTTGGAACTGATATTATGCATTCCTTGTGTGTAGTTATCGAAACTTTATTATTGTTTATTATGGAAGGCGGGTAGTCAATGCTTGTCTCAAGCATCGTTGCTCTTCAGGTAATTAAAGCGGCGATTATGAATTTGTTAAACGACTTTAATTTTTATGCTTTAATTTTTGGGGGATTGATTTTGTGAACATTTTAGTTGTCGCTAGTTTCCAGTCCGTTTCGAAGTCTGATTTTGGACTACCCCATATGGTTCATATTTCTGTAAACAACAAAGGAGAGGGGAGGTAATTTGCTGAATTCTTGCTAATCATAATAATATATATATATATATATATATATATATATATATATATATATATATATATATATATATATATATATATATATATATATATATATTACTAAAAGGACCTCATTCAAACTGGATGGTATCTAAGGAGTTTTTATTCAGAAAAAGTTGCAAGCTTTCTTGGACAAACAGTCCACATTATCAAGTATCCGTACGTTTGGTACGGATACTTTGATAATGAACTGTTGTTTAGCTTTTCTGAATAAAAACTCCGTTAGATACCATTCAGTTTGAATGAGTCCTTTAGTAATTCTACTAATGCACAGAACAATTGTGTATGTGACAAAGTTAATATACATATATATATACACTGTATGTGTATATATATACAATATATATATATATATATATATATATATATATATATATATATATATATATATATATATATATATATATATATATATATATATATATATTACTTTTGAATGATATAAGACACATGCTTGTATTTCTTTCTATACAATGGAGCTTAACCATCATGAATATATATGTGTTTTGTCTTATACTCATGTATGCTTTGTGTACATGTATAAGGATGATTCTGGATGAGGCTGAATCTATGGTGGGTGATTTGATACATGTAATTAGAAGAAAAATATAATTCAATTATGAGGTTAAAATAGCATCAAAAGTCTTCTGTAATGTGTCCTGATAATATCTTTATTGTTGGAAATGCAAAAACTGAAAAAAAAGAAGGCTCATAGCTATCATGGAAAACAAAAATTCGGGAAAGGAGATTATCAGGTTATGTATATGAATGCAGAGTAGCTAAAACAGTTGGTTAACGAATGGAAAATTCACGAGAGTAACTGAAGGTATGTCTGATCATCATATGATCAAAACAAAATTGGAAAATGAAAGGAAATAATCTGGAAAGAAAAGATATGGAGATTCTGCCTGAAGAGAATGCTGCCCAGTGCCGACGGTGAGTTAATGGGTTAATAATATGACGTGTATATATATATATATATATATATATATATATATATATATATATATATATATATATATATTTATGTATATATATGTAATGTATATATAATGGTTGTTAAGTATAGGCGGATATATATGTACTGTGTATATATTTATATATATACACATACATGTGTATACATATGTATATATATAGTGTGTGTGTATACATACATACACACACACACAAGCACACAACACACACACACATAAATATATATACATATGTCTATAACTTCTTTCTTTAAATTTTACAGGTTATGTCTATACGTGAAGCTGTTTATAGTAATGGGGATCACATGGCTGGCAGAGGTCGTATCTTGGCAGCAGGGAAGCTGCAGATTCTGGTAAGTTGATGCGAACATTAGAATTTATCTTTCAATACATTTTTGCATATTTTACAGTTTGATATAATAAAGAGATTATATGTATTATTAAAGAATAGCCAATTAGATTTACATACGGATTTATGGTAGGTTACTGGAATAATTTACTAAGCAGAATTTTTTGTAGTTATTTTTTTTTTGCTGGGGATTCTCTGACCTCTTCAAGCGAAGACACTTGATCAGATTTCAAGGGGAACGATCCGAAATATTTTAATATGAATTAGCATTTATAGGAAACACAAGTCCTTCCGACAGAAAACAAAAAACGAACTTTTGCTCTTAAAAAAATCGTGTTATGTCGAGGAATCTGAATGAACTGTATTTTTTTACAGATAAGTTTAATACAAAAATCAAATATCTCTAAGGGGCATTGATTACTTTAAGGGTGACACGAATGTACCTTTGTTGATGATTTAATTTGAATAATTAACATAATCGTTTTCTATTTGAACTGGATAATACAAAATTAATCAGGGCACTTGACGATTAAAAGAGCCTCATTGCTTCAGATATCTGTCTGTCATTTATTTTTACTTATTTCATCTCTTCCCAGGATTGCCACGGATGTTATCAACTGTCTTCAGGGTGTTCTGATTTTTCTCATGTACATTTGCAAGAAGAATGATCTGAAGAGGGTAAGTGAATTCTCTCTCTCTCTCTCTCTCTCTCTCTCTCTCTCTCTCTCTCTCTCTCTCTCTCTCTCTCTCTCTCTCCCTATATATATATATATATATATATATATATATATATATATATATATATATATATATATATATATATATTTATATATATATATATATATATCATAATTATACATAAATATAAATATATATATATCTTAATTTTTTGTATAATACAGATGAAACAATAATAATAAAAAACAGGATTCACTGAAAGATAAAACTTACGACAATTAACTTTAGAGTCATATTTCAAACTTCATATTACTGCCTGTTCCTTTGTTACTTTGGAAGCAGTTGATTTACGTCAACACAAATGTTACAGTTACAGTAAACGAGTGGTCTCTGTAAATCGATTAACTACAATAACGAAGAAAATAAAGAGACAAATCTTTTATTTTCACAAAGTGATGTATTTCATAAATATAATCAAAAGTGTTTTGTTAAAGTTTTCACTTCGCAGTTATAGCAACAATGGTTGATGCTATTAATCAGCTGGCGTTGGAGCAATGTTATGGAAAAATGCTGACATCTTCAGGAATTATAGAATTCCTGAAGGTTAATGCAAGCGTTTGGTTCAGCTTTCTTAATTGTTTTGAAATGAGAAAACCATGGCAGGGTTTTTAGGTTTAATTGTTGACTTTGATGGCGTAAGGTGATAGCTATGAATGAGTTCTATGGTTTGAGCTCTTCATATATAATAACTTTTTTCTATGGTGCATCACTATAGTGTGACCGGAAATAATCAGTAAAAAGTCACAACAATGCATAGTTCACAATTTTTTCAACTTTTTTTTTTTTTGTATTTTGGAAAGATACAATCGCTTATATACAATGTTGTGTCTTTTTGCTTAACAACTTTTTTTCCCCTAGAATTTAATTTAAAAATTTTCCAATTTCTATTTATAACAACAGAAGCCAAATCGATACTGTGTAAATTTTAAATTGGCACATTAAATGCCCCCCCAAATAAGCAAATGAAAACATTCTGTCATTTTTTTGACGTCACGCATCATCTGGACAGGTTCGAGACAGGTGGGACGGTGTAGTTCGTCACCTCAAGGAAGAGGTTCGAGCCCGGAATTTCTGGCCCACCATAACCCGGGCTTTGTCAGAAAACGAAACCGGGTCTGCTGGGAACACCTCGAACAGCTCCTCCGATAACAAAACCAAAAGTACGGTTGTGTCTCTGGGTTCTTCGCAAGCCAAGTTCTCTTCGGAGAAGTAAGTTTTTTCTGACGACATTCGCTGGTCTGGCGTGCATTATTATTATTATTATTATTATTATTATTATTATTATTATTATTATTATTATTATTATTATTATTATTATTATTATTGTGTAATAGAAATCCACAATTATATAGTAAACTATATTACTATGTAAAATAAACAAGCAAAGACTTCCGAAAGTCTTTGGTTGTTTATTTTACATAGTAATATAAATTACTATATAAATCTGGAATTTTATCACACATTGTTTTTCACGAGACTGTGAAATTATTATTATTATTATTATTATTATTATTATTATTATTATTATTATTATTATTATTATTATTATTATTCAGAAGATGAGCCTTATTTATATGGAACAAGCCCACAGGAGCCATTGACTTGAAATTCAAGCTTCCAAAGAATATGGTGCTTATTAAAAAGTAAGAGAATGTAAAGGGAAATACAGAAAGAAGGGATCTCACTTATTAAAAAGAAAATAAGTAAATTAATAAATTAATAAAAAGATAAAAATGTATTAAAATGCAAGGAGAACAGCATTCTCTGACGTAGGTAAGACATTCTGACACAGTTGATGATGCGTTTTTACCCTTTACTCTTTGCATTTGGAAGGAAATTGTAACAATAAACTAAAAAAAAAAATTAGTTTCACATGAGACAAAAATTGAGCATTTTCATTCATGCGGCTTATTAGTCATTGCATCCAAATTTACACTCGACTGTCAATTTTTTTTTTTTTAAGTCAGATGCCCTGAGTCTTATTTGGTCTAGGTAAATTTCTAAATTTGATCATTACTGAGTGTAAAAATGACCGAAAACTATTAAAACATGACTTTGTTCTGTAATCTGCAAAAAAAAAAAGAGAAAAAAAAAAAACAGAAATAGTCATACAGGCATGTTAAATGGGAACAATATTATAGTTTTATTTTATTTCCATCCAACTTGGGGCCTCTTGTCATGTTTGATTTTAGGGCCAGGAATGACCAATTTTCTGAAAACTGGGCTTTATGAAATTGGTCGATAATTAGTTAACTATTTTAGATTCTTCAGATTTTTCCAAGTACTGCAAGCATGACTCTCAGCAAACAAAATATATGATAAAGTTTGTAAAGAGGGAGCAGTCGCATTTAGTTAGTAAAATAGGCTTTTCTGAGTCACTTCCCGAAAAATATAATGAACACTGTTTCACCCAAACAGGAGTACTTCTTCAGTTTCCACGAAACCCACGGAAGAAGACGAGCAACTTCCAGATGCCTCTCCTTCAGATAACAGCACAGATGCTCCCAGATCTGAAGGAGAACCACCGCAAGCACAAGATACCTCTGCACCACCAGCAGAGGATGATGGTACTGAGAGAAAGGCACCAGAAGTTCAGGAAGGTACTGATGCAAGCGACAATACAGCTCCTCACGAGGAATCAACCAGTGGGGGAACTGTGAATCCTCCTGAGGTCTCAATTGATATGGAGACTCACGAAGATGAGGAAGATGAGGGCAGCTGTGCTGGATTAGACGTGAAATATTTGAATGACGGCTACGATACAGATGCTAAATCAAGTAAAGATGGTGCTTCGTCAGAGAATGTCGGTGACACTGAACTGAAGGAAATTAATCAAAACGTATAAAGTCAACTTTGGTCATTATACTTATCATAACAAGACGGGTAATAGTTATGGAGCTTTTGAATTTGTTATTCTCCTAATGAATCATAGATGATTGTATATATTTTCAGGTTGAATGCGCTAACAGCGGCAAACTGTGAACTTATCATGACTTGTACTTCACTTTCTGGTTAGGCATTATCGTATATTATCCTCTGTGCTTGGTTGTACTACTGTCCCATATTTATAATAGTTAATTTTGGGTGTAATCAACTGCTTGAAGGTACTGTTATTAGATATGGAGGAATTCAATGCTGACTTCAGATACTACAGTGCTTTTGTAGTGCGTTCAATGGCAACTGTAAAATCTTGGCAGAGACTGTGAATAATCTCAGTGTAGTCTGAGATGATTTTGTTATCTTTCCTCCAAAAGTGGCATAAAATATCTCTAGATCTTTTCTGAGTGGTAAGGCGAAATATTTTCATGAGTGATAATCAAAAGGAAGTTTGATTCACAAGCGAACTGAAATGTTGCACAAATAAACAGGAGTCGTTTTGCGTATGCACAAAGACTTAGCTCTTCTGTGAAAGAAAGAAACTAGTAGTGCAATTTAAAAAAAATGGTTGGCCCACAGAACTTAAAAGGAGAGACAAAGAAAGAAGCAAAATGTGGAACAGGGATACTAATTCCTATTCATTGTAAAACAATGTTGCTATGGAATATGGCCAAAATAATGAATGAATCGTGGGGCGGAGAATACAAACAGTGAAGTATTAATAGGGTCGTTTCTGGGAGAAATTAACACTCGAGGTAACATTTTGCTGTGCAGTGTACCTTGGCGTCATTATGTTAATCTCCAGCTCTTTTTGTCTTGCTGTTTTGGGACTGTTTCCGTGCTGTGTCGACTGTATATGTGCAGGAATATGGTGCTGTAAAGATGTTCAAAATAATACTTCAAAATAATATAATGGACATATAATCTTTTTCTGTGAAAAGTAATTATACAGGGTTCTGTACAATAGTAAACACGCAAATGTATGCGTGTGAGGTTGTGTCAGCTGTATGTACGCATATATGTTCAGTTACATACACAAATTGAGTGTATATGCACACTCGTAACGCTTTTGTGTAAAAATGCCAGAATGACATAATTAAAAAAGACATAATTTATGTATTGTACCTGTTAGCGTTATTCGTTTATTGACATAAATTTCAATAAAGATGAGAATAAAAATGCTTTTATTCAACTCTGAAAATAAAGACTTGTTATATATTTGCGGATTACGACCATGCATAGTGCATAAGACTTTTTAAGCTGTATTTTGGAAATGCAGATTAATAAACCATCATTGACAAGATGGCCTTTTCTCCTGACCCATTCAATCTTACACGTAATCTTTGCATCGTTGTCCTGTCGCGAGTGTACTTTCTCACCTGTCTTCAGTTTTCCTGACAACAGTTCTGGACCTTGGTCTATCGGGTGGCTGGTTTACATCAAATGGCCTTATGCCAGCGCTGACCTTGCTCAAAGGTAGCCTGTAAGTGTGGCAAAAGTGGAAAAAGGTGACTAGTATTAGTTTTCTGTAAAAGAAAACAGTTTTTGTCTGTCCGCATTTTTCTGTTCGGATCTTTTCTAGAGGGCTCAAACTGGTATGTTAATCATCCACCCTCCAATCATCAACCATACCAAATTGCAGCTCTCTGCCTCAGTAGGTTATTTTTAAAAGGGTTAGCCATAATCGTGCCTCTGGCAACGATATAGGATAGATAGGATAGGACACCAAGTTGAGTTTCATGGGCGGCGGTGACTATACCTGATTATACGTTGTAGCGGCTTAGAAAACTCGATTGCGCCAAAGAAAACTTAGGGCGGATTTTTCTTGTATATCTCTGGGCTCAGTTAACCAACAAAACGGCTGCTCGTTCATTTTTCCCTATGAAAAAAAGCTTCTTCTTTAAATCTTCAGCTGAAAACCTTTACTGATAGAGTCAACAGGTTCTAAACCAAAGAGGTTCCCAAGGAACACCAGCCTTCAAAGAGAGGCAAATTATCGGAAAAGGTGATAAGTAATTAGAGACGAGGGAACAGAAAATAAAACCGATACACCTGAGATTCAGGAGAACTCAGCAAGGAGCAGGAAGGAATTTGCTCCTTACTGTACCCCATTCACGGCCATCTGGTTTATTTTCAGGGAACTCAGAGCTGTGAATAAAGATATCTTTATTTTCAGTCATTATGTAAGAGCGAAGAATTATAATTGCCGTTGACTGCGGTTGGAGTCCTTTATAACCTGGTATATATATACATACATACATACATACACACACAAACATTCATACATACATATATATATATATATATATATATATATATATATATATATGCATACACATATATTTATTTATATAAAGGCAATGCCACGAAGGAAAGTGAAACGATGGAGTGGTGCTAGGCCTTTCAACTTACTGTCCATGTCTGCTAAGTAAGGGGCAGTAATTCGAAAAGCCTAGCACCACTCCGACGTTTTACTTTCCTTCGTGGCACTTATTTTTAGTCTTTTTCCATATTTTCGTGATTCGGTTATATATACATACATACTTCTTCTTCTTCTTCTTCTTTTAACGTGCTTTTTCCCCATTTTTGTATGGGTAAGCACGATGCCTTCTTTTGAAGGACTTTTGATTTGGCTTTGGGGTATAGTCTCGATCGGCTGCCCTGCCTGACATCGCTTAGACCCCGGTAGCGTATGTTTCATGTATCATACCCGACCAACGCCCTTTCTTCCCAGCAGCGAAGTTGTTGCGCGGGTAGGGCGCGAGTTCGAGACGTGTGAGATGTTTGTTATGTTTTTAGAAGGTGTTGTAGTGGCTTTGTTTTGTGTGTGTATTTAGTCTGTAACACCCATTTGCTTTTAAGCAAACCTATCCGTTGATTACATATATAATCCCGGGATGTCTACGGATAGCAAAGTGTCTGCCTCTCTGATCAGTCGGCTGCGGTTTGAACCAGCGCCACAGACCTCTAGGAAGTCCGAAGCTGCTGCTGTAACCGACTGAGCCATCGAGGCTATCTATATATATATATATATATATATATATATATATATATATATATATATATATATATATATACAGTGAGCTTATATATATACATACACAGTATATATATATTATGTATATATATATATAAAATATATTTATAATATATATATATATATAAATATATGTACATATGTGAGCTTCCTTCAGTAAACACCGTTGTCTGTAAACAAAAAAGTTTAAAGATGGGGACAAATTGTACTGTATTCGGTTATAAAATTCACAATTATATCAACAAGCTGTATTATTTAACAAAGTTAAAAACAAAGACTTTCGTACACCTGAACGGTGTTCCACCACATTGTTTATTTATGTTAAAGATAGAGTAGCCGTCACTGTGGATGTTTCTGACTATGGGACTAATGCAGCACAGGAAGTCGAAAGCAGTTAGAAGATCGAGAAGGTTCGGATATCTGCCAATTGAATATGGAATTACTTAACAACACCCAGACCAATGCTTCGGTGATAAGTCCTTATCCCTCTGCATCTTCCTTGATTCCCCCTCCACCCCCAACGTCGCCAACCCCACCCTCGTTTCTAACGCTACCCAGGTAAAGTGGTCTCTCGTTATCTCTCTCTGAAGAATTCTATTAGCAGAAACTCCAGAAACTCCATCTATCGGGTACGGGTATCTATTATTATTATTATTATTATTATTATTATTATTATTATTATTATTATTATTATTATTATAATACCTAATCGCAGACGAAGGGGTTGTAGCTTACTCTAATGGGTCTGCTTGAAGTTATTGTGATTTATGTGTATATGTATTTGCGAAAGACTCTCAAAATATTCACGTTAAACGCACGAAGTATGCATTAAAAAAATAAAGATAGTTTTCCTCATACTCTATTGATATTAATCATAAATAACTCGATGAAATCACGATATCATACTGCAGCAGACGTTAAAAATCAAAGTTTTAGATTAGTTACACATATATTCGTTCTCTTTAGTGTGACATATCTTTAAATATAGAAAACTGTTATAATGGTAGACTGAATCATTATTAGATGGCAACTACTGTTACGCCATACGACAGACTGATGAAGAACAGCTATGATTTTGAGAAGGATATGAAAGGCAAATGAGGAAGGATATTAATATAATGAGAGAAAAATAGTAAAAATTTAGACTACTACCGCTTTCTGGTTCATGCCAGTCGCCAACCGGAATATTTACAGTCTATCGTTCATGTTTTTCTGATGCTTTTGTTCAAGTTTGTCTTGGTTTATGTTTATAATGTTTACCATCCTTTGTTTATGTTTTTGTTCAAGTTTGTCTTTGTTTATGTTTATGGTATTTACCGTCTTTGGTTTATGTTTTTGTTCACATTTATTTGTTTACATTTATCTGTTTACATTTACCGTCTTTTGTTTATGTTTTTGTTCAAGTTTGTCTTCTGCTTATGTTTATGATATTTACCTTTTTTGTTTATGTTTTTTCATGTTTATATTTTTGTTTATGCAAATTTTTGATTTTTCAGCGTCTTTTGTTAATGTTTTATGATATTCGTCCCTTTTGTTAATGGGCTGGTACTAAACTCGGCGCCCACTTTCTGTGCACGTAAACTTGTAGTTACTGAACCAGAGGGGCGCGGTAGCAACCTTCAGTTTTACCAGAAAAATTAAGAGCAATGGACGCATAAGAGGAATGAAAGTGGAAGTTTTCGAAAGATGACTCTTTAAAATGAATCTAAAAAATGCAACAGATATAGGAAGAGGAGAAAAGGTGGAATAGAAGAAAAAAATACAGTTATGTCCAATTTGTGAAAAACTGATAAAGATGGGGAACATAGGAGAATAAAAGGGTAGACTTATTAGAATGGAGTCAGCGCTTAATTTATAGCTCATTGTAAGTCATAAGAATGAAAACAGATAAGTATTAAAATATGACCACTCGAAAATTAAGCTGAAAAACGAGACCGAAAAATAAGAAACATTAAAGTATTATTATTATTATTATTATTATTATTATTATTATTATTATTATTATTCAGATGAACCCTGTTCATATGGAACAAGCCCACCGAAGGGACCACTGACTTGAAATTCAAGCTTCCAAGGAATATGGTGCTCATTAGGCAGTAAGAGAAGGCAAGGGGAAATACAGAAAGAGAGATCTCACTTATCAAAACAAAAAAAAATAAATTAATAAATAGATAAAAATGTATTAAAATGCAAGGAGATTAGCATTAGGGAAGGAATGCATTGCATCTTCGCTTGAACTTTTAAAGTTCCAGTTGCACGACACCCTCAGGGAGGCAGTTCCACAGTCCAACTGTGCGAGGAATAAAGGGCCTCTGGAACTAAGAAGAAACTCAGGAGGCAGTTCCACAGTCCAACAGCGGCCTCTGGAAGGCACGTTTACTGCATATTGGTGTTGCTGCTCAGTGGATCTGGTTGTTATCGGTAGGAAAAGGGGATCAAAGAACAACTGTGAATATGAAAGATCTCTGTTAAAGTACAACTCACGAAAAAGTGACAAACAAGAGACCATCCGTCGATGGTCCAAGTCGTAACTACTAATGTTAGGAAACAGAAACCTACTGTACTACCACACGAACCACTCAATCTAAAAGAGATAAAGAGATAGTGGACTGAAATATGAAAAGATCCAGAAAAATACAGAAATTTCTCGAGATTTAACAAACAATGGAAGGTAAGAAAGTAGCCTACTTACGTAATAACCATACTGGTTATATAATTTTCTTCTGACAGGTTTGTCCTTGCAGTGAACTCTCCAATTCTGAAGTGGTTGAGCAGCTACGAAGGACCTGAAAATAGTTAGAGGAAACAGTTAGTGTACTAACAAGTTTAAGGAAGCTTACGAAGCACTTCTCGTATCTGCAATTAATCCTGTGGAAAACACAGGCCTCTGATTAAATATTCGACAATCGGAAGAGAACGTTAGATTAAATAATGAGTGGTCAAAGTGTGTTTTGTAGGACCTATCCTCTAATCCCGAAAAAAATGAAGAAATTTAGATTTCATTTTGTACTATGTTTCGGTTTATAGCTACAGTTACCTACCCTTGAAGCGGTGGTAAATTTTACTGGGCATAACAAATGACTTTGTCAATGACGTTATCAAATCTGGATTAGACACACGCAATTATATCTATCGAAAAATAGAGTTAGTTTTATATATAATGTCAAAAAGAATGTACCGTAACGCGAGTTGTTCTTTCCTTTATTTGACCTGTCTCTGAATCCCAGACTTTGCATCTTTGTAAATGTTGTGAATATCCGCCTTTCTGTCCAGGAAATCTGGCATCTGTGGATGTTGATAAATTGTAGCGACTTCGATTACTAAGTTGGGATATACAACATGATGAATGCTGAGAATTTTCTTACTTCGATTTAGGTCCAACAACTATCTGAGAAAGCTGATTCTGATAAAGTGCAAAATGGGCTGAGCTCAACTGGGATGGTTGGGACTATCAAAAGAACACAGGACATGTTTCACACTAAGGCCTGTCCATGTCTACTGTATCTATCTATCTAACTGTTTTTTTTTATCTATCTATCTAAATATACTGGTTCCTTTAAACAGTTAGCAATGCGTTACCATAAGGCCACTAAGAACAACCATTATGTCTGTCAAGAAGCAGAATTGGTCACTTTCGAACACATTTAAAAAGCTAAAAATTTCTGCAGGTTTGAGGTTTGTAAGTGCTCTCCGTGATTTGATTAGAAAATACTAACATATTTAACATTGTCATCTTGCGTGTACAGAGATTTTTATGATATTTTGAGGAATACAAATGGAATAGATTCACAGCTCGAAAATGAAAAAGATTCTATGATGAGCACAATTGGTCATGTATAATTAAATGACCACTGGTGAATAACAGTTTTTTTTATATATTTATTAATTTTTAGAACAGTGAAGTGTAACTTAAAACTTATTTTATGTTAATGTTTTTAACTGAATTTACATGTGCTTTCTAGAGTGTTTTTATAATAAAGTTTCAGGAACACAGACCATATAATTCTGGATTTGTATCGGTATACGTGATTTTATAATGAAGAACTTGTGTCTCTTTTACTTTTATGTGTAATACTATGTATCACTGATAAGAAATAAAGCATAACACTACTACTGCTACTGCTACTATCTATCTATTGAAAATCAAGTTCAGACTTATGCTGATCATATCCATAATACGCCTGTGAGAGACACTCATGAATTATAAAGCTTCTCACCCATAAAGTTGACAGAACTTGGTAATGAGTATCTTTATAAACTTTACTTTTCAAGTGCAATTTGCTCATAGTGACGAGGATACATCTACATAATCAATTTATCATTCGCTCATCACTCATTTTATGGAATTTACTATTTAAGTTAATGTTTAATTATTAATTGATTTATTTATTTATCATTTAATGAGCTGCATGCACATGAAAAACAACAAATTCAAGTGTAAGAGTTTCGTTTTCACGTACAGCAGTTGCGAGACCACAAGTCTCCTCTTTCGTGCTGATATTCATTGCAATTCGATACTGAGCTTTAGATTTTCAGGTTTCAAATTACTATTCCATTTGAAAAAGAAATTAATTGGTGCACAAGAACATTGCACTGGTTCCTCATTTTATGAAAATCACTTTTTTATACATTCAGTTTCCTAAAGTACATCCTTTTGCTTATATTTAACCATTCATATCTAAAGCTTTCATCGTTATTCATAGTAAATGTTTTTCACTGTTATAGATTATAAGCAGAGGAAGAGTTATTGAAGGAATTCTAATATCTCTACACTCATTGTAATTACCCATCGCGTTCATTAAAGTGATTTTGACCAGATTAATGCAAATTTCTTTTTGCTCTTATGTAAAGTCGATGGCACTGAGGTAAGTAGCTATACTGTATTCGGTTTCGAATTTCAGCGTCCAGTCTTTAAAATTATCGAAGATATTTTGGGTTAAAATCTTTACTAGACTAAGCATAATAATGAGGTAAGCAATTAGCGAGGTTCTTCCGCATAGAATAGGGATTCATATTATTTTATATGATTTTTTATAGCAACGGCCTAAAAATGACCAGACTATTTATTTAAAAGAACAATTAGGATAAATAAAGCATAGAGAAGAGATAAGCATATGGATAGAAGCACATAAATACATACAGTATATGCATATATATATACCCATAAAGAAGAAGAAGAAGAAGAAGATTATATATCATTATATATATATATATATATATATATATATATATATATATATATATATATATATATATATATATATATCTTTCTACACAGTGTTGTGATTATATGTATATACAGTATATATATATATAGCATATATATATATATATAATATACAGTATATATATATATATATATATATAAAATATATATATCCCTACATAGGAGATGAATACATTCCGTCCTAAGTAATTAGCTATATATATATTTTTGACTATGATATATCTATTTTCAGAAGAAGAAGAAGAACAAAGAAGAAGAAGAAGAAGATATATAGAATAGAAGAAGAATAATAATCTTTCTAAGTTGTGAGATTGTGTAGGAAGAAGAACAAAAGGAGGAAAGTCTTGATTTGATCTTGTTGCCAGTAATTTCGAGACACTAGATGAACGACATTCTCTCTCTCTCTCTCTCTCTAATTAGCTGCTGCTCTCTCGCTGATATTTTGACTCCTTGATTCACGTCTATTTTGAGAAGAAGAAGATAGAAGAAGATATCCCTCTTTATCTGTCCTGTCTGAAGATAGAAGAAGCCTCTCTCTATCCGTCTGAAGACAGACGACTAGGAAGATAAGAACAAAACTATATCCACTTGTATCTCTCTCTCTCTCTCTGTCTCTCTCTCTCTCTCTCTCTCTCTATTCAGATATTCTTCAGCTATTCTCTTCTCTCTTTCTCTCCTTTTATTCTATTTCATATATTTCCTCTGATTTACTCTTCATTATTTTTCAGATGTCCTCACCCACCCTCTCTCTCTCTCCCCACCTTTCTCTCTCTCCCTCTCTCTCTCTCCCACCTTTCTCTCTCTTTCTCTCTCTCTTTCTCCCACCTTTCTCTCTCTCTCTCTCTCTCCCACCTTTCTCTCTCTCTCTCTCCTTCACGCTTTATGATCATCGTCTCCTATAATGGGCAATCTATCTCGAGACAGATGTTCCTGCCTTCTCTTTACCCCTTAACGACCCGAGAGAATGCGGTTGTAAATATAACTGAGGAATCACAAAAAAAAAAAAAAAAAATAAAGAGGAAGAGGGAATGAAAGGAAAACAATGTCCTCCTTAGTCAAGGCTTTCCTTTGAAGGATGGAATGACCCAAAGGCTTTATAATTCGGCGAATAAGATCGCCAAGATAAGACCCGACGCGGGTTCTACGCCCGTTCGTGTTTTTGGAAATCGCTTGATTCCTCTGGATAAGACCCAAGGCTCCGACGGGAGCCCAGCGTCGTTCTTGCATAGTCTCACATGCTGTGTCATTCTTTCCTCAAGGGCGCCATCGTTTATAAAAACTACGTGGCGAAAAGACTGATCATAATTTTTAATTTTGCTTTTTTGTCTCTAAAAACTAAGGGTCGAAAAGATTGATTATAAGTTCTGGTTTCAATTCTCGTTTTAGTTTTCTGAAAAGAAAACTATTGTGCCGGCTTTGTCTGTCCGTCTGCACTTTTTTCTGTCCGCACTTTTTTCTGTCCGCGCTTTTTCCTGTCCGCACTTCTTCTGTCCGCCCTCAGATCTTAAAATCTACTGAGGCTAGAGGGCTACAAATTCGTATGTTGGTCATCCACCCTCCAATCATCAAACATACCAAATTGAAGCCCTCTAACCTCGGTAGTTTTTATTTTATTTAAGGTTAAAGTTAGCCATAATCGTGCTTCTGGCAACGATACAGGGTAGGCCACCACCGGGCCGTGGTTAAAGTTTCACGGGCCGCGGTTCATACAGCATTATCCCGAGACCACCGAAAGATAGATCGGTTTTCGGTGGCCTTGATTATTCGCTGTAGCGGCTGTACAGAAAGCTCGATTGCGCCGAAGAAACTTCGGCGCATTTTTACTTGTTATTTTTACTAACCGATTTCGTCGCCTCTCACCTATTCTTCCATTTTTCTCTAAAAACCGGAGGACGAAAAGATTGATTATAAGTCATAGTTTCACTTTTCGTTTTCTTTTTAACCGATCTCGTCACATCCTAACTATATAATCTTCAGTTTGTTTCATTCCCCTTTGCGATAAAGGTTAACCCAACTCAAACGATTCCCTTTAAAAGATGAAAGTCTTAATTTTTCTTTTTTCTCCTCGACTATCTTCTTAAACTGCTCTCATCTTTCTCAGCCAGGTCGTTTCGTGTAAGACTTTCCCCTCTAGAGACTCTGCTCTCTCTCTCTTCCTCTTTAATCTGAGAGAGAGAGAGAGAGAGAGAGAGAGAGAGAGAGAGAGAGAGAGAGAGAGAGAGAGAGAGAGAGAAATTCAATCTGGTTTACCCAGGGTATTTAAAGTATGTATGGTTTCGTGAAAGGGATATCATGCTGACAGAGAGAGAGAGAGAGAGAGACCTTACCTTTTTACACCTTACAATTGTCTGTCAGGTTGCCCCAGGTCCTCAGTGTGAGAGAGCCTTGATGTCTAGAGAGAGAGTTTTTAAACAAGTATCTTCCGGTATATTTTGCATCTTCCAGTCTTGGATGGTCTGGGATGCATCTTAGATATTTTCAAGCAAGTATAATTTCACATCTGGGATATCCTGTTATGACTCAGATGAGAGAGAGCGCATTGAATAGATGCTGCATTATCGAGCGTGGTGGATTAAGAGAGAGATTTTCCTGGTATAGTTTTTAAACAATTAATTTCTGCTTGCTCTTTTTGATAATTTTAGTTCCATGATGGGATATTCTATCTGTTTCCATGCTTGAATTACCATATAGCGTTCTCTTCTCCTTTCAAGAGAGAGAGAGAGAGAGAGAGAGAGAGAGAGAGAGAGAGAGAGAGGAGAGAGAGAGAGAGAGGATTCAATCTGGTTTAGAAGGTATTTTGCACGTGAAAGGGATATCATGCTGACGAGAGAGAGAGAGAGAGAGAGAGAGAGAGAGAGAGAGAGAGAGAGAGAGAGAGAGAGAATTTTTAAACAAGTATAATTTCGCACGTGGGATATCATGCTGACGAGAGAGAGAGAGAGAGAGAGAGAGAGAGAGAGAGAGAGAGAGAGAGAGAGAGAGAGAGGATTTTTAAACAAGCATAATTTCGTATGTGGGATATCATGCTGACGAGAGAGAGAGAGAGAGAGAGAGAGAGAGAGAGAGAGAGAGAGAGAGAGGCCTCATTTTAGGAGACGAAAGGGGGTTGGGTTTAGCGGGGGCGACTTCAATATAGCCCACCACCTTTGTCTTAATGACCGGCGGAGTCATCGGGAGCTCTCGTTACGTTAGCTAACTATACCTGCCAGATCGGCTGACGAGATTTCACTCGTTAAAGGGATAGCAGTTTAAAACCAGCTCCTCTTTGAGGTTGCGACTTAGAGCAGGTTTTCGCGACTCTTACGCCATCGATACCGCGAGGGGGAAGTACGTTTGATTATGCAGAGGGTTAATTCATGGTATATGGTGGGATGGTGAAGAAGGGGTGCCGCGGTAATGATTACATTAGTTAGGGTGCCATCAATAGAAAGAGATTGAGAAGCGTTGCTTAAGCAATCACTATCAAACGATGTTACGTATATCTTGATTTGCTGGTGGAATCCGAACGAAGTCAGTTTATTTTAGCGTAGACATACTTCTGACACATTTTCTAAAATCTTTTCAGCACCTATCACTGCACAAACGTTATCCACTTCTTCTTCTCTCGACGCTGAGATCATATTTCTCTCTATAAGCAACAGAGTCCTAAGCTGTAAAAAACGGAAAATTGTATTTTTCTGATCTGATATAGCACCAAAGCAATTATGGCCAAAACTAGTGCGCCTCAGACGGAGAGGATTGGTAAGCCTCAGTGCACAATGTGATGTTAAATCTCTCTCTCTTCTCTCTCTCTCTCTCTCTCTCTCTGGTCAGGTATCAGGCTGAGCCGATTCCATCCTCTGATCTTTTTATGATTCCCCTTAAACATTTTAAGGCATCTCTGTTTCAACATATGCATATTCATGTTCAGCCATCTTGTTGAGGGGGTATCCATCATTTAGAAAAATGAAAGAAAAGACTGTGATTATGTCTGTCACATTTTTATTTGAATGACCGGCAACAGGAGTCATCAAGATGCTACCTTTTGCGTTATTACGTTTTCTAATGTTGCCATTTTTGGTGAGCCTTATTTAGGAAGCTCGTTAAAATTATTTTCCCTTTAAACCCCTCTCCTTGCTTCTACTTCAAGGCTCAATTTTTGATAATCCTCATGAAGTTTCGTTAAACAGTTGTGCAATGACTTTAAAGTGATACGCCATGGATGCTTGCTTGTGCGTGCAAGTGTGTTTATGATTTTAATTGAAGCAAATATTATAAAATGGCATCTTTAGTTCCAGGTTTGATACTGGCGACCATTAATTTCTCTTTGGGGAGAGAGGTATGGTGGGATGAGAGAGAGAGAGAAGGGGCTTAAAATTCCCAAAGTAATTATATCATCCTGATTAACTTATTAGTTAGACTTTATGTCACAGAAATAATGTTTTTTTTTATGCTTGTTGCCAGTAAACCATTTATTCACAAGTAATCATTTTCAAACGATGTTAATGTATATCTTGAAGTGGGGAAATGGACAAATAAGTTGAAGCAATTTGAATTATGAAGGTCAAAGTAGTGTTTTTTCCTGATCCAGTGATGGAAAACGAAGATTATTCAAATTTATTTTGAAAGGTCAGATAGCTCTACATATTTCTGACTCTTTTCTAAAATCTTTTAAAATCTCTCTCTATCTACTGAATTAAAACTTTATCCGTTCAGTATCAAATTCTTCTAATCACAGTCTTTTCTTTCATTTTATCATATTTCAGGTAATCCTGATAAACAAGATGAGTTACGAATATGCATATGCTAAAAACAGAAATAAAATTAAAATGTTTAAGGAATAATGAAGATAGCATCAAAGGAATCGAATTATGGCCTGGAGAGAAAGAGTGCGCCTCAGAGAGAGAGAGAGAGAGAGAGTAAGAGAGAGAGAGAGAGAGAGAGATTTGACATCACATTGTCACTGAGGCTTACCAACCCCACCGTCTGAGGAGCATTAGTTTGGGCCATCCTTTGTTTTCGATGCTATGTCAGATTAAAATTTTAATTTTTTTGTTTCACCATTTTGAACTCATGTTCGACAAGTTTATAGAGAGAAATATGACAAACAGCGCCAGAGAGTAAAAATTGTGGATATTGATTACTTGCAGCAAAAATAAAGAAAAATTTCAGAAAGAAAAGACTGTGATTATGTCTGTCATATTTTTATTTGATCAACATATACATAGTTAGACACTGAACAGGAGCAACCTGGGAAATCTAGACTTTGTAAAGAAATTTATAAACTCATGAACTATTTCTATTTATTTTGGGCCATTTTTGCTGATAGAGAACGTCAAACTATCCTCACTATTCACTGTGCCGGCAAATCAAGATTAATCAAAAAAAAAATGCCGAAGTTTCTTCCGGCCTTGTTTTTCTACTTCAAGGCGCAATAATCAAGGCCACCGAAAATAGATCTATCTTTCGGTGGTTTTGTATAAACAGTTTGAGCCACGGCCTTTGAAAGTGACCACGGCGTATGGATGCCTTCCTATATATGCCAGAAGCAAGATTATGTGTTTATGATTAAAAATTGGGGCTAGAGGGCTGCAATTTGGTATGTTTGATGATTGGAGGGTGGATGATCAACATACCAATTTGTAGCCCCTAGCCTCAGTATTTTTTAAGATCTGCGGGCGGACAGAAAAAGTGTGGACAGAAAAAACTGCGGACAGAATAAAGTGCGGACGGACAGACAAAGTTGGCACAGTAGTTTTCTTTTACAGAAAACTAAAAACGATGAGTTTATTAAGATAACCTGAAAACTTGGAAAAGGAACCTAAATTTTTGAGAGAATACAAGTCCTGAAACTCCTTTTCTCTTACATGAACAGGACCACTGTCGTTTTGTGCTTGAAAGCATTTTTTTGTACTCATGAACTTATTATCTTTATTCAGAAGATGAAACCCATTCCTATGGAACAAGCCCACCACGGGGGCCATTGACTCGAAATTCAAGCTTCCAAAGGATATTATGTTCATTCTACAGAAGTAACAGAAAGAGGAGATAATTTATTAGAAAAAACAGATAAATTAACAAATTAATAAAAGAATAAAAATATGCAGAGAAATGTGCCATTTCTACGGTCCTAGGCCTCTAGATCTGAGAAGCCGTATACGGGCGCATTTTCCCCCCAGATGTAACCGAGTACCGGGAACTTTCCCTGAAAAATGCGGGACGCCACATCTTAAAAACTAGCCATAGAATTTTCTTGAAAATAATCTCGTTATGTTTCCCGCACCCAAATAACGAGAGTTGTAATCAAATTAACCTGACCTTACCTAACCTAACCTAGGGGCATGGCAAAAAAAAAAAAAAACCGGGGCTGGTGCAAAACTAGCTTACATCTCAGGAATTTGCATACAGGCCAGGTCTTCCAGAATTATATATATATATATATATATATATATATATATATATATATATATATAATATATATATTTATATATATATATATATATATATATATATATATATATATATATATATTCATATATTCACTTAAACTATATATTATCCAGCGCTTTCAAATGTTGTTAGAGAATTTATCCAGTTCATAGGCTCTTTCAGTTTCAACGACAGACCCAGGCGATATTAATAAAAAGTGGTTCACAGGTTATAATTGCAACAAAATAGTAAGTGAATAAACCAATGAAAATTAGCATATACTCTTGAAAGACAAAGTGTCAGAACTAACACTGAGCTGATGACAAAGACTTATATGAATAGTCGCTTTCTGAAAAGGAATTGTAATTTTCCTAAAGAATTTATTAGTTAAGACATTCTGTAATTAAAGCCTGTTGCAGATGCAAGAAGTCAAAATAAAACCGTTAGAAAACCCAGTTTGGTTCAGAGGCTGAGAAACAACCTTATTTTTCATAGTTTTTTTCTTGGAGAGCTTTATAATTTCACGTAATTATGATTTTGATATACAGTATAACTAAAAAGAAAGTAGTAGGAGTGAAGAAGGTATTGAAAATCAGTAGTTTATACCCACTGATGTAAGTTAAAAAACTTAAGTATACCTTAGTTTAACCAGACCACTGAGCTGATTTAGTGGTAAGATGAAAATAGCACAGGCAGTGCTGTGAATTTGCAGACTCAGCATTTTGCAGGACTGAATTAAATAAAAATTAATAAATTTTGGATGATAACTGGGTTACTATAGGTATTATTCCTCCACCAATTAACTGATCTTTGAATTAATGAACTTAGAAAAAAAATTAAAATCTTCATTTGATAAGTTTTTACCAATATCATTTTTGTTAAAAAGGTTTAAAAAAACCTCTCGAAAAAGAAACGGCAGTTAGACACCGACGAACATCGTAAATTAGCACGCAATAAAGATAACAGTCAATGTCTCTTTTAGACTTTACACAAATTCCTCCATAAACCCAAACATCACAGAGAACGGTCCCACTTCACAAAATGTTGCACGCTCAGATCCTCTGGAATTCGCGGCTTGTCTCCTGAAGAAGAAGAACAAGTCGCCTGATTGGTCGAGCACCCTGCACAACCAATCCAAGTCCCCCTGATTGGTCGAGCACCCATGCTCAACCAATCAGAGTCCCTCTGAAGCAGTTCAGGGACCGAATCTATTTTTCTCTCCAAGAAGAAGACTTCCCAGAACCAGTCACGTGATTGGTCGAGCACCCATGTTCAACCAATGAGAGTCCTCCGCAGGGAGTTCAGCGACCGAATCTATTTTTGCGTGTCCCTCAAGTCGAGAGCTCGTTACTTCTCAAAGTGTTACATACTGAACATTCTCCGGGCGAGTTTTTGCAGGGGACAAACTCTCCAAATGTCTTCTACAGCACGTATTGGCGAATTTAGTGGGAGGAGGAGGAGGAGGAGGCCATTCCCTTCTCTTCCTCCTCCCCTCACTCTGCCCTCTCCTCCTCCTCCTCCTTCTCCATAGGGCTTAAGACACCTCTTTGGCCTTACTTTGTTTCTTGTAATTACCTGAAGGTAAAACTTGGACGCCTCTGCCGATTTGTTTGTCAGGGAAATATTTATCTTCCAGTTCATACTTCTTTTGTCCGTTTTATTTTGTGCTGTCTTTACTCATTTGCCGTAATATCACTTAAGTCTTTGTCCATATACTGAAAATAAACGAGAAATGATATCTTAACATTAAATTAAATGCTTTATCACAAAACACAGCGACGTTATTGTCGAAGGAATATTAGAATCAGATGGTAATTTCAGATATTATGAATCGACGACTGTATTACAATTTAGCAAAATAAATATACCAGAGTCCCTAAATTGTCGCGGTTCACATTGAACTGACTTCTTAATTCTGTAGATTTGCCACTAAGAAATGTAAACATCGTTCTTCACATCACATGCAGCTAGAATTGCATATGTGCGTTAGCAGATGTGTGCGCATATGTGTGACATGCGTGTTAGTAGATGTGTGCAGGCGCGTACACACACACACACACACATATATATATATATATATATATTATATATTTATATATAAATAAATATATATATATATATATATATATATATATATATATATATATATATATATATATATATATATATATATATATATATATATATATATATATATATATATATATAATATATATGTATATATATGATATATATAATATGAACAATATACTTAAAAGCGATAAATATTAATTCCAATGATATATCATCGTATATTCATCACTATTATTCTGTGAATAGCCTGTTGCAAAACCTTTCACTAAGAAGTCTAAAGTAACGAAATTAAAAAAGAGCAGCTTTACTATTAATAAACGTTAGCTTTACGCAAGAAAAAAACAAGATAAAAAATGACACTTTCACGACATTTGGACCCATTTACTCAGACACATTAAAAAGTCATTGCGACGAGAGTACTTGCGTCCTGTGCATAGACGCTCATACCGCACATTCCGAGCCGAGATAAAAAGCGATGATTTATGCAATTCAGAGAGTAAAGATTCTTTTTGGGAATCCCCCCGTAGGGAAATAGTGCCGTCAGTGCACCTCATGTGGTGCACTGTAGGCATTACTTAAGGTTCTTTGCAGCGTCCCTTCGGCCCCTAGCTGCAACCCCTTTCGTTCCCTTTACTGTACCTCCATTCATATTCTCTTTTCTCCATCTTGCTATCCCCCTTCTGCTCACAATTATTTAAAAGTGCAACAGCGAGGTTTTCCTCCTGTTACACCTTTCAAACCTTTCTACTGTCAATTTCCGTTTCAGAGCTGGATGACCTCTAAGGTCCCAGTGCTTGTCCTTTGGCCTAAATTCTATATTCCTTCCTTCCTTCCTCTTTGGGAATCCCTTCCGCCATTGTGCTGTGATGACATAATGAATCGAGAATTCGATTAATGTAGAAACCGGTTTCCCTGCGTTTTATAAAGACACCACAACAACGAACGACTGTAACGCATAGCCACGCTTTGGAACGTCCCCCCACCCCCCCAACAAGGACACGGGGTCCTTGGTCCGAAATCTTCTTCAATTATTCAATATGTCACCCGGCAAAGCCTTAAATCCTCTCCAATTTGCGTCGGGAGACGTTTGAATGAGACCTCACCTCCCACTCGGGGCTCAAGGCGAATATCGCGTTGTATTTGGTTAAGTAATTACCCTATTTGAAGAGGAGATAAGGCTAATTCTTCCACCGCTCCCTCGGGAGTTCTCGCTCTCAGCGGAGATCGACCCCCGAGATACAGAAAAGTGCAATGGAATCTGGCGGACCGTCGCGTCGTCGTCACCGGTCCGTTTATTATTAATCGCCAGGCGCGTTCCTATGGTAACACGAACCCCGTTTTCTATGAGTGATCTCCTCTAGCATAGTGGCCCCTTCATAACCTCAAGGAGGTCCGCTTCATTCTCCGGGTTCTAATCGTTTCTTTACCCTCCTTTCTTTCTTTCATTCCTTCGTTTTCTCACTCCAGATTTTCCATTATTCTATTCCCTTCTTATCCTTACCCTTCCTCTCCTTCCTCTTGTACGCGGCAGCTGAATGTCAATCCGGGCGTCTGGGTCTTGTAGCCCATAATGAGCGAGGCCCCTTCGCTTGATAACATGGAGGAAGACACTTCGTCAGGCCGATAGTACACCACTAGACCGACGGCTCGGCTGACGCCTAGACTGATAGAGGCGATGACGGAGGAGGAATTACAGGTCGGAAAGGACTGATAAAAAAAAAAATGGATAAAAAAAGAATATGGAGCGTAGTTAATGATGGAAGAGAATAACGGGACCATAGTTGTGTGTTATAGTTAACTGAGAGGATGGTGAATAAATAATTAGTTTGTTGTCGAGTGGCTTCGTTGTATGGTCGTTCGTAAATATGGAGGTCTCTTCATTTTTGTTTGTTTGTTTTGTGTTAGTTTGAGCTTATGATAATTCACTTGCATTTTTACTTATTTATTTATTAATTTGTCAATTTATTTTTTGTATTTCCCATTACCTTCTATTCTTCCTAATGAACATCATATTCTTTGGAAGCTTGAATTTCAAGTCAGTGTTCCATATGAATAGGGTTCATCTTCTGAATAATAATAATAATAATAATAATAATAATAATAATAATAATAATAATAATAATAATAATAATAATAATAATTGTGAATAAGGGGTGATAAAACGTATTGCAGCAATAAATAAAACCAAATAAAATAACAATAAAATAACGTACTAAAAATGAAGAAATGGCGTTATTTCCAGTCGTTTCACGATATTATTTTATTGAATGAATTTATAATTTTGTTTACGTGTAGATGAAAGCTTTATAAACTACGCTGTGAAAAAGATATCTTCACAAACTCCGATGCAAGCGATTTTATCAAAGATATGTTCCCCGTAGGGGGTAGTGCCGTCAGTGCATCTCAAACGGTGCACTGTAAGCATTACTTTAAGTTTCTTGCAGCGTGCCTTCGGCCCCTAGCTGCAACCCCTTTCGTTCCCTTTACTGTACCTCCTTTCATATTCCTCTTTCTTCCATCTTACTCTCCACCCTCTCCTAACAATTGATTCATAGTGCAACTGCTTTGAGGTTTTCCTCCTGTTACGCCTTTCAAACCTTTTATTGTCAATTTCCATTTCAGCGCTGAATGACCTCATAGGTCCCAGTGCTTGGACTTTGGACGAAATTCTATATTCAGTTCAGTTCAATTCATCAAAGATATGTTTAAGATATGTTCAAAATTCTAGTCTTCGAGAATTCCAGCGAGTTCAAGATTCGAAAACTTCCAAAATCCAAAATCAACAACGTTGATATTGGAGAGAGAGAGAGAGAGAGAGAGAGAGAGAGAGAGAGAGAGAGAGAGAGAGAGAGAGAGAGAGAGAGGAATGCCTCGCAGTTGCACTAAATCAATTGTTAGAGAGGAGGGTATAGTGTAAAATGGAAGAAGGAATATGAACGGAGGTCCAGTAAAGGATTGAAAGGGGTTGCAACTAGGGGACGAAGGGACGCTGCAGAGAACCTTAAGTAATGCCTACAGTGCACCACACGAGGAGCACTGAAGGAGCTACCCCTGTGAAGATATTGTTTACTTGTTCAGAAAATTTCCCATTTTTTTTAAATAAGTTAAAGCAAAATACTACAAGCTTTCTTCAAGCTATAGATCAAAGGCGCCGTATTTCCTGAAGGCGCCGTCACTGTGGGATATAAGCTGGAAATCAGGCTTAGTAAGTTTCAAGAACTGCAGACGACGTATCTTATCTCAGGGGCGAGAACAGTGTTTTGCTTCTTACCACCAGGTGGATAACGAAGCCGGGAGCGAGATCTACTTTATATAGAATTTTATATGGAAAGAAATAGAAGATTTGTGAGAGCATTGTAGCAGAAGACAATACTTTAGCTAAGAATCTTATTTGGAATAATAATATTTCCATGTACAAATTGCTATAATACCTTTTAAGAACACCTTTTTTTTTTATCTTACTTCAGTTGTAAAAGGCAAAGAATAGTCTACAGAAAGAAATAGAAGATTTGTGAACGTACTGAAGCAGAGAAAAATACTTTGGCTAAGAATTTATGTTGAATAATAAGATTTCCATACGTATATTAATAATACTTTTTGGTCTTCTGTAAAAGAAAACTATGGTGCCGGCTTTGTCTGTCAGTCCGCACCTTATTCTTCCGCCCTCATATCTTAAAAACTGCTGAAGGCTAGAGGGCTGCAAACTGGTATGTTTATCATCCACCCTCCAATCATCAAACATACCAAATTGCAGCCCTTTAGCCTCCTCAGTAGTTTTGATCTTATTTACGGTTAAATTTAGCATAACCGTGCTTCTCGCAACGATATAGGATAGGCCACCAACGGGCCGTGGTTAAAGTTTCATGGGCCACGGATCACATAGCATTATACCAAGACCACTGAAAGATAGAAATCTATTTTCGGTGGCCCTGATTATTCGCTGTAGCGGCTGTACAGAAAACTCGATTGGGAAGAAGAAAATTCGGTGGATTTTTCACTTGTTTTTTTAAATCTCACTTCAGTTACAAAAGGCAAAAGACGGGTGGTTTGCGAGTTCATCGAAGCAGAGAACAATACTTTGACTAAGAATCTTATTTGGAATAATAAGTTTTTTCATGTGTATGCAGCTAATAATACCTTTTTATATCTTAATTCATTTATTAAATACAAAAGATAGTCTGACGTAAATAAAACGTTCGGCTATTATCTTTAACTTCGAATCGTAACTTGAGTAGTTTCGACTGAAAATATAGCTAACTGGCTAAGACGAGTGAAATAAAATGACATAATAGCTACCGAGCGAGAATACTTCGTAAATTTCCATGCTGTGCGAAAGCAAACGTATGAAATAAAAAAATACAAAATACTAGTGTGGGCTGTAGTCTCCATAAGGACGTCGTGCGATCAAACTCAAAAGTCTAAGCGAAGACGCAATGCATTACTACCCTGATGCTATTTTCCTTGCATTTTAATACATTATTATATACTTATTTGTTTATTTATTTTTCCTATTTAATAAGTGAGATCTCTTCTTTCTGTTTCCGTAATGAGCACCATATCCTTTGGAAGCTTGAATTTCAACTTAGTGGCTCCATATGAATAGGGTTCATCTTCTGAATAATAATAATAATAATAATAATAATAATAATAATAATAATAATAATAATAATAATAATAATAATAATAATAATAATAGGAAAAAGGCCTTCTTTAATACAGGTTTTGTTAAACGAAATGGCAGTTTCAACAGCATTTATTTTGTATAGTAAACGCTCAATTCGTCTTATCAACTGCTTTTCTTGCAACCATTCCAGCGCAAGAAAAGCAACTGATAAGACGAATTGAGCGTTTCACCTATATAAAATAAATGCTGTTGAAACTGCCATTTCGTTTAACAAAAACTAATAATAATAATAATAATAATAATAATAATAATAATAATAATAATAATAATAATAATAATAATAATAATAATAATAATAATTGAAGTTACTCTCTACACTTCTCAGGCTTTTTAATGCAGTGGACAAAGTTAAACTATTGAATTATTAATGGACACTCTTAAACCTCCCTGATATTAATATGCTTGTGATCAAGTCAGTTTTCGTAAAAAAAAAAAAAAAAAAATCTTCCGATATCTGTGTATTGTAAATAAGAGACTTAAAAAGAAGGAAATGAGCATTATATATCAATGATTTATGAGTTGAAGCTTTCGATAACCAAAAAATTACAAATCAGTGATCTTAAAATGTTAATACTGGCCAGAATTTCTGTAATTTCACTTATCTGATCTACAGTTATAAATTCACTTCAAACCCACGATGGAGGGGCACTGAACTCGTCGTCCTTTTATAGAAAAAAAAAAAAAAGATCTGAACTCGTCGTCCTTTTACAGAAAAAAAATTCGTCGTCCTTTTACAGAAAAAACCGATCTGAATTCGTCGTCCTTTTAAAAAAAAAAAAAAAACTCGTCGTCCTTTTACAAAAAAAAAAAAAAAAAAAATTCGTCGTCCTTTTATAGAAAAAAAAAAAAAAGATCTGAACTCGTCGTCCTTTTAAAAAAAAAAAAAAAAATCGTCGTCCTTTTATAGAAAAAAAAAGATCTGAACTCGTCGTCTTTTTTTACAAAAAAAAAAAAATCGTCGTCCTTTTTAAAAAAAAAAAGATCTGAACTCGTCGTCCTTTTACAAAAAAAAAAAAATATTCGTCGTCCTTTATAGAAAAAAAGATCTGAACTCGTCGTCCTTTTTACAAAAAAAAATTCGTCGTCCTTTTATAGAAAAAAAAAAAGATCTGAACTCGTCGTCCTTTTACAAACAAAAAAAAAAAAAAAAAAATCGTCGTCCTTTCATAGATAAAAAAAAAGACCTGAACTCGTCGTCCTTTTACAAAAAAAAAAAAAAAATCGTCGTCCTTTTATATAGAAAAAAAGATCTGAACTCGTCGTCCTTTTACAAAAAAAAAAAAAATTCGTCGTCCTTTTATAGAAAAAAAAAAGATCTGAACTCGTCGTCCTTTTACAAAAAAAAAAAAAATCGTCGTCCTTTTATAGAAAAAAAAAAAAAGATCTGAACTCGTCGTCCTTTTACAAAAATAAAAAATAAAGAATTCGTCGTCCTTTTACAGACAAAAAATCTGAACTCGTCGTCTATTTATAGAAAACGATCTGAACTCGCCGTTCTTTTATAGACAAAAAAAAAAAAAAAAAATCTGAACTCACTTTATCAGGCAACAACAATAAAAATCTGAACGTCGTCCTTTTGTAGATAAAAAAATCTGAACTCGTCTTTTTATAGACAAAAGAAAATCTGAACTCGTCATCCTTTTATTAAAAAACCATCTGAACTCGTCGTCCTTTTATACACAAATAAAAAAAAGATCTGAACTCGTTGTCCTTTTATAGAAAAAAAACGATCTGAACTCGTCGTTCTTTTATAGACAAAAAATAAAACGATCTGAACTCGTCGTCCTTTTATAAAAAAATGAACTCGTCGTCCTTTTATAGGAGAATCTGAACTCGTCTTCTTTTTATAGAAAATAAAAGATGTGAACTCCTCCTTTTCTGACAAAAAAAAAAAAAAGATCTGAACTCGTTGTCCTTTTATAGACAAAAAAAAAAAAAAAAAAAAAAGGATCTGAACCGGTCGTCCTTTTATGAAAAAAAAACGATCTGAACTCGTCGTCCTTTTATATATAAAAAAAGATCTGAACTCGTCAACCTTTCATAGATAAAAAAAAAGGGGGACCGAACTGAACTCCTCGTCCTTTTAAAGAAAAAAAAAAAAACGATTATCAGTTATTAACCGATTCATTAACTCATTAGAAATTTTGTTCTTTTAATTTCCCCCAGGGGAAGGGAACTAATCGACCATAACAGCACGTCTAATCACTTGAATAATCCACTTTCTTTTCTTGCACATTAAGCCGAAATTGACTTCAGTGCTGCTTTGTAATGCTTTAATAAGGGACTAAAAATAACCTTTTTTCACTTTATCAACAGCTTAATTGAAATGGACTTTCAAAGACAAAGTTGATGAGGTAAATTTGCGGCATTAATTTGAAGCTTTTCTAGTCCAGTTGTCATTTAGTTTCAGAGTTAATTTGAAGTTTATCTAGTCTAGTTATCATTTAGTTTCAGAGTTAATTTGAAGCTTTTCTTGTCTAGTTATCATTTAGTTTCAGAGTTAATTTGAAGCTTTTCTTGTCTAGTTATCATTTAGTTTCAGAGTTAATTTGAAGCTTTTCTTGTCTAGTTATCATTTAGTTTCAGAGTTAATTTGAAGCTTTTCCAGTCTAGTTATATTTAGTTTCAGAGTTATTAATTACTCTCAATTATTGCCAACTGATAACTCCTCATTTCTTGCCAGAAGCTTCTGATTTTCCGTGTGTATTTACGTATAGTGTGCTCTTCCGTACATTTCCAATGTTGGTTTCGCTCACTTTACTGCTAGTTAATCTTTTTATTTTCATCATTCCAGGTTACAATTCACATTTTGGAATGAAATGCTTCCTTGCTTCAGTCAGCAAACTGGACAAATTCTTTTCACGCTTCTTTCTTTTCATTACTACGAAGATAGAAAAGAATTCCACAGCTTTCATTATGCGGTATTTTTCCCGGCAAGAATTATTAATACTTGATCTCTTCCCATCACTTGGGGTCCTCCAAGTTTTGGTTGTTAAAACTAACCAGTTTCTCCCGCTCCGATTTCTTTCATTAATTTGTGCTTTCACTAACTTTTCCACTGCCGCCAGATCTGCCATTTTAAGGAAATGTCATCTCACATACCATATTTATTATGGAGCGCAGTTCTTCATATTGTTTTTCGTACCATAATTGTCATGGTCAAATAAATCTAATCCTTCGGGTCAGCCCTAGGAGAGCTGTTAATCAGCTCAGTGGTCTGCTTAAACTAAGATATACAACAAACTCCATTCTGAAACTGAATTTTATTTACTCGCAGCAACAGAACCTACAACTCCTGTAATTTCTTGTATCAGTAAAAGCCTTTTGCCTACATCTCCGAGAAGTATCTAGGCAAAAAGTCTACTGCAGCGTATAATTCTTCACTGAAGTTGGCGTAAGAGGTTCAAACATTTTGGAATAAAGTTGACCATAGTGTAAAGGAAAATTTAAATAATAATAATAATAATAATAATAATAATAATAATAATAATAATAATAATAATAATAATAATAATAATAATAATTACCCTCCATATCTCCTCAATTGTCGCTTCCACAAGCATTCTCAAACTTGCACTCTGTGTCATTCAGCTATTTTATTGCTAGCCTTCTTTTCCTATCTCGTGATTTCTTCGTTTCCTTATCCATTCACATGTAATTCTGGACAAGGACTCCCTCCTGTCTTGCAACTATATCACAAACCTCTCTTTATTTTTTAATCCTACCACTTACTGTCTGATACCCTTTTCATACTTTCCTATTAACATTAATTCTTCTTGCTGTCTTTGATAGGACATCCAAGAATTTTGTGCACTCTTCACACACTCCTTCTGTCTCCATTCTTTAACCCTAGGCCATTTTTCTTCCAATTTCTCATTATCTGCTCTTTCCATTCCCTTCTTATCAAGCTAATTTACATTCACCCTAAACATTAGAAATATTTTAACTTTAGCTTCAATCGAATAATGATCAGATAAATCTCCTGCCACTCCTTACTGTTGTCATTTGTGCTAGTGGTTATAACGGGCAAGAACTCTCTTTTTGCCATGCACCTTTCCTTATGTACAGTGTACTGATTCTAAAAAAATAAAATAGGGGGAAATGGGAGGCCAAACAGAGTCAAGAGACTGTATAATACTTATAATTACAGTTATGTAACACTGTATTTTGAATAAAAAAAATTTAAGTGAGCTTATCTCAACATTTGCATTACACGAGCTTTTATCTATTTGTACCGGTAAGGTAAAATTTAATAAGAAATTGCTGGTGATAACAGACTCAGCACCACAAGGAAAAAGCAAATAAACAAGGGATAAAGAGTGTTCAGTAATTATAAATGTCTCAATGCTGCCACAATCTCACGCACATGTAGGCCTATATCTGGACATACTGTACCATATTAAAACATTAAACATTAAAGACAGTAATGAAAGACGTAACGAAATGAAAGACACATTGAAAGGCTGCTACACTTTATAGAATAATGACAACAATGAAAGACTGCTACATGTTAGAGAATAATGACAATAGTGAAAGACTGTTACACGTTAGAGGATAATGACAACAATGAAAGACTGCTACATATTAGAGAATAATGACAACAATGAAAGACTGTTTCACATTAGAGAATAATGACAAAAATGAAAGACTGCTTCACATTAGAGAACAATGACAACAGTCAAAGACTGCTACATGTTAGACAATATTGACAACAATGAAAGACTGCTTCACATTAGAGGATAATGACAACAATGAAAGACTGCTTCACATTAGAGAATAATGACAACAATGAAAGACTGCTTCACATTAGGGAATAATGACAACAATGAAAGACTGCTTCACATTAGAGAATAATGACAACAATGAAAGACTGCTACACGTTAGACAATAATGACAACAGCGAAAGACTGCTTCACATTAGAGAATAATGACAACAATGAAAGACTGCTTCACATTAGAGAATAATGACAACAGTGAAAGACTGCTACACGTTAGACAATAATGACAACAGCGAAAGACTGCTACACGTTAGACAATAATGACAACTATAAAAGGCTGCTTCACATTAGAGAATAATGACAACAATGAAAGACTGCTTCACATTAGAGAATAATGACAACAATGAAAGACATTACAGAATAATGACAACAATGAAAGACTGCTTCACATTAGAGAATAATGACAACTAATGCCTACAATGAAAGACTGCTTCACATTAGAGAATAATGACAACAATGAAAGACTGCTTCACATTAGAGAATAATGACAACAATGAAAGACTGCTTCACATTAGAGAATAATGACAACAATGAAAGACTGCTTCACATTAGAGAATAATGACAACAGTCAAAGACTGCTACTACACGTTAGACAATAATGACAACAATGAAAGACTGCTTCACATTAGAGAATAATGACAACAATGAAAGACTGCTTCACATTAGAGAATAATGACAACAGTGAAAGACTGCTACACGTTAGACAATAATGACAACAGCGAAAGACTGCTTCACATTAGAGAATAATGACAACAATGAAAGACTGCTTCACATTAGAGAATAATGACAACAATGAAAGACTGCTTCACATTAGAGAATAATGACAACAGTGAAAGACTGCTACAAGTTAGACAATAATGACAACAATGAAAGACTGCTTCACATTAGAGAATAATGACAACAATGAAAGACTGCTACAAGTTAGACAATAATGACAACAATGAAAGACTGCTTCACATTAGAGAATAATGACAACAATGAAAGACTGCTTCACATTAGAGAATAATGACAACAATGAAAGACTGCTTCACATTAGAGAATAATGACAACAATGAAAGACGGCTTACACATTAGCTACACATCAGAGAATAATGACAACAGTGAAAGACTGCTACACAAGAATAATTAGACAATAATGACAACAATGAAAGACTGCTTCACATCAGAGAATAATGACAACAATGAAAGACTGCTTCACATCAGAGAATAATGACAACAATGAAAGACTGCTTCACATTAGAGAATAATGACAACAGGGAAAGACTGCTTCACATTAGAGAATAATGACAACAATGAAAGACTGCTACACGTCAGAGAATAATGACAACAATGAAAGACTGCTTCACATCAGAGAATAATGACAACAATGAAAAACTGCTTCACATTAGAGAATAATGACAACAATGAAAGACTGCTTCACATTAGAGAATAATGACAACAGGGAAAGACTGCTACACGTTAGACAATAATGACAACAGCGAAAGACTGCTTCACATTAGAGAATAATGACAACAATGAAAGACGTTAGAGAATTCAACATTAGTTAGAGAATAATGACAACAATGAAAGACTGCTTCACATTAGAGAATAATGACAACAATAATGAAATTAAAAGAAAATAAACTTGACAATGGACATTCCCAAGAAAAATGAATAATGACAACAATGAAAGACAAACTTGAAATTAATGTTGAATAATCTTATGCAAAAGTTTGAAACCAACAGTGAAAGACTGTGGGGTGAACGTGGTTGGGGGTGGAATGGAGTGGAGAGGACGGGCGTTATGGACAATGACAACTTCCTTAGCGAAAGACTAGATTCTACACATTATGTATGCAGAATAATACACAACAATGAGACTGCTTCACATTAGAGAATGAAATTGACGAGCGTCTCAGTAATAACAATGAAAGACTGCTTCGATTTTATTAGAATAGAATAATGACAACAATGTCTTCTTAAAGACTGCTTCACATTAGAGAATAAATAATGTCAAAAAAATGAAGCAAACTTTTTACAAGAGAAAATACTTTTAATTGATAATTTGAAAGAATGGGGTTAGAACAAACTTAACATTACACACATTATTACACTTCAGTGTTTCAATTTTATATATCTTATATATATATATATATATATATATATATATATATATATATATATATATATATATATATATATATATATATATAGAGAGAGAGAGAGAGAGAGAGAGAGAGATTAAAAAGCAGAAATGTGGAAGCAATTAAAACGTATGGTTTTTCTGAACGGCAAATAACTAAACCGCATTATGGGAGTTATTCCATAAAAATACAAAAACAGGAAATAAGGAAGATCCAGAAATCCATAAATCCACCTTCAGAAAAAGCGTCCACTCATAAACAGACGCTTATCATCCGGAAAAGACGCATATCGTTTGTCTGTTTAAAGAAAGAAAAATTAATTGCAGCAGGTGGTCCATTAAAACCAGCGGCATAATGTAAGCTTTAATTTATTATGCAAATTATCAACCGTGCATTGGCTTCACACTTCAGACGCCTGAAAGAATTCCCTTCTACTGATGTCGCCTGAGTGATCTTCAGATGCTGAAATAAATTCTTATGTAAATACCGAGCTGGTCTGTAAGGATCTTTATGGTATGCTCTAGATGTATTATCACTTAACGAATATGAAATTAGATTAATGGTACATGGCAACCGCCGGCATCCAGCTGTGAGGAACACACAGGGAACATTTGGCAATTAGTCTCAGCCGATAGGGCAGTTGCCACCAGCACAGCACTGGATTATTATTATTAGGATATTAATAACCAAATTGCCAGCTACACCCAGAGTAAGTTAATACAATCCACCTTTTATGATGGTATTAGTGGGTGAAACAGGACGAATGAAGTACGTTTCACGTAAGTAATAAATCAGATTAGCCTAGACCGGTAACCGCTCGCCAGATGAAAGCCCCGGAGTGCTCCCTCGTGGGGCTTCGAAGGCGGTAAACATCGCACTTCGCCTAATGATATTACTCATGACGTCATTACGCCATCGTTGTACGTTTCAACCCGAACCGACTGCAGAAAACCGAACCTCCATTGGTGATGATGTCTACAGCATGAGAAGATGTAGTTCAATAATGAGTTTGAAATGAGAGTTAAAGCAGGTTTTCTCAACCCTAGACGCAACTGGGCCTTAGAAAATAGTCGGGGCCTTAAAAAGGACACACACACATACAAGGATGCCACGGACGCCGCCGGAAGGTGTCTGAGGTGTGGCACTGGCCGTCTACCTGTTTCTTAATTGTTAGTTTGAGAAGCCCCAACATGCATTTCAGGCAGCGCCTCCTGAGAAAAGGATCGACGAGTGTTTAATGAAGGGTCCCCCAGAGTAAACAGATTATCGGCCTATTCCCAATCTTCTCTACGGCAAGGTGATGATGTAAGCGGTTCTGTCAATGGCTCCCTCAAAGGAGCGATCAAAATTCATCTTAGATTCCGGCATTCGTCTCTGCACGTCTTCCTCCCTCATCAAAAGGAGAGAGAGAGAGAGAGAGAGAGAGAGAGAGAGAGAGAGAGAGCGTCTCATCTCACTCCTCTCAGATGTTCGGGGGTGAGGATGCTGGATGATATCATCACAATCATCTACTGTGAGACATGCAAATGAGGAAGATAAGAGAGGCGGGCGGGCGTGAGGTTGAGAAGAGCCAGAATGAGAGAGAGAGAGAGAGAGAGAGAGAGAGAGAGAGAGAGAGAGAGAGAGAGAGAGGAAGCGTATTTGAATGAAGAGAATGTTACGGAATAAAAGTAAGAGAATAGCAAGAGTGAGGAAAAAAGAGTTAATGAGTACATGAATAAATCTTAATGGATAAGATGGTGGGATTCACTCACACACACACACACACACAGAGAGAGAGAGAGAGAGAGAGAGAGAGAGAGAGAGAGAGAGAGAGAGAGAGAGAGGGCTTAAAGTAGGCCTTGTATGTCCAAGGGGACCTTGACAATTCTCCTGGGGATTCTCGTACCACTACTCTTGGTTCATGTCTTTGTCTTTCCATACGAGTATTTCACAAATATGATTTTTTAGATTATATCTCCGTCGTAAGCACAAAATATTCGATCAATTGTGAAAAAATCTCATTCAAAGCATCGGTGAATTTATATAACTGAACTATATGGACGCTCTATAGTGCCATTATATAACTGAGTAAGCAGATCATCCCAGTTTCATAACAAGTGTATATAATAAACCTTAGTATTTAATCCATTTTCTACTTAAGCTTCTTCTTCTTCTTCTTCCTTCAACTCATATTGGTGATATGTGATTTCATGTAGTTTGTTGGTTAGCTTAATGCAAAACTCTATGTGAAACATCTACAAAATATATATGATACCTACACCCTTCCATATACAGCATATTACCTTCGTTTTGTAATGAAATTAACATACGATTAAAAATATTATTATTACCAAATAGATGGTTACCCTAAAATGTTATGTTTCATTTGTTTTTTTTTGTGAAGTCTATTGGTTGCTTAGCTACCGAGTTGTCTTATTTATCGTAAATTGGACAGAAGGAGTTCTTGCTCACGCCGGGGAATTGGTAATGTTCTTCCATTAGCAAAATGAGGAAGTATTAGCTTATGGCCTGCTGATTACAGCTCAGTTTCTGGTCTTGGAGTTCGTATGACTGGTATGGTTCTAAGCGCTGCTTATGACCGTATTATTGATTGAGGCCTTTCTTTTCACACCTAAATGGGAAATAGTAGAGGATTTTTAGTTTTATTTTTTAATTTTAAACAATTAGATTGCACAGAGTAGAAGTTGATGGGCACTTCAGTGACCACGGGAATGCAATCACTGGTGTTCCTAAAGGTAGTTCTAGTAGCCCACTATATTTTATATAATAGGGTTTGGTTTTGAATGCATGCTTGTTGCTAACGCAGATGAAGCTGCTTGTTATGATTACTGGGGCATGATAGAGATTCAGCTAAAGTCAGAGTATGGTGCAAATTGTAGTATGGTTGTTAATAGGTAAGGATAAAGGGTCACCCAGCTTACATCATTTTTACTAACTGCGTTTCTTTAGCTACATTCAGCTTATAAAAATTTCTTTGCTAAATCACTTTTGAAGACCGTATCTCGTCTGTCTCTTCCAGTTACACACGCACACACAAAATTGGTATTTTGACAAAGTCCTTGAAGATTTTAGAAACCTGTCATTTTGAAGAAATACTTTCATTCTTTTATTCTGCCATGTTCTGAATATTGTTGTTTCCTGGTTTGGTCTTTGGCGGCTGATTACTATATGAAAGTACTGGGCAAACATTTGATTTTGTTAAACTGCTCATTCCAGATCTCTGGCAGCTTCGTTCAATTAGCTCAATGCGCAAGATTCAGAAACTTTTTCGTAGTTCTGGTCATTCATTCTCTCTAACATCTAGTCTCTCTCTCTCTCTCTCTTTAATTGTGATTCATCATCATAGGTTTTCAATTATATTGTTGAATGATTTTCAGTCATATAACTGAGCAGGGCTTTTGGGACAAGTCCCATTTCAAAGTTCATTTGCGCTACTGTATATTCTTAGCTTTCTTTATCATTTCCCTTACACAGTTCATTCTTCACTTCTCTATTTCTTTCTTATCAGTGGACTGCTTTTTCTACCGGGGCAATTGGGCTTGTAGCATTCTACTTCTCCAGCTAATAATAATAATAATAATAATAATAATAATAATAATAATAATAATAATAATAATAATAATAATAATAATAATAATAATAATAATAATAATCTACGTCTGTTACAACATATAAAAGTATATTTCTATGTTACTGACTTAAAATACTTTACTTGTTATCGCATTGAAAGGGTACAATTAACAAAAGTGGAAATGAACGAATGGGAATTCATAGTGTACCAAAACTAATTTTAAAACTTCAGAACAGAAGACATGGAAACAGATATTTGGAAGATAAGTGATGAATTGCAAAATTACTGCGAATGAAAAGGGAATATTTGTTGACATACTGGGTAAGTAAAGGCAGACGGAGAGAATTAAGTGATTTGAACATTAAATGAAAAATTAGATAAAAGATGCTCAAATATACATCATTAATATAGAAATGGTCGTTATGGATAGGCAACCTCAGAAATATATTTTAAAAATATTATCAATTTGAAATATATAAAAAAGGAAAATTAATTTATTTACGTGAAAACATCAATAATTAAAAAAAAACTATCACTATTAATAATGATAAATAATGAATGTGAAGTATTCCATACTACCAGTTATAAAAACCGATACTGCTTTCTGAGAAGGACCGACATCTGACTCTCTCTCTCCCTCTCTCTCTCTCTCTCTCTCTCTCTCTCTCTCCACATTTACTGGTTCCCTGCCTTCTTTCCTTTGCTCTCTTGCTCTGTGGCACTTTCGACTCTCTCCCTTGTGGGGCATGAAGAGTTAAAATGTCATTAGGTGGCATCTTTTCCCATCAGCCGTATCCGGCCTAAATCACCTCCAAGGAGCAACATTTTTGGAGCAGCAGGAAGGGAGAGAGAGAGAGAGAGAGAGAGAGAGAGAGAGAGAGAGTGAGGAGACAGGGGAAGGCAACAGACAGAGAAAGGAGAGAGAGAGAGAGAGAGAAGGAGAGAGAGAGAGAGAGAGAGAGAGAGAGAGAGAGAGAGAGTAGGGAGACAGGGGAAGGAGAAAGAGACAGAGAAAGGGAGGAGAGAGAGAGAGAGAGGAGAGAGAGAGAGAGAGAGAGAGAGAGAGGGAGAGAGGAAGGGGAGACAGGACAGGAGGGAGAGACAAAGGGAGAGAGAGAGAGAGAGAGAGAGAGAGAGAGAGAGAGAGAGAGAGAGAGAGAGAGAGAGAGGGAGAGACAGGGGGAGAGACAGAGAAAGGGGAGAGAGAGAGAGAGAGAGAGAGAGAGAGAGAGAGAGAGAGAGAGTGTGGGGAAACAGGAGAGAGAGAGAGAGAGAGAGAGAGAGAGAGAGAGAGAGAGAGAGAGAGAGAGAGAGAGATAACAATCATTTTCTAAATGGTCATTTTCAATCAGATAAACCTTTACTACATGAGTTTCCAACACGCCAACTTCTCAACACTGGTATGATGAAAAGAAGTTAAGTCTTGGTATTTTTTCTAATATTCTCTAACTTCTCATACATCTACGAAGGTCAGAATATACGTCTTTACGTAGCTTCACAGTTATTGTATTATTTCCAATGGTTATTTAACGACATACCTTAATGATATGTTTAGTAACTTTTTTCTTTACCAGTATTATAGAATGTTCCCATTCTTGTTCCCCCAAAATATTTAACGTAGATTAATCTGTAATGAAGGTAAGTAAAATACAGGTCCCATTAATTTAAGAAAAATTATTATCTTTGCTAGTTAATACTTTATGTTATTCATTCCCGATGATTGATTGATTTATGGTTACTAAAACTGGCATCACAATCATTCCCGATGAAGGACGGGGTAACTATACGCAAAGTGCCTTCAGTGTTTCTCATGCGGTGCACTGTGGCATTACTTAGGGTTCTTTGCAGTGCCCCTTCGGCACCTAGCTGCAACCCCTTTCATTCCTTTTACTGTACCTCCGTTCATATTCTCTTCCATCTTACTTTCCATCCTCTCCTAACATTTGAAGCGCAGTTGCGAGGTTTTCATCCTGTTACACCATTCAAACCTTTTCACCCCCAGTTTCCCTTTCAGTGCTGAATGACCTAATAGGTCCCAGCGATTGGCCTGTAGCCTAAATTCTATATTCTATTGTATTTATTTTCAGTTCTGTGTAATCTATTTCATAAAAGATTACCATTATAGTGACGTATTTAAGGGAACTAGTCACTCAGAAAGTCTTATTGTAAAAGGTTATTGCGCGAAGAAATTGTATTCAGTAAAGTGATATCTTAATTTAACAAGCAAAATATGCACCAAAAGTTTCTTCGGCGCAATCGAGTTTTCTGTACAGCGTATAATCAAGGCCACCGAAAACAGATCTATCTTTCGGTGGTCTCGGTATAATGCTGTAGGAGCCGCGCCCCATGAAACTTTAACCACGGCCCGGTGGTGGCCTGTCCTATATCGTTGCCAGAAGCACGATTATGGCTAACGTTAATCTTAAATAAAATAAAATCTACTGAGGCTACAGGGATGCAATTTGGTATGTTTGATGATTGGAGGGTGGATGATCAACATACCAATTTGCAGCCCTCTAGCCTCAGTAGTTTTTAGATTTGAGATCTGAGAAAAAGTGCAGACAGAAAAAATGTGCGGACGGACAAACAGTGCCGGCTTAGTAGTTTTCTTTTACAGAAAACTAAAAGGTTCGACTATTATCAGTCGTCCATAGAAAAGCCATTCAAACTGTATGGAGGTGCCAGTAATTGGACTTTTGATGTAAAAAACTGAGCAAATGATAAACAACTTGTGGCATGAATTTGGTCTAGGTTTTGTTTGAATACATATCTTGTCGGTGAAGTAATTTATGTTTTATTTTCTTATCCTCAAAGGTGATAATAATAATAATAATAATAATAATAATAATAATAATAATAATAATAATTATAATAATAATAATAATGTTTCAAATACATTTTCTTGAAAGGAATCGGAAGACGTTCTTTCTTCATTATTAACCTCTCAATACTCTATTCATACATCTTTTCATTTATCTTCAGCATCTCTCTCTCTCTCTCTCTCTCTCTCTTCACCATTCTTTCTCTGTCTTTCTTCATACATCTTCAGTGTTCTCTCTTCATACACCTTTAACGTCTCTGTCTGTCTGTGTTTGTCTCTCGCTTCATATATCGTCAGCATTCCTCTCTTTCCCCTCTCTTCATACATCGTCAGCATTCCTTTTTCCCCCTCTCTTCATACATCGTTTCTCTTTCACTCTCTCTTCATACATCGTCAGCATTCCTCTCTTTCCCTCTCTCTTTCGTCCATTCCTCTCTCTTCATACATCGTCAGCATTCTCTTTCTCTCTCTTTTCAGCATTCCCATCTCTCTTCATACATCGTCAGCATTCCTCTCTTTCCCTCTCTCTTCATACATCGTCAGCATTCCTCTCTTTCCCTATCTCTTCATACATAGTCAGCATTCCTCTCTTTCCCCTCTCTCTTCATACATCGTCAGCATTCCCCTCTCTGTTCCTAACTTTCCCTATCTCTTCATACATAGTCAGCACTCCTCTCTTTCCCTATCTCTTCATACATAGTCACCATTCCTCTCTTTCCCCTCTCTCTTCATACATCGTCAGCATTCCTCTCTTTCCCTCTCTCTTCATATACATCAGCACTCCTCTCTTTCCCTATCTCTTCATACATAGTCAGCATTCCTCTCTTTCCCTCTCTCTTCATACATCGTCAGCATTCCCCTCTTTCCCTCTCTTCATACATCGTCAGCATTCCCCTCTTTCCCTCTCTTTACATCCAGCATTCCCCTCTCTCCATACATAGTCAGCATTCCCCTCTCTCCCGTCAGCACTCCTCTCTTTCCCTCTCTCTTCATACATCGTCAGCATTCCCCTCTTTCCCTCTATTCATACATCTCAGCATTCCCCTCTTTCCTCTATTCATACATCGTCAGCATTCCTCTCTTTCCCCCTCTCTTCATACATCGTCAGCATTCCTCTCTTTCCCCCTCTCTTCATACATCGTCAGCACTCCTCTCTCTCTCTTCTACATCGTCAGCACTTCTCTCTATCTCTTCATACATAGTCAGCATTCCTCTCTTTCCCTCTGCATACATCTTTCGACAGACGGAAAGAGCGAAATTAACAACGATGTCATTAACGTCTGTGTTTTTTCCTCTGTTTATCAAGGAATTTGTCAAACAACCTGTCATTTCTGTTTACAAAATTAATACCATAAACTCCCAAGATGCTGTGACTGCCTTCTGTAAACAATAGAGAGACTGAGGCAGATCACATTTTCGTGAAATTATAAGGACTCTTTTATGCTGCTTTAAAGAATTTTTTTTTTACAGCTTTTTATTTTTTTAAGTTTTTGATTTTTTTTTAGTTTTTTTCCAGCAATTTAAATTAAAAAAAAATTTTTACAGTTTTTAATTTTTAGTTTTAATTTTTTATAGTTTTTTTTTAATTTCTTTTCCAGCGATTTAAATTTTTTTTTTTTAATTTTTTGTACAATTTTTAAATTTTAAAGTTTTCTTTTTCTAGTTTTTTTCCTTCCAGTATTTGGTGATGAATTTACCCAGTTGATTTTTTTCACGTCATCGCTTCTCATCTATCGGCATATTTCCCAATCCCTCTCTCTCTCTCTCTCTCTCACCTATGTGCAACCAGGCACCCACGTAAGCATATTTACAGAAGCAAATGTATAGTTGTTTTTCCTCAAAGAAATATACATCGACATTTCAGCAGCAGCATCCAGTGTGTGCTATGTACAAATAGGTATATTTTATTATCTTTTGTTACTCTCCTGAGTGACTTTTATTAAGAGTTTTATCAAAAGTTTTTTTCTGTAGTTTTTTTCGACTGGTTAATGTTCTTGAGCACGTAGTCTTTACTTTATCATTTACGTACGATAATTTGCTAATGTTTCGAGACAAGATTCAAAGATTGGTTAAAATTAATCAATTTTCATATGCCTCACTTTTATATCGCATGATGATGTCAATTTTATTTTCATTTAAAGTGATGGGTTTTTATTATATGTTTTTTTTTTTGAGAGATAGAAGATAGAATGTCTTTTAGCTGATGAAAGAACCATACTTTTATTATTATAGAATTACAAGTTTTACGCAGCTTAGTTTTCATGGAGTCCATATAGGGATATTTTTTAAAATAATTCATATTTTACTGATATAATCTAATTTGATTATAAATTTAACTTTTTTTGGTTTTAATGGAAATTCAATGTTAAAATACTAATCTATATAAAGTAACGTTCAAACCCAAATATGAATAGAATGTTCTTTACAATTTATATCTTGACTTATTCATCTTCACTTATTCACAAAATCTCGAATCGGCGGACGCATTAATCAATTTCATGTCAAACTGGCGTTACGGGAACAAAGATCAACAATGACTAGCAGCGATGAAGAATTTATTATCATAAAATAGAATTTTTTTCTCAAAAGAAATTGTTTATAAGATGTTTACATGCTGACGAGTTATTGATATAATTCGTTAACTGATTTTATTTTTTGGTTTATGATCAGAATAAAAAAAAAAATGCGTCAGATTCATAAGGATTTTTCTCTAGCAAGAGACTGCCGAATCTTTGAACACTGCAAAATGGTAAAATAACTTTTTTTTTATTTCTTATCACCAACAGTTAATCCTCTTTAGAGGAATTCATATTTCTGAAATTAAAGTTATTGTTTCATACAGCGTTGCTAAGAATATTATTTGATTGCCGTGAAAGGATATAATATTACCTTGACATTTCACAATCACCTTAAATTAAAGTTATTTTGTCTAACTATGTTACTAAGAATGTCATTTGGTTTCCGTGAAAATATAACTTTCTTTGGACGTTAATATTCCTTTGACATTTCAGAATCATCTTACGAACTATAGAAAGTTAGTATAAAAAATAATAAAAAAATGAGATAAAACCGTGAAAGGGACGACACCAAAACCCTAGAAAGTTAGTAAAAAAAAAAAAAGATAATAAGATAAAGCCGTTAAAAGTCACAATACCAAAACAGGTGAAAAAGCCTGAATTTAAGCGCCTTATTATCTATCATCCGGCCGGCGAGAGACGCAAGGTATAGCCAGCCGACCTCAAGGTGTCTTAACGTGACGTTTATTATTGTTACCTGCCCTCTGCCCCTCGAGAGGGAAGAAGAAGCTGCATCCTTACTCAAAGGAGATAAGATACGGGGTGGGAGTTGGAGGGTGGGGGGGTTGACTGACAATAGGAATCTGTAGAAATACATTCGCGAAGTTCTGAGTTCAAAATGACGAACGCTTGGGGGCTTGTTCTTAGATTTTTTTTTTTTATTAAGCGTCAGCTCTCTCTTGTTATTTTTGTTTCCTTATTAAATTGATCAATACATTTTAGCCGTCATAATTGACGGTTTAATTAAGGATCTTTAGCTTTGATTCTGTTGTTGTAATATAATTAAGTAGACTGAATTGTCTCTCATTTCCTTCCTCTCT
>NC_089792.1:12379420-12414420 GCF_040412425.1 Macrobrachium rosenbergii | reverse complement strand
AAACTTGAAAAGGAACGTGACAGGGAAAGAGAAAGAGAGGGTGAGTGAGACTGACAAAAGAAAGAAGAGTAGATCTATTTGAGATAAAAAGAAAGGAGCTGGAATGATACTGGAACCTGGAAACTGGAACAAGGACATATTAGGGAAAGAAGAAGAGACAGTGAGTGAGGAGGACAAAAGAAAGAAGAGTAAGTCTTTTCGAGATAAGAAGAAGAGGGCTGGAATAATACTGGAACCTGGAAACTGGAAACGGAACATGACAGAGAAAGAGAGAGTAATTGAGTGAGAATGACAAAAGAAAAGAAGAGTAAATCTTTCAGAGAGAGAGAGATAGGAAGGAGAGGGCTGGAGGGAAGGACTGGAACCTGGAAATGGAAACGGCAACATGACAGACAAAGACAGAGTGACTGTTCTGTTATTCAAAAGACTTGAAGATTGAGTAAATCTATCAGAGAGAGAGAGGAGAAGAACCAAGAGAGAGAGAGGGAGGGAAGGAGATATACAGTTCACACATGCAGACGGGAAGTACATACAAAATAACATAAGGGATGCAAATTCGCGAACAGAATCAGAATGAAACTGTTCTGTTATTCAAATGACTTTCATTGTTAGGGTTGGGATTACACAGAGAAAGGCGAAGAACCAATCCGGAAAGGGAGGAGAGTCAGCTATCCAGTTCTCAAAGCAGACGGGAAGTAAAAGGAAAATAATATAAGGGATATAAATATATGAACAGAATCAGAATGAAACGTTGAGAATATGACAGACGATTTCATATATTAGTTGGTCAATATATATACATATATATATATATATATATATATATATATATATATATATATATATATATATATATATATATATATATATATATATATATATATATATATATATATATACATACATACACATACATACATATACAGGATGATTAGATATATTGGGAAAGATTAGGGTATCTGAACGCCGGGCATCTGGAAAGGAATCAAACGGACAACAGAATGCGAAGCATTTCACTTTTTTATTAGCCAAATTTTCCAGACGTTAAGTCTCATCTCCAGGGCTGTAAACTATACAATTCAAAACAGACTCAGTAAAATAACAGTAAGGGTTGTATGCCGAGTAGGAAGACAGGGATATTCAGTGTTACTTGGGGATGTCCAGCGAGGTAACAGAATTAAAAATCATAAAAAAACCTTAAAAAAATAAATAAAAATAACAAGTAAAAAATGCGCCGAAGTTTCTTCAGCGCAATCGAGTTTTCTGTACAGCCGCTACAGCGTATAATCAAAGCCACCGAAAATAGATCTATCTTTCGCTGGTCTCGGTTCAATGCTGTATGAGCCGCGGCCCCTGAAACTTTAACCACGGCCAGTGGTGACCTATCCTATATCGATGCCAGAAGCACGATTATGGCTAACCTAAATAAAATAGACTACTGAGGCAAGAGAGCTGCAATTTGGTATGTTTGATGATTGGAGGGTGGATGATCAACATACCAATTTGCAGCCCCCTAGCCTCAGTAGGTTTTAAGATCTGAGGGCGGACAGAAAAAGTGTGGACGGTCAGACAAAGCCGGCACAATAGTTTTCTTTTACTGAGAACTAAAAAGTGAAAAGAACTCTTACATCAGTACCTGACTGTTTGGAAGAGAGAGAGAGAGAGAGAGAGAGAGAGAGAGCACAGAGTTCCCTTGTTAATGTCCACTTGCTTGAGTCTTGGACAGCGGAAATGTCCATAAATAGAAATAGGTCTAAAATTCAGAAATTTTAAAGATAACCAGAAATGATAATACCAACTAGTATTACTTTATATAGCACTACTTTTATAGTACTAACCTTATGTGGCGTCTCTCGGAATCATCAGCATAAGACTTAAGACTTCTTAATCTGAATGACATTCACATTTCCCACATCATCTGAAAGTAAACACGAAATCAGGTAAGAATGAAGACTTCAGTAAGTCCTGAACAGAAATGTGCTTCTAAACTTTAATATGTTTGTACTTTTTGAAAGAAAAAAAAATAGAAGTAGGAGAGAACATTTTCAATTTTAGAGAGAAGGCAGAAGTTCAATGTTTTAAGTTGCCTTTCAGAAACACCTAATTCTAAATTTCTGGGGATGACAATGAGGAGCTAATTTGTTTCTTTGGGTTTGGGTGAAACTATACTTTAACAATCTACTGATCATTTTAACTGCGGAGTGATTATGGCATTCAGCATTATCTTAAAGGGGATATCAGGTGCAGGCAGGTAAAGGAACGATTAAAGGCTGATTCACATTATACCATCACATCACCGACACGTCACGTCACGTCACGTCACGTCACCGTCCCATCATCAGCTGAGCCCTTGTATTCACACTATCCATCACAATCCCGTTTAGTTCGTGTCCAACCTCAGCGACTCACAATCACGTCACGTCAAAATATTCTCTCCAAGAAAACGTGTCGTGATGTGACGGTGGATGCCGTGTGCTTGATGGTGACGTGACGTGATGGTGTGAACAAGCCCATTTGATTACATGTAAGAAATTCTCACGTACTTTGACGTGACGTGATGTGTTGGTGACGTGATGTTTTAATGTGAATCATCCTTAAATCATTTATAATCCAAAAGGTAAAAATTCTTAATTATTTAATCATCTGAACGGAACCAGACCATAGCAAGAATAGTGATGATCAGCCCAGACATTGAACATCATTTAAAGGAGTCTGGCTCCTTGTAAAATGGAAATATTTCTGGAAATAAAGAAATATATAAAGGTAAAGAGTAATTTTAAACTAATTTGGGGAGGGTTTCGGCGAGAGGTGGAGGTGGGACGGAGTAGGGTGGGGGTGGGGGAATGGGTGGGAGTGGGGTGGGGGTGACAGCATATTTCTAAGGTGGCCTAAGTCTTATCCAGAACTTTGTGTTAGTAACTGTCTAATTTATTTCGTGGTCAGATAACAAGGACCAAATGGTCTACTATTTAATCTGCTACGTTCACATTTATAATAATTTTAAGCTGACGTTAATATCCTGAATTACTGTACCAAATAAAGCATTAATTGAGCAGTTGTTTTTTAAAAATTGCTTTCGAATTTGAAGCCTTTCATCTTGAGCTTTTTACAAAGCATGTCAGTCGCAAGAGTATTATACATTAGTTCCTCTCTCTCTCTCTCTCTCTCTCTCTCTCTCTCTCTCTCTCTCTCTCTCTCTCTCTTCCTTTGTCTTCATCCACCGTATGCAAATATATCTAAAAGCTGTGAAAGTGACTTGGGTTTATCTTACATAAAGCTTAAACCCTCTACCCACTGTCGATACAATTTAAACCTTTTGACGCTGCACATTAAAATTCCTCTCTTCCCTTCTCTCTCTCTCTCTCTCTCTCTCTCTCTCTCTCTCTCTCTCTCTCTCTCTCTCTGTAATATTTTCGTTAGATTTTTTTTTGTTATTATGTGGATGCAGTTTGTAGATCCAAACCACATTCGTGCAATACAGAATTCCAAGAATATTGTTACATAATTTTGGTTTGATGTCGAAATATGTGGAAGCTTATTTAGAATGTGATATGTTCTTTCCAGGAAATAATATCTTTGAACCTAAAATAAAAAGAAACATAAAAGCATATCTCTGTTGTGTTATGGGTAGAAGGATGTGAAGACTCTTAAGTCAGATGTATTATTATTATATAATTATATTATTCTTATTATTATTATTATTATTATAGCGCTCGTCGCATTTTATGGAACAAAACAAAAACGCTATACGAGAAAAACATAGAATGGAAAAATATATAGAAAAAACTTTACAAATAAAGGTAAACAGATCGAACTGGTATAAATATATGCATACATAGACATAAAAGATTGATGAGGAAATTAACAAAAAATCTCAACACATTGGTCTCTCTGGCTTTCAGATCAAAGCCGCAACTTTCCCTAACATAAAAGCACCGGCATCCGTAACATTCCCAGGAAAATGCAACTGATTTTCCCTATGACAGAAGGTATATGACCCCACTGTACTGGAAGCATTGTGTCATTGTGTCACCTTAGCAGGTTATGGATGCTGAAACTCTGCAAAATGAGCAGAACGCACTAATTCAAAAGGTGATGACACTGAAGTTACTAGCTGAAGCTCTCTGTTGAGATAAGAGGTGTGAAATGTGCCCAAACAGGTTACTGTCTGGCAATGGATTAAGTCATGATTTTAACTGTTATGAAGGGAAAAGAAACCATCACTTTAAACAAATGTTTCTCGCAAATAAAGATCTTACGAGGCTGTGTGATTCCAATCAATCAGTCATTTCCTGTGGTACCCACGGGGATGCATAGGGCCTCGATAAACTCACGCCACCATATTCTGTCCTGGGCTAACTCCTCAAGATCTCGCCAACACTCGTCTCCTGCTTCCCGCCTCATTGTCCTTAACCACGTCTCCTTTGGCTTACCTCTGCCTCTTCTACCAAGGGCAACCCACCCCGGTGTATCTCGTCCTATTCCCTGTCTCCTATACACATGGTCTAGCCACTTCCAGCGTGAGAACCTAACATACTCATTGACCGGCTGCATCACCGTTACTTCTCTAATTCTGTTATTTGATATCCTATCCCTCCAATTAATCACTAATATTCTCCTGAGCGCCTTATTTTCAAATGCTAAGAATTTATTATTCGAAGTCACCGTACTGAACCATGACTTATGCCCATAAATCAAAATATTCCTAATCACTATCTTATAAATTCTGATTTTTGTATGCACAGAAAAATTGCTATTATTCCAATAGACAAGACAATTTTCAGCAGCAATTAAAACAAAAATCTAGACCCTGTGGAACTGGGACTATAATCGCTGCAGGTTTATAAAGTTCAGCGAACTATGTTTTCTGTTGGCGTTAGATGGTAAGTTCTTTAATAACAGTGGCAAAGCAAGCAGAGTTGTATATAATACCAAGTATTGGCAGATACCCACAGTTATCACGAGTACAATTATTTATGCACAATGATCCAAAAAGTATGAGCACATTACAGTGTCACAATTTGCTGGAGTTCAACCTTATATCCCACTGAATACACTACTTATTCGTCTGTTCTGAACCCCAGTTAAAACTTTAAGCCACTCCATTTTGCATTAGGGGACAGTGAATAAGCTGCAACAAGAGTAATCATATTTTCTGACTGTGCTGTCTCATTTTCAAGGCCGACAAAAATTCTTCTTGTAAGATAAAAACAACAGAGGTTTCAGAACACTAACGTAGGGAACATTGGTCATGGCAAGCCTATCTTCACTGAAAACACTTTTGACTATTTGCTGCTGGCGGTCACTTAAGACTTATGAATAAGATGTACGATACGATGATACGAAACATCGAACGCCTGAATTGCTAAGTTTATAAGTAAGACACCTTGAAAAACCTTATTGCAAACAACGTCTTCTGCTAGGGATAAGCTGAGAAGAAGAAGAAGAAGAAGTAAGAACCAAATCGGAGAAAACTTTTTAGTCAGTTCAAAATGAGGTCTGGAATGGCAGCCAGTTGAATCTAAAAGGGCATTGCAAGTACCCAACTGCTTTCTGTATGCACAGTAGCTGTCAGGACGCACAGGCGGCTGCCGTAAGGCAAACTCAATCTACGACAACAACATCAACTGTAATACTAGTAAGATACTTATATGCACACAGTATTGCAATGGTCTAAAATTGCCAAAAATTAAGTATACCTTAGTTTTACAGACCACTGAGCTGATTAACAATGGAAGGATTAGACCTATTTTACGTGGCTAAAACCAACTGGACAACACGGGACAACTGTAATCCGAACATTATAGTACCAGAAATAAACTTCTAATACCAGCCGGCCGGAGACTCGAACAGGTTCAGTCACCATTGCACAATGGTCTAAAGTTGCCAGCTACCTTCTTTGCGTGAATTACTTATTAGATAACAGGAACAGTGAAAGTACTAATGAAATACTATGAATAAGTAAACTAACAAGCAGTGACGTTAGTGGTAAAATGTAATCATACAATAAAAAAAAAAAAACAAATGATCCGAAACCTATAAAACTGTCAATATATTGAGAAAAGTCGTTCGTACCAACATCATCACTCCATTAGCGAGAGACCCAAGTTAATGCCAAGATTTTTGCATAGGAGAGATCCTCCTTGATTATTGGCAAAAAATTCTTGGATAAGAAGGAAGAGCGCCTTCAAATCTCGTTTCGTGACGAAAAATACTTTGGCATTAATTTCATAAATGCAGGTAAAAATTTTACTTCCTATCTAAATGCAAGGAAACTGGAATTAATTACCAATAACTTAACTAATATTATAGTGAGTGAGAAGAACTTTGAATTAATGACAAATTACTTATATAATATTATAGTGAGTAAGAGAAACTTTGCCTTTGTAAAGAACTCATTATATCCTGCTTTTGAAGAATTTTATCGAATATCTAAAATTTAAAGTACAAAAAAAAAACATTTCTTCGGTAACGCTAACCTTCCAACATATCACTTACAAAAAAAAAAGGTAATGTGATAAAGATCAAATCTTCTGAATTTTGTCTCTACGTAGCAATCGACGCAGGGGTATTTTCCCCCTTGCGGTACGCTTGTTGACCACTTCTGTCACGTTCTGGTGCTAAAACTGTAAAGTGTCAAGTCACAGTTATGTCTCTCCTGTCAAATAAAGTCCCCAAATTACCGGACAAAAGCCCCGCAGAATAAATGCCAGTAAATCTGGTTGACAAGGAGTTCTTTGTTAGATATGTCAAGAGATTCAGCAAGCACTCTAGACTTCATTTTCACAGGAAGTGACGTAGAAAAGGAATTCGGATTATGCAGAGGATTTATTTTGTCTTATAAGAATCTCTTGAGAGACTCTTATAAGACAAAATAATCCCTCCTGCATAATCCGAGTTCCTTTTCTACGTCACTTCCTGTGAGAATGAAGCCCAGTGATTGTTGAATATTGGTTAAAATGTATGTTTCAGTGATTGTCTGAGTGAATATTTGATTTACGTAAACTAATTTGTTTATAATGAGGGGTGGGGGGGGGTGGCGTTTATCTTCAGAATGAATGACACCGATAATATTGTATTTCTTCTGCCAAATATCTTGATAGAAGAAAGCTGATCAATTTCGTCCAACAATACAGCAGTCATATTCTTCTCAAAAAGTGTTTCACGAATATCATTTCATTAGCAATATAATGATGACGATTAATGGTGATACTGATGATGAGAAATTGGTGAGGACGTGGATTCCTCAACGACGCTTTGTTTCATGAGCTTCGTCGCTGATAAGATGAGGAAGAGAATTCTAGAGACACGTAAGTAAATCTTTCAACAACTGGTGGAAGTATTCGTCCGTGTCCTCAATCAGATGGAAAAAATAAAGAAAGCATCATGCTTCTTTAACGACAATGCAGTAGGTTTACCAAAAACTTATGTAACGAAATGAGGACATAAGGATTCCTAAAATAGCCGTGTCTTCAAGACAGTTTTAATGTAGAGAGAGAGAGAGAGAGAGAGAGAGAGAGAGAGAGAGAGAGAGAGAGAGAGAGAGAGAGAGAGAGAGAGATCTGCTTGCAACTTGTCTTTCTCTGTAAAAATGAATTAAATTACGTGGCTGGAGACAAAGCAAGCGCGAATATAGCTTTATATAAATAGTTTTTAGACTATATAAGAATTTGAATAACGAAATTACGGTCACAACTAAGATCTGAAATTGCCAAAAATTCTATAAATCTTAATTAACATTCCTGGTACACCTTCGGAGTCCAAATGCTTTCAGGATATAAAGAAGTAATCCTTTACGATCTATTTCTCGAGGATTCGGTCTTTGAGAGAGAGAGAGAGAGAGAGAGAGAGAGAGAGAGAGAGAGAGAGAGAGAGAGAGAGAGAGAGAGAGAGATCTGCTTGCAAAGTTCCTTTCTCTGTAAAAATAAATAAAATATGTGTTGAAGACAAACAAAGCAAGTTTGAATGTAGTAATATGGTCATATTTTGTTAGTCTATATATGAATCTGAAATATGGAATTAGAGGTACAAGTAAAATCTTAAATTAGCAAAAATTATATAATTTCTAATTAAAAATCCTGGTAGGATTTGAGTAGCTTAAATAGACGTAATCTTTAATGATCTATTTCTCCAGGATTCGGACTGAGAGAGAGAGAGAGAGAGAGAGAGAGAGAGAGAGAGAGAGAGAGAGAGAGAGAGAGAGAGAGAGAGTTGTTTGGAATTTCTTTGCCCTGAGACCTGGGACAATCTTAGGGAAAGTTCCCCCATAGATTCCCTATTGAGATGTTTCACCGAAGTTATTCAAGCGAAATTACTACGAACTGCCATGCTTCCTACTAACTATAGCAAGTGTACGGAACGATGCGCAAGCCATTTCGGGCCTTAGAACCCTCTACCGTAAGGACCAAAATTCGGACAATGACTCTCTAAGGGGATTATATGGTTATAGTGCCACTGGACGAATTGAGATCGTCCCAAAATCATCCTTAACGATAAGGGACACAGAGGTCATTTTTCCCCACACTGACAATTAAACCATATTTAGATAGGATGATCCCCCCTCCCCTACCATCGGCCCCTCCCCTTCCGTCGGCCCCCACCCCGCCTCCAGGCTAAACCTTCACACAAAAGGCTTATAATTGGCATGTTGTCCGGTGCCGGACGAAAATTCAATCCATATCGAAAATGAGGGAAGAATTTCGTATTGTTTCGTGCGGAGCTGACGATACGAAGAAATGAAGATTGCCAGCGATGCATAACGGGTCTGAATGATGCATTGTGGTAAGTGTTTTGGAAATGGCTTTTAAGAACGCTATTGAGAGAAACTTAATTGAAAGTAATACTCAATTCAGTAGCTTTCAATCAGCTGCTATCATTTGCTCTCTTCTTCTTCTTTTCTTCTTCTTCTTCTTTTCCTCTTCGGGCTTCCGAATCGAAAGCGCGGAAATAATGAAGTATCTTTTTTTGGTTAGTAATAAAATAACAGTGTCTGCATCTTTTTTGTAAGTGAGAATGGTGTTGGATATCTGCTTGATTTGATGACAAATAAACGTTTATCATTTAATCATGGAAATTTGAACGGGAAAGAGAAAGAAATAGTACCCACACACACACGCACACACACACACACACATATATATATATATATATATATATATATATATATATATATATATATATATATATATATATGATTATAATCACTTTTGTACGTGATTCATTTATCACACATTACCACAGGTGAAAAATAAGAGACGGGGCATAGGTCCTGACCGGTTTCGACTTATTTCCAAGCCATTGACGAAATAAAGCCTCTTAAACCTGTGGTAATGTGTGATATACCATATATATGTGTGTTGTACTGTAACACAACAGTGTTTTATGGGCCTTTTTATTTTATATATATATATGTATATATATATATATATATATATTTAAATACATATACATAATTTTATATACATATATATATATATATATATATATATATATATATATATATATATATATATATATATATATATATATATATGAGTGTGTGTGGGTGTGTAATATAAATATATATATATATATATATATATATATATATATATATATATATATATATACATCTACATATATAGTATACTGTATATGAATCGAAATACATGTTTGTATCCTTGTGTACACAATCGGTTATACAGAATCAGTCTGACTATATAGTGCTTCCTGACAGAAGACAAGCAAAAGCAATCTAAACAGAAATCAAGAGAAAATATATACGGAGGAAATTAACCTGTACAAAAAATGCACAAGTATGCTCTGCATAAATACATTCATGCACAGAAGTACCAGGTAAAGTGAGAACAGGCGAACATAAATAAAAATGTTATAACAAGTAAACACATACAATGTTTACAATCCGGATTGATTTGGATGCGCCGACCGTCCCTCATGTTCCCATCTTAAAAGCAAAAGTAGGTTCTAATTTCGGATGGATAAGGTGCGCTTATTATATAATCTGTGTAACCTATTTCTAAGGCACGGTAAATTAGATGTTAATGGGTAATTTCTTGCTTAATGTTTGAAAATGTATATAAGATTAGTGACCAGAGAATTTTATATAATGTATAAGCGAACAGTACTGTGCATCCACTGTGATTTTTTAAGCATATATATGTATACATATATGTATATATATATATAACTACATACATACATATATATAGAAACATATAATATAAAAAATACACACACACACACATACACACATATATAATATATATATATATATATATATATATATATATATATATATATATATATATATTATATATATATATATATATATATATATAATATATATATATATATATATAATTATAAGCATACATTTTAAAGATCACAAATATTAAGCCACAAATGACCTCTTAATTTGGAACTCACTTTACCTAGGAAATAACTCATATTAAGGGAAGCATATTTAATAAATACATCTTGCCCGTGCAGGATTCGAACCTGTGCGTATTAAACTAGACACAGAGGCAAATATTCGGCTTATCTATTCGGCTTTCAAGAGAGACATTAAATGAATCAACTCTTCATTACATATTCTTTTCGAATTCAGGCTCTGTACTTCAGAATCGAAACAAATACATAAATAAACAGATGTGATCAAGAAAAAGTCACGTGTGCATAAGTATACGTATGTATGTATATATATATATATATATATATATATATATATATATATATATACATATATATATATATATATATATATATATATATATATATATATATATATATATATATATATATATATATATATATATATATATAACTGTTAACTAACCTAACCTATCCTAAACATTAGCCTTGTCTTGACAGGGTGTAACCGATGTACGACACAGTACAATGTAATTATCTTCTCCACTCAGCACTCAGCTAAGAAGAAAATATGGCAATAAAAATACAAAATATAAAATTCAGAGAACTCGTAAACAGAGAGGAAATAACTGTAAGTAATTCTTCGCCTTTAGTATTTTGTGAGCAAATCAAATATAATTTAAAGGGATGATTTTACTCTATATTGGAAAATTAATTTGTTATTGAAAGTTCAGTTACATATTATAAAGTAGAGTAGAGAAAAATTAAATCACTAAAAGTGAACATAAATCTGGTTAGCATAATTCACTGCGTCTGAGATAAAATAACAGTTTTCACAATATGCGAGGTATAAAGATAATAATAATAATAATAATAATAATAATAATAATAATAATAATAATAATAATAATAATAATAATAATAATAATGTATTGTGTACCTGAGATAAAATAACAGTTTTCACAATATGCGAGGTATATAATAATAATAATAATAATAATAATAATAATAATAATAATAATAATAATAATAATAATAATAATAATAATAATAATAATAATAATGTATTGTGTACCTGAGATAAAATAACAGTTTTCATAATATACGAGGTATAATAATAATAATAATAATAATAATAATAATAATAATAATAATAATAATAATAATAATAATAATAATAATAATGTATTGTGTACCTGAGATAAAATAACAGTTTCACAATATCGAGGAATAATAATAATAATAATAATAATAATAATAATAATAAATAATAATAATAATAATAATAATAATAATAATAATAATAATAATAATACCAAGGTTTCTATCAGATACCTTTTACTACACTAGAAAGTAGCAGATCAGAGAGAGAGAGAGAGAGAGAGAGAGAGAGAGAGAGAGAGAGAGAGAGAGAGAGAGAGAGAGATTTCCACTCATGGGGTATGTTTATGCCATTTGACTCCCTCCCCTGCCCTTTTCAAAGCAATCTCCCCATCCCCCTCCCAAATCTACCCCCACCCACAATAGCAGGGACTTATCCAGCTAACCCTGAGTATCAAGTCAAAATTCCTCAAGTCCCATCTTCAGATGACCTGAGGAGGAACTCCAAGAAGCGGAGTAGACGCCTCGAGTGGACCTCAATGACTTGGAGAGGGACTCCAGGAGCTATTGAACCGAGTCTTAAGAAGCGGTCGAGGCCTTGCCCAAGCTGATGTTGGGCCAATATCACACGTTTGCTCCCTAATGAGGTCTCCGGGGGTGGTCTTAGAGCTCTCAGACGCCCCCAGAAAGCTTCAGAAGTCTTCAGAAGCTTGCAGAAGCCTTCAGAGGTCTTCAGAAACCTTCAGAAGTTTTTAGAGTTCTTCAGAAAAGAGTCTTCATAAGTCCTCAGAAGCTTTTAGAAGTCTTCAGAAACCTTCAGAAGTTTTCAGAAGCTTTCAGAAGCCTTTAGAAGCTTTCGGAAGTCTTCAGAAGCCTTCAGAAGCTTTCAGAAGCCTTCAGAAGCCTTTAGAAACCTTCGGAAGTCTTCAGAAGCTTTCAGAAGCCTTCAGAAGCTTTCAGAAACCTTCAGAGGCTTTCAGAAGCCTTCAGAAGCTTTCAGAAGTCTTCAGAAGCTTTCAGAGGATTCAGAAGCCTTCAAAAGCCTTCAGAGTAATACGACAGATAGCTACGAAATATCACGCTAGAAAAGGAAAAGGTGTTTAATTAAAAGGAAAAGATGAAGCCTTCACTACGGTGGAGTGACGATGAGATAATGGGATAAATGGGATAGATGGATATAAAACCTTATTCTGGGAGAAAATATTTATAAGAAAAAGTTGATGTACGAGTAAATAAAGATACCCTTATAAGGGTTTGGATTGAGGATAAAAATGAGTTCCCTTGAAGGGGTATATTTTGTGTCTACAGTGTTGGCACACCCAATAACAATAAGTATTTTAAATTTATAAATATCTAAATACTTGTTTATAGAAATAACACACTGGTAAAATTTATTTACATGAATCATATATATATTATATTTCGAAAATTAATCCTGCTCTCTTATTGTGAAGGAATATGAAACAGCATTCCTCTGATTGCATTTAATACCTCACCAGACTTATGGACTGCCTTGGGAGAAGGCCAGTGCTGGTATATGGCCGTCTTAGTGAAATAATAATGATGATGATGTTAAAGGTGACAGACTATCTCAAAGAAAGAATAAAACAAATAAATATAATTTATTCCATTATCCTTGATTCATAATCCGGAAGGCTGATGACTTGCATAAAGAAGTTGCCGATTTTGTTAAGATTAAGTCGCCTTGTTCGGTGCAATCTTTGAGAGCTAAGTTGCTTTCTAATTTGTAAATCATTTACACAAATAGCTCGTGGACAGCACTGCTCAAACATTCTTATTTCTGCCGGACTTCCATCAGTTCACTCGGGAGGGAGATAAAGTTAAAGAAGTTGGACATCTAGAGAGAGGAGACCAAAGAGAAACGGATGGAAAGTAAAGGGCAGAAGGACGCGAGCCTAGGATAGAAAGAAGCTACAAAAAACCGGGAATGTTGTCTACAGTAGTCCCTCAAGGCCCAATCATGTGTATCTTTTACGGAGCAATAACGAATAATCATCGGTTTTCTTCAGCCATCTGGTTTTCATTTACTGCCGTCCACGATGTTGTCAGGATTCTTAGATAACAATTTCTAGTGAATCATCGCCCTCTTTAGTGATTTCTACTCATTATCGATGTCCAGTGTTTTTCCCCAACTGAAAACATTGTCTGCATTTACATACATTTTACTCAAAGCATCAGAACAACGACCAATTTTAGCTAGCAGGGTGTGTGGTACCATGAATTCAATGGTCCCGAAACTGCAGATCATACAAAGCCGATGCTATTCCAAGTTAAAATGAAACTGGCTCGTCAGTAGAATGATAGTTAATCGTCTTCAATAATGAAAGGAAATTGACTATAGATTGGGAAACATTGTGCTTCTAGGGGAGGGAGAGGAAATGTGCAGGGGGTTCGATGACTGAAATCTTATATCGTTAGACATTTCATCCTGAAAAGGCCATTTCCCTGAACACCCACCCATCTCAATGTATGGTTGTTGTTATATACAGTATATATATAAAGTATATATCTATGTATGTATGTATATGTAAATATATATATATATATATATATATATATACATATATATATACATAAATACATATATATATGTATGTCAATAAATATCTATATCTATCTATCAATATATTATATGTATATATATATACAGTATATATATATGTATATATATATATATATATATATATATATATATATATATATATATATATATATATATATATATAAAACTTTTCCCCTTCTTTTTCAGCAGTTCTTTTAGGATGAAGCTGCTAACCCTGCGTCCTCATCCACCTTGGCTGCGACCCATCCAACTCGGCTGACCGCTAAGTACAGAACTACTTCTTAGGTCAGCTTGAATCACACGTTCTCAAGAAACGGGCTCAAATCTCTTTCCTTTCCCTGAAACTGAGACCTGGTCCCTCAGTTTGTGAGCCGAGATTAGAATCACTGATCCACATCATATACTTGAAAGATAGCTCAATATATAGTTCACAGACTTCTTAAACATTCTTAGATTTCTGGATTTTTGGAAGTTCAGAGGACGAGGTTCTCCTTCTGTTCTGTCAAAATTGCAGACAAGTAAACTTTATACAGAGCATCGCTAATGAGCTGAGCTCTGCATCACTGTAAACCGGGAGATCAGAGCAAAAATGAGGACCGCTGGGAATATGTCAACTGCTGTCACGAAAATTAATGTTAAAAAAAGAAATTCCATTTTAGAATATATTAGAAAAACAATGACTCAAAATGAATTTCGCACATGGTAGGCCTGTACTGTTGTTAAATTTTTGTTCTTCTTAGCAATACAAACTTAAACACCCTTTAAATGACCCAAAAAACCTGTGTAATTAATATTACATCCATGAAATGTCTTATAATTAAGGTCATTAACTAGCCTCTTGAATCTTTCAAGAGGAAAGAACACCTCACCACAGGTCTCACTGCAAAACAAATGAATCAGAGCCAGAGCACGACGTAGCCAACGTTAGATAACAGTAATCAAATGCAATGGAAGCGAATAACAAGGCTTCTCATTCGGCAACCACAATGGACAGCATGGCTTCTCATTTGTCATAATTAATCAAGCATGTATTTATCCACAGCTTTGCCTGCCAATCTGACGGCCGAAAACCCCCCCCCCTCCGTTCCCTTCAGCCCTCCCCATCTTGCAATAGCGCCCACCGTTGACTTTCATTGCCCTCCACTTCGGCTGATGAGGAGAGGGTGAGGCTGTGTTGATTGAGCAAATGAGGTGACGTCACGGCGTCGCCGCGGTCGACTGCGGCCCCGACGATACCTCTATTTGGAAGGGTTAAGCTAACAAGAGATTAAATGGCTGGAATGCGTCCGTCATGATCACATCTACTCACGCGCAAGTCCACTGGTTGCGATTTCAATGGGTCTTCAGTGTTTGTCGGGGAAGAAAAAATATCCCTCTAAAGGAGGTCTCTGAGTTCTTGCAGGTCAGTCAATAGAAGAAGAGTCGCAGCTTTATCTTAGAGGCAGAAACTCGATTTTTCTTGAAGAGTTCTTCTTTGGAATGTTCATCGGGAAAGAGTTCAGTGCCAGGAATAAAAATAATCTCGTTTTAGTGCCAGATCGTTTTTGAATGTCGATTTAAGTTTATCATCTATGGCTTCACAGGAAGAAAACGCCATTTGGACGAAAGTTTGCTTTTCCTCAAGAAACTGTCTTGTTTCCGTAATACAATAGTTTTGATACTTACTTCCTGGATTGTACCTTGATATACAGTGTTCCAGAACTAAATGAAATTCTGTAGATTTTGTTGTGATTGTCTCTTTTTTTTTTTTGAATGTCTGTTAAGCTTCCATTTGTTGCTTATAGCATCTTACGCTGTGTCATATACAGTACTGTCTCATCTTCATTTCTTCTTTTTCTTGATTAACTTTTTTTTTTCTTGGACTTTCTGAAAAAGGATGTCGGAAGTCCAAAGCTACTCTCTCCTTGGACTTAGGAATTATTTCTCAATACAACCACCAAACTAAAAAAAAAAAATTACTACCCTCCATCTAACCTGTGGTTCACCTTTTATGTATGCACCCCTTTCAACTAGTCAGTTCTCAACTGATAATAATAATTTTCAATGTATAATAATAACCCTTTCAAATTGCTCCATTATTATTATTATTTATTTTATTCTATTTTATTTTCTTCAGCTTTGTGAAGTTATAATATAAATGTGAAATAAAAAATATTTTGGTTTGATTAATTTCTAAAGGATTTCATCTTAAGAAATTAATTTTACTTTAAGAACCACTCAAGTCTTAAGAAATGAAAAAGGCAACTTTAGATTTTAGACATTATTCCTTTGACAAAAAAATAAAATTAAAGCATTGTTCCTTTCATTACAAACTCTGCCTAAAATTAAAGCATTATTTCTGCAGTAATTAATGAGAAAATAAATTTTTAGAAAAGTGTCTCAAGTTACTCCAGTTTCAGAAATGGTTTCATTATCACCACGGGGGTAGTATCTGCAAAATCAAGTTTGAGAACAACTGAGTGTCTACCAATTTTTGACCAGAATTTTTTTGAAGGTTCTTGTCTTTTTTACAAACATTAAGACAGGGAAACCTGACTTGATTTACCAATCAGAAAATATCAAATCAAAAGAGCGGAAAAGGCAGAATCAAAAGACAACAAACCCAGCCATATATAAATAATGTTTGAGATTTTTAGATAAACTTTTTAAGGTTCTTGGTTATTACTAGTTTAAGACAGGAAAGATTCTTGTAAATTAAAAGAATAGACAACAAATCCAGACAGTATAAATAAAAACGTTTATTTTTGGTAGCATTTTTATGTTGTTAAGTTTACCCGGAAGGGTAAGGTTAAAATTAAAAATAATTATATGACTAGTGGCTATGGAATGAATAACTAAATTTACAAACCACTGGCTAATTTCTATTAACTTGAAAAAATATAATATAAATTTAAGCAAAAGATGTTATAGAAAAATAGCGCATGACAAAGAAAAGGATTAATTTGACCGGTACTTACTATGATTTTCGCGTTACTGTAATTTTTTCGCGTTACTGTAATTATGTTCAGCCTACAACCCTGCTACCTGATGGTCTGAAACGGCTGAAGAAACATTCATAATGACATACGGTTGCTGTATAATTATTTATTTATTGATAAAAAGAGGCGTTTGAATCTATGGTTATTAAAGCTTTGATAATGGAGCCAGTATGCAGACGATTGTCACTTAGCTATGAAGAGATAAAATAATTTACACAAACACATATATACACATATATACATACACACACACATATATATATATATATATATATATATATATATATATATATATATATATATATATATATATATACATATATATGTATATATATATGCATAATTTTTATATTGTATATATTTAGAGCTGCATTTTAATATATGAAATGTCCATTTTTATATACATAAAGATACATTATTTGTTATTATAGTTATTATTATATATATATATATATATATATATATATATATATATATATATATATATATATATATATGTATATATATATATATATACACCTGAGACAAATAATGTATCATTTCAAGTGCTGTATAAAAATGGACATTTCAGATATTAGAATACAACTCTAAATATAATACAATATAAAATTCCTCGTTAAAACAACTTAGTCTAGATATATTTGCCTTACAAGAATGACTATCGGGGATTAGCTTCCTCGACTGTTAGCTTTCGACCGAGGGACAGCGAAAGCTGGAAAAATAATACGATAACAGGATTAGAATAGCACAGCAGGAGGAACTGGTTGATAGAGGTAACAGAAGGAGATAGATAAAAATAGGGAAATAGGCTCGTTAAAGGAAAGGAATAACCTTCTGGCATTACTGCTGAATATTAGTTACTTTTATAAAGGTTTAAGAAGTCAGGATGCACTGGACACACAGAGGAAAGTGGAGAAGGCTGATCGGGAACAGCGACCTCATATGGAACAGAATAGGCCTATAGAATTTAGGCCGAAGGCCAAGTGCTGGGACCGATGAGGTCATTCAGCGCTGAAAGGGAAATTGAGAGTAAAAGGTCACAAAGGTATAGCAGGAGGAAAACCTCGCAGTTGCACTATGAAACAATTGCCAGAAAAGGGTGGAAAGTAAGATGGAAGAAAGAATAAGGAAGGAGGTACAGGCGACACCATACAGAAATGGGCAAAGCTGAAGACAAAGAAAAAGAAGAAATTAATTTTATAAGGCGAAAGGTAACTGAACCGAGCTGAATTCGTCAGTCGAAGAAAATCATATCCATATTTCACTTGGGACAACCGTAAACCACCCACCTGCTTCATATACCTGCGTAACATGTATCTCAGTTCATTCATTTTTTGTAACTCTTGGTAGATGGCCGCTAGAGCGCATGTCGAAACGTCAGAGGAAATAAAACTAAGACAACAGGAAACCTTTAGTGTCCTTAGGAAACTTCATATAAGAGCTACTCGATGATGAGAAGAAGATTGTGAAACGAACAGAGAAGACTCTATACAGATTGAATTCCGTTGAAACAACTATTACTTGCAATGCTACTGCTCTCAGAGAAGGTCTTCTTCTTCTTCTTTCGACCTTATTAGTCCCACTGTATAGCAGGGTCGGCTGCTCGAGTTAACTTTCTCCATCTATTTCTATTCCTTGCATCTTCTTCCCCCAGTCCCACCTTCTTACCCACATCCCTCCTCACCACATCTGTCCATCTGATCTGCTGACGCCCCACACTCCTCCTCCCCCCCCCCAATCACTGGCATGTTCTTAGCGCTCTTGATTGGTTCCATCTCTCGTGCCTAATTAAAACTCGGGTTACGATCTAGAAATTTAAACCCTTGTTAAAACTTGATTCAAGCAATTAACTAGGATTTGATTCAGGTATTGAAATATACTTGTATTTACAAGCAGCTTTTCAAATTATTTTGAAATAAATTACAGAGAGAGAGAGAGAGAGAGAGAGAGAGAGAGAGAGAGAGAGAGAGAGGAGAAAAATACAGATGTTGTAGAATGATCTTGCAGCCAGTTCTCGAAAGTTAATGATCCAGGTCATTCAAGATCTTTGAAGAGAAATGCAGTGAAACCAACGTACTCATGCAAACAAGGCATAAACAGTCACATGTGCGTAAGGACCCACTTGTCCAAAATATTTTGTTCCTTACGGTTAAAATTTACAATAAACAAGTAAAAAATGCGCCGAAGTCTCTTTGGCATAATCGAATTTTCTGTACAGTGTATAATGCTTATAGCGTTGCCAGACGTACAATTATGGCCAACTTTAACCTTTAATAAAATAAAAACCATTGAGGCTACAGGGCTGCAATTTGGTATGTTTGATGATTGGAGGGTGGATGGTCAACATACCAATTTGCAGCCCTCTAGCCTCACTAGATTTTAAGATCTGAGAGCGGACAGAAAAAGTGTGGACGGACAGACAAAGCCGTTTTCTTTTACAGTAAAATGGTTTCGTGAACTCCTTTTTAGATGACCACAAACTTGTTAAGAATGAGATTAATTAATAGTTAGTCTGAGTGAATACTGATTAAGAAAGGTTGTTCAGACGACTTTCCTACGAAATTTTGAGCCTCTTAGATGAAGAAAATTAAATGGAATTTAAATGGGTGATGTTATCATCAGTTAGGGTCAGGTGGTTCTCAATCTTTTTCACTGAAGCCTGATTTGGCGCGGCCGATTGATTAGTGGGATACAAACAAAAAGCTTTTACCGATGTCACTCATCTTCAAAATATACAAATATATTTTAAAAAATCAGTTAGTATTGGTTGTGACATTAGCCATTTCTCTAACGTTATCGCAACGAATTAACGTCTTATTTAATGAATAAAATACATATTATCCATATATTTATATAAAAATCAGCATATATATATATATATATATATATATAAATATACTGTACAAAGAGCATATCAATATAATGTGATTAAATTATGATAAACATAATTAGAAAGTAGACAAATTACAACAATAATATATAAATATATATATATATATATATTAAATGTATATATATTTTTTTATAAATGTTCATTGAGATGATCTAGCTAACACAAAATTGTGTTGACATTCTTAGACTTTGCAAAACCTCTAGGCACAATTTGATCTGTGGGCACTTTTAAAAGTGATGCCACTTGCATGAATTTCAGTTTGAGAATCACTGAGTTGGGGTTAATGTGGGGTATGTTTAACAGCAGTCTGGTTGAATTTAGAGATGAATTGATAAAAAAAAAATTTTGGCTTTAAATTGATTTTCAATGTTATCACCAGGTTCTCAATCTTGCCTGAGGAACTAATGTAATCGGTAATTCGCCACCATATCAGAAAAAGATTGAAAAATGAAAATAAACCAAAAAATCATGCTGTTACTTTACTTGAAGATGTAAACATAATGGTGTCTGAGTGAAGACTTTTGAAAGTGTTGATTCAAATATTCTAAGATTTTAGGTAACACAAAATTCAGTAGAACGTTTAATAATAAATGGCACCAGTTTTGAGAATCCTCAGTTGGGGTGATTGCAATAGTTCGGTTGTTTCAAATATATGGAATATAAACAGAGAATCTAACACGAGTAATTCATTGTCCAGAAAAAGATTGAAAAATGACAAATTATAAATCAATGATAATAATGGTTTCTGAGTGTGAATTTTAATGTTGATTCAGATATTCTATAGAACAAAATCTCTAAACGTTTGATAATAAACCAGTTTATGATTTTATCTTTGATTTGCAATTTCAGTAAAAAAATAGGTGAGATAGAATAAATAAATGATGAATGATAAATTGTCTTATCCATATACAAGTACTCTATAAAAAATAAACAGATGATTCTATATTTGATTTGCAAATAAATAGGTAGAATAAAGTATATTGTCATTTTAATCTTAAGGTACTTATGTATCTAAATAAGGCAGTGGTATATAAATCTTATTTTTTCTCTCACCCTCCCATGAATATTAAAATTATTCACAATGCGAAATGAAAAAGTGATTTGTCATACTATGGATATACGTGAGCATAAAAAGAAAAATAATTCGTGTACTTTTTGTGTTCATAAGACCATACCAACACGAATTAAAAAAAAAAAGTGGACGAAAGAATGCGAATAAAAAAAAAATGGAAAGAACGCTGCTTCTGGATTATAATCCATATCCCTATTCGCGTGTCCTTCAGTCGAAGAGAAACGACGACCCTTCACGTCAGCGGCCAGACGGGAAATGACGTATGACTGCCGGTGGAACCTCTCGTCCCCACCTCTCGTCCTAAGCTGGCCAATCAAAGGACAGGAGAGACAGCCTCTCATCCGGGACACAGCGGGTAAGCCAGCCAATCAGGCACGTTCGATCCTGGCTCATTTGACAACAGAAGAATATCAAGGGTTTGAGAAGAAAGTGTCGGTGGTAAAGCCTCGTATAAGGGCGAAGGGGGAAAAATAAATAAATATCGCAGTGCGTTAGGAAATGATTTCGGGAATGGACAGGCAGTGTGAAAGATTGCTGGAAAGTACGATGCTGATTTTGAAAGAGAGAGAGAGAGAGAGAGAGAGAGAGAGAGAGAGAGAGAGAGAGAGAGAGAGAGAGAGAGAGTATGTTAAAGGTGTGGTTTCCTTAACAAAGGCGTGATCAGGTGGGACAGATGATCTTCTAAGTGTTTCTCTCCCACTTCCTCCTTAATGTCCAGAATAATCAGGTTGGAGACGCATCATTATATAATATAATATAATATAATATAATATAATATAATATAATATAATATAATATAATACGAAAGCAAGAGAAAGTGTTGATTTAAGAAATAATGATTACAGTTAATGATTTTCTTAGTGGTTAAAGAAAGTGTTGTTTTTTTAGAACATAATGGTTAACATTAAATGACTTTCTTAGTGTTTATAGTGTTTTTTTCAGCTGAGTCTGCCTAAGAGACAAAGCTTTCTCTCTCTCTCTCTCTCTCTCACTAACTGTTTTATATATATATATATATAATATATATATATATATATATATATATATATATATATATACATATATCTATATTTATACATATTAGTTTCCGTTAACATGAAAAGATGAATATTTTCATTTGAAGTCGTATATGGTGTGATATTAATATTTGTCAAGCAGAACAAATAGCAAATTAAAACCCAACGAAGCTTAAATCCACTGCAGCAGTTTAGCAAAAAAAAAAAAAAAATAGAAATTTCTCCTGACACATTAGAAGATATCGTCCCTATCACTTCAATGATTGACTTAACCGTTAATACCAAATGTTCGAATCTAATTAGTCTAGAAGTGAAGTCTTTCAAGCGTCATATATACGTAAATGCTTGTAAAGTCTTACCATGTGATTATAAAAGGGTAACTGTTATTTAATATCCCTATTACTTCCTATGTTTAGTCAGACATACTGCCAAGGGTCATCTCATGTACCGACCCAGTTCCTGGGATCAATTTAAAACCTTCATATCATTAGTGTCCGTCAGTGCACCTCACGTGGTGCACTGTAATCATTACTTAAGGTTCTTTGCAACGTCCCTTCGGCTCCTAGCTGCAACCACTTTCATTCCTTTTACTATACCTCCGTTCATATTCTCTTCCATCTTACTTTCCGACCTCTCCCAACAATTGTTTCAGTATTATTTTCAGCGCTGAATGACCTCATGGGTCATAGTGCTTGGCCTTTGGCCTAAATTTTATATTCCAATCCATGAGCAGGATATAACTGAAAAGTTAAAATTTTTAATTATTATGCATGCATAAGCAAAATTTTCATGGAGAGATTGTTATTAGGTTAACTGGAATCTAGATAATACAGTTCTTGACAGCTTTTGACAACTCGAAAATGATTCATAAATATGATACTATCAGCATTAGATTGGTACTCAAAAGACCTGTCATCTGTGTTGTCAATTTTATCATCATCGTCATCATCGTGAGAATGTGGGCCATTAAAATATTTGTGAGCTGCCAGTTTCATAACCTTGAAAGACAGACACAGTTTGCATCGGATATACTGTAAAATGTGGTTAATTCATGAACTTTGCGCCTCCTGTAATCAGGGTCCTTAGGCTCATACATGGTGTCTGCAGTAGCTCTGTTTTCTGTGAGCGTGACTTTAATAAATTTACACTGTCCAGCCTAGCACTGGGGCACTTTCGGCCATTCAGCGCTTAAGACAGTGAAAAGAGGGGTTGGAGTGGTTGGACAGTAAGATGAAGAGATACAGAAAACAGAGCAGATGAGGTTCAGGAGGATCTAAAGGGGTGGAATTAGGTATAGGGGAAACCTAAATGTGGACCTGGGAGAAACCCCAGTTGCACTAAGAAGTAATGGGTAGAGAAGTTAGACAGCAAGACTGTAGAGAGGAAGCGGGAATGGAGTAAAGTAATAAGCTAAATAGTGGGTGTAGCTAGGGGGTGAAAGGACCCTGCAAACACTCTTTAGCAGTGCCTGCAGCGCGCCACGAGAGGTGTACTGGCGGCACAACCTCCCAAAGGGGATGCTGTTTTTCATACTTTTTTAAATTGCTGCCAAAGTCTGTTCCAGGGCTACAAACAAACTCTCTCGACACAAGAAGTAGAATTCTTGGTGTCATTACAGCTAGTTGTTACTTCTAGCGTTAAGATGACTGCTTGTATCAAGGGTTTCCTAGTCCTCGTCCAATTTTTGTATGTTGATCCCTTTTCTGCTGGGCAAAATGTACAGTTTTATCTAAACCCCCTGAGGATGTGGCCCGCCCCTTTAAAGAATGCATCTCATCTGAGGAAAGGAACTGTCAATTTAAGATTCAGGTTGACCCAAATCACGTTTCAGAGAACATCTGGTGACGTTTTCTAGGAAGAAACACTTCTGGTGCTACTCTCTACCCTGAGAGCCTAGCAGAGTCTAGCAGAGGGGCGCGCCGTCTCAAGGTGCAGCGTCCAGACTACAGTAAAATATGTCAGAAACACACGCCGGCAACATATCACAAACATATGGCGAACAGTTTAAATGCAAGTCAACGACTTATTTGCAGTTCTAACCAGTGCATCATACGATTATACAGCATTCGTCAAAGATTCGTCGTCTTCTTACAGTTGTTGACTTGTTTTCCACCTGTTTGCGATATGTATGGGAAACGTTTTTGGCGTGTCATTGAAGTTTTACTGTAGTGTGGACGCACCCTTATTCTTGTAGCTCTGATAAGAGCGTTTCAGGAACTAGCAGACTTATAGTGAATATGATTATAATCTGGACCACCTTCAGGATGAAGAATCAGGCTCAATTCTCATGTACCTGAGTTAAGAATACTTTCAGCTTCTATCCAGCATGAGAATTTAACACTGGCCGCCCCCTTAAAATTGTGATATGAAGCTGCGAAAAGACTGTCAATGAATAAAAGGAACTTAGAATATAATTAAACAGGACGTCAATTATTAGAAGTAAGTTCAGAACATTTTCAGAACAGAAATGTACCAATCGTCCACCAATAACCCTACTTTCCAAACCTTTAGAAAATAGACTTTTGACAAAATAGCAGCAGCTTTTCAGCTATTGTAAATAACTGAAACAAAAGGCGCAGCATTTGAGCACTTTAGTGTCTTCTTTTTCAAATAATCAGTCGTGTCACTAGTAAAAATAAAAAAAAAAAAAAAAAAAAAAAAAAGACATTGGTTCTCAAACATTATCCAATGAAATACCAAGTATGATAGGCCTTCCCTTACTTTAAAAACCACAAGTAAAGACTCGTCACTACCGGTTATTTGAAAACTGAGAAGGAAAATAAGCACAATAACTCCAACATTTAAACTAGAAGTTTATATGAGCAAAACCAGAAGTATTATATGAGGGGAATCGATTAAGAACACCTTCCCTAAAATTATGCTACGAAGCTGTCTGTTTTTCATGGAAAGTAATCTAATGTTATGGGCAAAAACAAAAAAAAAAAAAGTTACAAGGGCAAGTTCAGTTGCATCTTCCCAAGACAGAACTGGAACATGACATTAAACTTCTTCATTTTCCACTCATTTTGGTCACCGCAGCATTGGGCTGTTACAAGAGGGTTAACTTCCATTGCAAAGATCAAGATCGGATGAGAGACAGTGAACTTAAGAAGGCAGATTATTTCAAGTTGATCATAGAAGGTAATGCCACAACAAATACAGAGATGGGAGGAAGGTGTATTTGCAGAGTGAATACAGGGTTTTCGTCTGTGAATGTTTGTTCAGATGTCTGTGTATATGAAGAGATGTTTTGATGAAGATATAAGGTTTCGTTTAAGTCCACTCGCCAAATTTTCAATTCCATCTCTTAAAAAAATGGCAACCCTTGAGACTTTAAATCAGGTGTGGACATTACAAGGTTTCGAGTCTGTTCCGCAATACTTAGGCAAAGTGATTGGTAATAGGGAGACAAAACACCTTTGGAAACTGGATTGGTGATCATTGATTTGAAACGATGCGATCAATTACGACATGCCAAATATACAGTACGTAATTATTCAGATTTACATAAGCTGGAAAGGAAATGCTTAGAACCTCGAAGACCTAGATTTGGAAATGGATTTCACTTTGAGAATTAGAGTTTAAATCGGTGACAATTCTGCCATAAAACTAGTTTTTAGCGAGGTACCGGTATATAAAATTTTGAAAATTGAACAGAAGGGTTAATGAATTTACTTTTTAAACGAATTAAAGACAGTCAACAAAGGCCAAACATAGCCTCACCAAGAAAAGAATATAGAATACAATGAGTATTTCTTTAGGGATTAACGAATGCTTGATACGCGGGAAAGGATAACGTCCCACATATTAGAGCTGCGAAATAAATGAAAGAAAATTAGAAAAATATTGCTTCTTTGTTTATAATTTCCCCAATTTATCTTCCGGAGTGTAAATCTGACATGAAATAATTGTAGTCAAGACTTTCTTTTTTTTAGTTAAACTTCAATTATAATATCTATAGGAAAGGCAGGGAAAGGAATTGTTAAAGTATTAGCAGAAGCTAAAGTTTTTTTTTATTCGTATATTTATATATTCCTGAGAATAGGGTCCCGAGAACTTCCCCAGTTTTGGAATGGTATCCAGTGCAGGGTCAGATAGGTTTATTATAGAGCAGGAACAACTGCTGGGAATAAATTCTCATTTAGTTATAGCATAAGATGCACCACTTATGCTACTGGTAAATCATAAGGTAAATATATAGATTTGTTTCTATGTAAATATCTTCATGTAATTTTGACAGCCTGAAACTTTGAGAGTTTTACATGAGAGTTCAAGAGATGAACGGGCACATTACAACAGGAAGTGAATCAACAATTTCAAGCCAGTTTGGATACGAAATGTGAAAGGAAGATAAAGAAAGAGAGGAATTCTGCTGTGAAGATTAGGTTGAATTGAATTGAATATAGAAATTTAGGCCAAAGCACCGGGACCTATGAGGTCATTCAGCGCTGAAACGGGAATTGCCAGTAAGAAGGTATAAAAGGTGTAACAGGAGGAAAACCTCAAAGCAGTTGCACTATGAATCAACTGTTAATAGAGGGTGGAAAGTAAGATGGAAGAAAGAAAACATGAAAGGAGGTACAGTAAAAGGAACGAAAGGGGTTGCAGCTAGGGGCCGAAGGCATGCTGCAAAGAACCTTAAGTAATGCCTACAGTGCACCGCACGAGATGCACTGACGGCACTAGCCCCCTACGGGGTTGAAGATTAGGTGTCTAAAGAATACCGATAAACAGTACGAAAGCGCGCAGCAAAGAACCGAACTCTTCGGTACAGAACTAAGAATACCAGACTACCGAAAGTACTCTCCTGTTCTTAGAACAAGCTTACAATGAGAAGACATTTATAAAGGGATTTGAAGCCCCAGGAAGGAACAATGGCGAATTGGGATTATATCACCTTGAAAAGCTTTAGGAATCTGAAGAATAAAGACAAATTATTCATTTCTTGCAACAGGCTGATGTAAATGACAAAAAAAAAAACGATTGGTTAACTAGTAAGCCAGTCTTGGAGAACCAAATTTTTTCCGACCGAAAAGAAACATCATAAACTATATATAAGAAACATCAGATTTAGGGAACTATAATAACAAAGTAACCTATAGAACTTTAGAAAATAATTAGTCTAGTAAGTATAAATTTGCCCATAAATCACGCACTTGACTCTGAAATTTTCCTTTCATTAAAAAAAATGACGAAATTAATCTTACCTCTAATCTGAAAATCACAACAAAAGTTTAAGTTTTTTACCTAAATAATTTTTTCATAGAATAAAGGATTTTAAAATCTAAGGATCTCTTTTTTTAAGTCTGCCGTTGTCCAACCCGAGGTCAGTATCTCTCGCCACTGACCTGCATACAGATATCAACAGTAAGTAACTTGACTAAAGTTCATATAGTTGTGATTGCCGTCTCGATCCTCTCTTATACTACCGTCATTTTTATGTATAAAGAGAAACTTTAACATTAGAGAGTTAGTCTCCAGAAGGAAACTTGTATAATTTGGTCTAATAAAGTTAAAATTTCAATAGTGAAATGAAAAGCTTTGATGGAATTAAACATTGTTTCTAATAGTATTTCCCTCATTGGTTAATATAATTTAGTTTTGAAGATTAACTTTTATGAAAATTATAAGGAAAGTATCACCCTTGATAAAAAGAATCTTTTAGGTTATTGACAATTAGATTAAGCGATTGAATGCATTTAAATTATGAGACGTGAGTTTTAACTCGATCTAAAATGTACTTTCCTACACCACCCATGAGATGCTGACATAATTTATTATAACTTTCAAAAGATAAAATGAAGAAGGTACGAGGTACTGCATTTAAAGAGACCAGGATAAATAGATTAATCAATTTTACATTAATTTTTATAAAAATTTGGAAGGAAATATGCTCTCACTCTGAAGTGGTACCTTTTAGATACTTTTATTCAATACTTTGATGATCACATTATTGACAATTCGCAAAATTCTTTTTCAGTTTTCTGCTAAAGAAAACTATTGTGCCGGCTTTGTCTGTCCGTCCGTACTCTATTCTGTCCGCATTTTTTCCTGTCCGCACTTTTTTCTGTCCGTACTTTTTATGTCAGCACTTTTTCTGTCCGCCCTCAGATCTTAAAAACTACTGAGGCTGAGGGCTGCAAATTGTTGTGTAATCATCCACCCTCCAATCATCACATACCAAATTGCAGCCCTCTAGCCTCAGTAGTTTTATTTTATTTAAGGTTAAAGTTAGCCATAACCGAGCTTCTGGCAACTATATAGGATAGGCTACCACCGGGCAATGGTTAAAAGTTTCATGAGCCGCTGCTCATACAGCATTATACCGAGACCACCGAAAGATAGATCTATCTTCGGTGGCCTTGATTATAAGCTGTAGCAGCTGTACAGAAAACTCGACTGCGCCGAAGAAACTTCGGCGCATTATTTACTTGTTTCCTTTTCTCCTGGAAGCATCTCAACATCTTCAAAGCATGCTTTCAAAATATGAGGTTTCCCTTTCACCATGCATGAGATAATGGAAGGGTACAACTTAGGCAAAAATCTTAAAAACTCATGACCAAGATCTATGTTCATTACAAAGTCTTTGCAATATGCTGATGTTGAGAAACACTAAGAAAAGTTACATATCAATCAACGTATGTATATAAACAAATAAATAAATAAATAAATAAATAAATAAATATATATATATATATATATATATATATATATATATATATATATATATATATATATATATATATATATATATATATATATGAATTCATATTTCACTATGGCACATCATGAATCATGTGATGAAGGCACATGTGCAATTGGAGAGAGATAAAGAGAAATGCAGAGAGATGAGAGAGAGAGAGAGAGAGAGATAAAGAGAGAGAGAGAGTGCTTTGTAGTAGGCCTACTAAAAGCTGACACAATTACTTAAAGCCTACATGAATATTAAATTGAATTGTCTCCAAGAGACGATATATAGCTATAAAAGGCCTTTTTTGTCTTATTACCAAACTGTTGTTCGCAACGACAGATGACAAATCTCTTTAAGGAAGCCATCACGGATGAATGTTTAAATAATAACTTAAGTCTCATAAAAATCAGGAACTCAAAGCTGACGAAAGTTCACAGGACTGAAGGAGAGCATTTCTGTACATCTCTCTCTCTCTATATATATATACATATATATATATATACATATATATACATGTATATATATGTATATACATATATATATGTATATACATATATGTATATATATATACATATATATGTATATATATATATACATATGTATATACATATATATATATATATATATATATATATATATATATATATATATATATATATATATATATATATATATATATATATATATATGTACATATGTATATATATATATATATATATATATATATATATATATATATATATATATATATATATATATATATATATATATATATATATATATATATCGTCAACGCTGGGAAGGAATTTTTGGCAGATTTCGGCAAATTCCATCAAAGTTCAATTCGAATCGAAGGCAGGACTGGCTGTTGCGGCCGAGCGAAAATCAAACAAGGCAGCAGCATCCAATCCTAGACCGACTGAAAAACAAAAGACGATCGCAATGGGTGGCGGGAGGTTTCAACACCTTCCGGGAGCAAGAGTTTAAAAATGCCCCCGACGATTACGCGTATTTTCCAAAGGAAATCCTTCCGGGTGGAATAAAGGGAAAGAAAACAACAGCAGTAGTAACAACAACAACAACAATAACTTTCACCCTTCCAGAGAAGCACACGGACGCAATAAGCGATCCCAAAATGTGGCCGAGGCTGCTGCTGCTGCTGCTGATGCTGGGCTAAGTGGGTGACGTCCGCCATATTGGACTGGGGCGGGATGTTTTCAGAACAAATATCCTTCGCTGTTATCAAAGAGAGAAGAGGGGAAACTTCTGAGTGCGTTCTCTTTCATAAAGGATTTTATCGATATAATAACGATACACGGACATTCGGGCTCGGAGGAGGAGGAGGAGGAGGATACATACGTTCGCGCCGGATATGAATGGCGTGTGTTATACATACGTTCGTTCTGACGTGAATATTAGGTTGATGTACCGGTATGTTAATTTACTGATCTTTTTCTTTTGTGAGTATGCGTATGGATGGTAGTGCACATGTGTAGGATTTTATTGATTTATGATATGAGTACTGTGTATTTATTGTACACGTATATGCACGTATGTATACATTTATATATATATGTATATATATATATTTATACATGTATATATATACGCGTGTTTGTCTGAATGTATATACATATATATGTACATATATATATATATATATATATATATATATATATATATATATATATATATATATATATATATATATATATACATATATATGTGTGTGTGTTTGCGTGTGTATATGTATATATATGTACATATATATATATATATATATATATATATATATATATATATATATATACATATATAAAATAAATGTTGTTTTAAATAAATAGCGGAACCTAGATTTCTTAACGAATTCTATACAAAATAATGATAGAGATAACGTTTAATTTTTATGGAAAAAAATGCGATAAACGAAGGCACGGAATGGCCAATGAAGAATTAGAGAAATTCATATCTGGTGATAGGAACTCATTTCTCGCTATAATAGGCTCGGATTCCACAATAAGTTGTAAGTCCCGTTGCTAGGTAACCAATTGGTTCTTAGCCACGTAAAATAAATCTAATCCTTCGGGCCAGCCCTAGGAGAGATTTTAATCAGCTCAGTGGTCCGGTTAAACTAAGGTATACTTGACTTAACTTATAACTTAAAACTGAACTAGTATAGAATATTTCTCAATGAGTAGCGTGCTAAGATGATAAGATCGATCATATTATAGCGCATAATATGAGTTCTGTATTGAAAACGTCCAGTTTTTCTGATATACCTTCGTGAAAAAAGGCCAGAATAAAAAAAAATATATGCTATTTAACGACGAACTTAATCACGCTTAGTGAAAATTATCAAAGAAACTGGGAAAGAGAGATTGATTTTCTCTTGAAAGCCTAAAAAATTTGAGTAACAGTATGGCTAAGGTCATTAGTACTAAATTCCGATAAGAGAGAGAGAGAGAGAGAGAGAGAGAGAGAGAGAGAGAGAGTAAATAAGACGTGATCTTAGAACAGGCTTGTCAAAGCATGATTCAAGAGAATGTACGTGTTTGACTCCTGACCTTTTCTGGACAATTACCATCAAATGGTTGCCAAAAAAGGCCGTAATCTTGGTGTGCAGCTTTTCAACGAATTGGAAGTCCATGACCGGAGAAGAGAAAAGCATACGAATAATAAAATGCAAATACGAAGACAGAAATTATGAACAAACAAAAGAAGCTGGAAATCTCCCTCACTGCTGAATTTGTGCGTATTCAACCAACTAACTGACAAGACTAGAAATTAAGACTTGGCAGAAGTCTCAATTTCTAGTTTGGTTGCCATACTCTGTGCAATACGTGACGATTCTTTAATGTACAAGGCTTAGTAATGCTCGACAAAAGGTCCATTTTCCGCAAAGTTTCAATTTCTATCTCTCCAAGAATCTAATTACTTTCTGCCAGTCATAAGAACACCGTGTGGTAAAAGTTTCGCAAAGATCCGTCCGTGAATTTTTGCGTAATCCTGCTTTCGAGAAAATCTGCATGGCACCTGTTGCATGATCCTACCAACAAGCTAAACAAGTTAAAAAAATGCGCCGAAGTTTCTTCGGCGCAATCGAGTTCTCTATACAGCCGCTACAGCGTATAATCAAGGCCACCGAAAATAGATCTATCCTTCGGTGGTCTCTGTATAATGCTGTATGAGCCGCGCCCCATGAAACTTTAACCACAACCCGGTGATGGCCTAGCCTATATCGTTGCCAGAAGCACGATTGTGGCTAACTTTAACCTTAAATAGAATAAAAACTGCTGAGGCTAGAGGGCTGCAATTTGATATGTTAGGTGACTGGAGGGTGGATGATCAACGTACCAATTTGCAGCCCTCTGGCCTCAGTGATTTTTAAGATCTGAGGGAGGACAGAAAAAAGTGTGGGCGAAGAAACATAAAAGCAGAAACCGTGTCATAGTCTCCTTGACAAGGGTAATGAATATGTAATTACTTAAGGTGTAGATGGGAAATGTCAAGGAAAATCGAGGCAGAGGTACTTGACACGTTTTGAAAGCGGCTATTACACTGACAAGGCTTAGCTAGGTGAACAGTTCTCCATCATGCGGAATGGCTGTTCTCTGCCACTGGGAATGCTGTAATACAGCAAAACAGAATGCTATAATGTAGCAAAATGGAATGCTGTAACACAGAAAAATGGAATGCTGTAACACAGCAAAATGGAATGCTGTAACAGCAAAATGTAATGCTGTAACACAGAAAAATGGAATGCTGTAACACAGCAAAATGGAATGCTGTAACACAGCAAAATGGAATGCTGTAGCACAGCAAAATGGAATGCTGTAACACAGCAAAATGGAATGCTGTAACACAACAAAATGGAATGCTGTAACACAGCAAAATGAAATGCTGTAACACAGCAAAATGGATTGCTGTAACACAGCAAAGTGGAATGCTGTAACACAGCAAAATCAAATGCTGTAACACAGCAAAATGGAATGCTGTAACACAGCAAAATGGAATGGTGTAACGTAGCAAAAATGAGCAACAGGCACTCAAGACATGAGCAGAAAACTTCTTTGCTGAAAAGCAGATTATGAAACTGGGCCAAAATAGGGCATATTCTGACGTTGACTTAAATGATAATGAGAACGTTTAGAAAAATAAAATGACCTAAGAAATTTTATCCAGAGGAGAAAGATTCTGGAAGGCCGCTGAGATGCACAAAAGATCACATCATTCCAAGAACGGCGTTTGGCTTCATCTTTCCTGTACATAAAGAATGCCCGACAAGCAATACAAAGTGTTCTGACGCTTCAAAGTGCTAAGAAAAGGAGATTTTGAAGCTTTATTTTTGTCGGCGATTCACATCATTCCGCGCTGATATCATGACTTACTGATCCATTATTAGCAGCTACTAGATTTCACATCAGGAGGGGCAAACAACTGATACAGAGATTCCCCATATTCATACTGTGCCACCAGTCATGTCACAAGACAGGTTATAAACAGTATTTAAGTAACTAGGTATAATATATATATATATATATATAAAATATATATATATATATATATATATATATATATATATATATATATATATATATATATATATATATATATAATATATATATATATATATATATATATATATATATATATATATATATATATATATATATATATATATATATATATATGTCAGATTTATAAACAGTATTTAAGTAACTAGGTATAATATATATAGATATATATATATACATATATACACAGTGTGTGTATGTGTATATATACATCTATATGAATGAAATTTATCACATCGCCGTGATTCATATAAAAGCATTAAGCCACAAATGTCCTTTAATATCTAATTCGCTCTACCTCGGAAATAATATATTTTCATATAAGTTACCCGAAGAGGAATTTTTTAGTTGATAATAAGTTCGTCGTCTCGTGGGCTCGAACCACGGAAGACAAGAACTCGGGACTACAGTGACGCGCATTAAACCACACGGGTAACATATATGGAAATATATTATTTCCGAGGTAGAACAAATTAGATAATATTGTATTTTTGCCCTGTAACTGTCGCAATTAGCAGTTACACCACCCCTAGAACTAGTTGGATAAGAAAATGATAAACCCTACTAAATTTAAGAGAAAGTACCCTTGAATGATGTCTTAAAAATTAATTTGTAACATTCATCAGGCTCACATGCCTTAACTGTCTAACACTAATAAAAGATAAAAAAAAAAACTGCCTAACACATTTTCAATGTCCCTCGGACAAAAATATGGAAGCGCGAGTACAACAGTTTTCGAGCGTAAAAAGTTCTTTTTAGTTTGTTCTTTTGCGACAAACACGCTCTTGCATAATTTTTTCTTAAACACTGGTTCTTCTTCAGGGCCAACAATCAGGAGCATTGTACTGAACCGAACTGAAGTGAATATAGATTTTAGGCCGAAGTCCAAGCACTGGGATCTATGAGGTCACTCAGCGCTGAAACGGAAATTGACTCTGAAAGGCTTGAAAGGTGTAACGGGAGGAAAACCTTAAAGCAGTTGCACTATGAATCAAAGAACCTCAAGTAACACCTACGGTGCACCACATGAGGTACACTGACGGCGCTACCCTCCCTACGGGGGAGGAGCATTGTAGATTCTGCAAATGACTTTGAGCGCGGCAGATTTATCTGATTTATTTTCAGTTTTTTAGAATCGCTTTCTATGGGTAACTTTATATGGGTTAATTGATTAGCGTTATTCTCATTTTAGGAATTAATTCAAAGTTCAAGGGGGAATTATTTGTTTGCTACTGAAAGTTGGTAGGAGAGTGATTGCCTATGGTGATTTATGAATACTTTTGTACCGAAGTTTCTGTCAATAGCAATCCTCGATCTTCATCTCTTTACCATACCTACTAGGAAAAATTATCTAACACATAACACGTGAAAAATATATGTAATCCCAAAAAATTAGGTTAGCAAACAAAGAAAATTAAACAATACTATATAGTCATTGCATTCAGCAGTTCAGCACATTCTTGCAATCTAAAGCTATTTGATTAGGCAATGTAAGGAAAGTTTTTCAGGGTATCTCAGTTTTATGAGTCGCAGTAATGTACAACTGAAATGAAGAAGTTTATGTATATAAGAAACATCTCACAACTCAAACAGTTAAAATCATTCCTTAGTGTCAAATTTCTGTACACCTGGTTATCATTCTTTTTACTATATAGCTGAGGTAATTCTTTTTCATACCACAATCTTCATGGGCTAATTTACAACACGCGTCTTCATATTTAGA
>NC_089792.1:12374285-12376785 GCF_040412425.1 Macrobrachium rosenbergii | reverse complement strand
TCTCTATACTTTTATGTTTCTGCTTTTTCCTGCCTTTAGAGCTATGTACGAGTAGTTTTTATGAATTTGTATATTTAGTTTCATTTGAAATTCGGGGCAAAACGTACCTTTAAGATAATTCCTTCCATTATTCTATTATTTGTATTTACGATGCATTTTATTTTTGGAAAGCTGCTTAATATATCTACATAGCCAGTGGAGAAAATATTAACAGATTATAGACTCATATCTAATTCATCTAAGACCACTGTTTTCGTAAGAACATTAAAGCATAAGAAAATAATCAGATTATATCTTCTGTCATTAGTGCATCACTCAACGCCTCACATTCTTAATAATGCTACACAATCCCACGCACCAAATCAAGAAGAAGAAGGAGAAGAAGGATAAGAAGAAGAAGAAGACGAAGAAGAAAGAAGCATCAGAAGAACAGAAACGAATCAGGAGCCCAGAGAGATAACCATTGTTTTTCTTACGATTATTGATAGCATGAGCCAGTGGGCTTCTCCAAATCATCAGATAAAGGCGGGGTGTTGAAAGTCTAGGCTTTATCATTAGGAGGTTGTTCTCTATCCCCTCTCTCTCTCTCTCTCTCTCCTTACTTTCAGCCCCTTGCTTTCTGTCCCTTGCCAGAGATTGTTTACAAGCATATCTTGCTTGTGTTCGCGTCTGAAGGAAAAGGAATAAGCAGCCCGGTAAGAAGGGCGGTTTCATCTCTAGACCGACGTTAATCTACGCGGTCAGCTGTCGAGAGTAACTCCACTATCATTTAGGCTAAGCTTTACGTTGTTGACGCTTTTTTTGTTTAATTCATCTTTGTTTTTTTTTTTTTTTTTAACTAACTGATGTTTAAAGATTTGGTGGAATTAATGTCTCAAATTCTAAGACGTGCCGTCAAGGATAATTTGCGGATTGTGACTTAGCAATGGTAAAGAGAGTTTGACGTGTCGTCAATTCTTTATTTATTTATTTTTTTTTTAAACCAGGGGCGATTATGTATCTTCATTACGCTGACCTTTGTCGAGTAGTAAAGGTTAAAGGGAGCACACTGACTGATGTGGATCTCTGGATTCGTTCGATATACTAATATATGCTTCGACCCTTTATCTAAAAATATGAAATAAACATTAGCACGAATTTTACACACGTACACACATTCACATTATATAGATGTATATATATATATATATATATATATATATATATATATATATATATATATACAAACACATATATATATATATTTATATATATATATATATATATATATATATATATATATATATATATATATATATATATATATATATATATATATATATATGTATATATATATATATATATACATACATACACATATATATATATATATATATAATTCTATGTATGGATTCTGCTGCGTTAAATGGATAAGCATACCTTAGAAATGGGTTTCAGTCCAACAGATATGGGGTTGCAAAGAACCTCTCACCCATAAACTGAAGATCTGAAATTGGAAAGTAAGATCCCTGTCTAAGATTGAGGGTTCTTGCGTCTAGTTTTATTAAACAAGCCGAAAGAAAATTTCAGAGAAAAGGAAGAAAAGGGAGTGTTAGGAACTAGAGAGGGGCAGAAGTCGTATGTATTTGTGAATGAATTTACCTTATTTGAGTTAGAAACAATAGAAAACAAGTAAAAAATGCGCCGAAGCTTCTTTGGTGCAACCGAGTTTTCTGTACATCGTATAATCAAGGCCACCGAAAATAGATCTATCTTTCGGTGGTCTCGGTATAATGCTGTACGAGCCGCGGCCCATGAAACTTTAACCATTGCCCGGTGGTGGCCTGGCCTATGTCGTTGCCAGGTGCACAATTATGGCTAACTTTAACCTTAGATAAAATAAAAATTACTGAGGCTAGAGGGCTGCCAATTTGGTATGTTTGATGACTGGAGGGTGGATGATCAACATACCACTTTGCAGCCCTTTAGACTCAGTAGTTTTTAAGATCTGAGGGGGGACAGAATAAGTGAGGGTAGAAAAAATTGCGGATGGACGGGCAAAGCCGGCACAATAGTTTTCTTTTCAGAAAACTAAAAAGAAATTTAGGAGGTGGAATCATTGCAGAGGTAATTTTAGCGAAAAATGAAAGGGTACCTTGTACGTTAACCAGTCTGTTTTGCAGAACACGGAATGAGGAAACAAACCCCCATTTTTAAGGATTAGAACTCACAGCAGAGATAACAAGAAAACTGACTTGGCTGAATATGGTAACTATTGAGGCATTGCACTTTTGTCGGTTTTCATGAAAATATCCAGTATGCTTCTCCTCAACAGGCTGGGAAAAAGAAACTGGTATAAAGATCAAAGGTAAACCAGCTGGTTTTAGATAAATTTCTGTTAAGATATATTTACTTCTTGTGGCTTTTGCTGATTGCGAGAAGGTATCTGATAGCGTCTGCTGTCCAATATTGTGGAAGGTCTTGCGTCACTGTGGTATTTCTGCTAAATTCGTAAAGCAAA
>NC_089792.1:12361785-12369285 GCF_040412425.1 Macrobrachium rosenbergii | reverse complement strand
TGATGTCTAAATATTTCTATTTTAACAAATTAGGTTTTGAAAATCGCTGACTCACCCACTTCATGAGTCACTGACATTCAATAATTGCAGAAATATAACTAGAGGAAAATTATGTGATATTTTATAAAGGAAAATTATCTATTTTCATAATTTAGTGAAAGAAAGAAACAGTAATTGTTAATAAGGAGTTTGTTAATCAATTTTCATACTAATCTAATGTGTTCATTTAAACTGTATTGTGTCCAATGTTCAATAATCATAAGTAATGAACGGCATTCAGAGAGAGAGAGAGAGAGAGAGAGAGAGAGAGAGAGAGAGAGAGAGAGAGAGAGAGAGAGGGCTGAGCCACGATAAGAGGTAGGGGTTAGCAAAGGGGGTATACATTCCCAAGGCATTCCTACGGGATTCCCAGACAGTCATTCCCATCGCTAGTAGCGCATTCTTGGATCACGTCTTGTGGTAATTTGTGGGAGAATCATAATCCCGACACAACACTGCGGTTCCCGTTTTCTGTTCGGCTGAAGGGGAAACTTTGTTATTCTTGTAAGATTTATAAGTTTGTCGCAGCTGGGAGACGAGGCCCTCTCCGTTCTCACATCCGGGTGGCTGGAGGAAACTTCTTTGTGGACTTCTGTCCGGAGGATTAGTTTCATTTCTGGTATTTCAGCCGTTGCCTTAATCCCGATTTCTAGTTTATAACGGCGCCATCTGCTCGATAAAGAAGTTAGGAAAGGATAAAAGGTGACCAACTCTGATTATCTAGAAATGGCGAGTTCACCTCCTTCTGAGTTCCACGTTTACTTTTGTTCAAAGGGACTTAATTCAGACAGACTACGTCGAAATGTATTCAAACAGCAATCATTGTTCGGCGTGAAATAATTCCGTTCTAATTAACCAAATGAATAAACTGACAAACCTAAGAAAACATTAAACACGCCCCCAGAAAAACTGAGTCAGCAAACCAGTAGTTATGCAGAAGACTAATAGAATTCTCATGCACGTTTTAATAATTCCATAAAAATCAAAATAAAGAAGATAAACGTAGTTATTAGTACCACAAAGAAGAAAAATAATAAAAAAAAATAAAAATGTAGTAGAGGAAAGACGTACTCAGCGTCTGGTAATTACTAAGGATTTGCAAAAGAGCGCCGCTTGTGACTGCTTCCCAGTCCTTGCCATTTGTCCGCAGTAATATTTCCTGAAAACCTCTTTTAACAGTTATGGCACTTCCGTCCTTAAGTTCTACGGCTCCGTCGTCGCATTCTCTCACTTCTACCTATTAATCACGTCCTCCTCTCTCCTTCTATTCTTCTGTTTCCTGTTCGTCTTCTTCTTCTTCTTCTTCTTCTTCTTCTGAGCGACGTTTTAAATCATCCTTTGACATCGCTGGCTCTCGGTATCAGGTTGCTTAAGGAGGAATTGCAAGAATGGCTATAAAACATAAAGCGTGTTGTTTGCATCATCCAACCCGCTCTCTCTCTCTCTCTCTCTCTCTCTCTCTCTCTCTCTCTCTCTCTCTCTCTCTCTCTCTCTCATTCTGTTATGTGCGTGTGTGTGTTTGGTTTTGTGCCTGTTTCTGGTCTCGTAGCACAGACAAGAAAAACCTCTTCGACATTACGTAAAAAAAACAATAATCTTACTTCGGTACTAATCAACACAGTTATAGAAGAGCTCTCTCTCTCTCTCTCTCTCTCTCTCTCTCTCTCTCTCTCTCTCTCTCTCTCTCTCTCTCTCTCTCTCTCTTTTAAGTTTCATTCTGTTTATCTGTGTGTGTCTATCTAGTTTTATGCCTGTTTCTTGTCTCGTAGGACGGAAAATAGAAAAAAATCACTTCAATATTAAGTAAGACAATAATTTTACTTCGGTCCTAATTAGCACAATTATAAAAGAGCTCTCTCTCTCTCTCTCTCTCTCTCTCTCTCTCTCTCTCTCTCTCTCTCTCTCAACAAAATGTCGTGAAAATGTTTTCATAGACTTAGAAGAATGATTTATATTTGGCGATTAGAAGCCACTTACACGATCCGAGTCAACTTTTTTTTTTTGATTTACGATAAGAATAATATTTGGGGAATTAACAATTGCCAGTGTGCCCTATCTATTTTTTTAAAACTACTTAAGCTAACACCAGTAACAAGCAATAACCCAGGAAGGAAAATAATCTTTCGCAGACGTGGTTTTTCAGTATTTATGCTGTAAAGGATTTGTTGTATACGCAAATATAGCTGCTCTATTTATATAGCGAGGGATCATTCTTGACAGATGTATGGATTAGCTTTATATTCGCCATTGTTTTAAAAGAAGCCGAAAACATCCTCAACCACAAGCCTTCTCATCAGTTTGTTTTCTGAGGCACCTCAATCATTTTCTTTAGCAAATATCTAACCTTAAATAAGAATCATTGCGCGTTAAAGGGGCTGGGGGGAGGATTAGAGAGGGATGGTGGGGTAGAGGGGTGTGGTGGAGGTGTTTGAAGGAGGAAGGGGATGAGTAATTTCAACAATTAATACTATGGTTTTCTGTTAATGAGATATCTTTAAGACATTATTATTCATCAACGTTTTCCATTCATTTTCCATTCAATTCAATTCAAGAGAGAGAGAGAGAGAGAGAGAGAGAGAGAGAGAGAGAGAGAGAGAGAGAGAGAGAGAGAGAGAGAGAGAGAATTTCATTATTCATCAAGCTAACGATTTTCCATTCAAATTTTGAATACCAGAAGCCAAAAGAGATCTGAGAACTATATATATATATATATATATATAGATATATAGCATTATATATATGAGCAAGATAATATATCATCTTATATAAATCCTTTTAATATAGCCATAAAACTTATCTGAAATATATATATATATATATATATATATATATATATATATATATATATATATATATATATATATATATATATATATATATGTATTTATATATATTCGATCGATATTATCGGTCGAGATGTATGAGAGAGAGAGAGAGAGAGAGAGAGAGAGAGAGAGAGAGAGAGAGAGAGAGAGAAGACAGCGTGCTTGAATGCACAGAGAAAACGTCCTTCGTTTCCTCAGCAAGCGAGGCATGATGAGGACGGTGACACCGTGGCATTTCTCCAGGATCCTTGCAATAACGCAGCAACAGAATCAACAAATACAGAGTCTTCAGCCGACGAGAAAATAAACACGAGACCTCAGAATCGACTGACTGCCCAACCTGTCACTTTTACTACGGGTTTATTATAGATTTTGCCACTAACTACATCTTAAAGAGTCTTGGGTAAATAAATGGACGAACAGAGAGAGAGAGAGAGAGAGAGAGAGAGAGATAACTGCATTTGATTTTCATTCCCGTCTTCGCACTTAATAATAGGAGACCAAAAAGGAATGGTTCTGCTAATATCGTTTTAGCCAGTGCTCGATGGAAGGTGCCTCGACCAGTTCTGATCAGATTTGACAATTCCTCCTTTTAATGTTGCCTGGCGGATCTGAAAATGGTCTTGATGAGCCTTATACGATTTTGGAAATGGAAGTAACTGAATTATGTAAGAGAACAAACAAAATTCTGCAATTTCAAATGAAAGCAAGAAAAATCTTGTATTTTACGCGATAGCTGGATATTATTTCTCTTTGACATTAATCTATATCTTTAGTTATATTGTATACAATTTTGAGCAAAAATCTCTTGTGAGCCGGGTCAGGATTGTCTCTGTATTTGACCAAAAAGAACATTTTTATTATCATCGAAAATACAAATGATAAGAAAGAAAAGTGACCGACAAAAATCAACAAAGGAATGGTGATGAATAAAATAGCATCGATAATTAAATAAAGAATAATGATAACAGTAGAGGGAAGAATGTGAGAAGAAGAATCGAATGCTAGGAATAAAGAAGACTTAGATTAAAATGACTGCATGCAGAAAATTCACACATAACCATACACTGTGTTTGAAAAATTCACAGATTACAATATATATATTATTGTCTTAGCAAAATCTACCTAGTAACAATATGTCTGTGCCCCGCAAAATCCACAAATAACAATATTTTATTTTCTTCATAGAATCCATATAATAATAATATAAGACTGTTTTCAGAAAATTGATATAATAATGTATCGTTTTCGCAAAACCCCCAAATAAAAATATTTCATTTTCTTCGTGAAATCCCCAAAAAACAATGTACCATTATTTTCGCAAAGTCTTCAGATAACAATGTACCATTGTCTTTGCAAAATCCCCAAATAACAATGTATCGTTGTCTTTGCGAAATCCCCAGAACACAATATATCAGTGTCTTCGCAAAATCCACAAATAACAATGTAACATTGTCTTCACGAAATCCCCAGATGACAATATATCATTGTCTTAGCAAAATTCACAAATAACAATACATCATTGTCTTTGGGAAATCCACAAAATAGCAATGTATCATTACCTTCATGAAATCCTCATTATAACAATGTAGCCTACTATTGTCTTTGAAATCTCCAAATAACAATATATCACTGTCTTCACAAATTACACAAATAGCAACATACCACCGTTTTTTTGAAATCCCCAAATAACAATATATTAATGTCTTCATTACATCCCCAAATAACAATGTACCATTGTCTTCGTGAAATCCCCGAATAACAATAAACAAGAGAGATCCAAAAATCCACAAATAACAGTGTGCTATTGTCTTTGGAAAATCCATAAAATAGCAAATATCACCACTTTGCGAAATCCAGAAATAACATCATATTATCATCATTGCAAAATCCCCAATTAACAATATATCAGTGCCTCCGCAAAATCCACAAATAACAACGTACCACTGTCTTTGCGAAATCTCCAAATAACAATATACCAATGTGTTCGAAAAATCCACAAATAACAATATACCATCGTCTTCACAAAATCCCCAAATATCAATAGGTCGGTGTCTTCGCAAAATCCACAAATAACAATATACCACTGTCTTCGAGAAATCCACAAAGTAACAATACATCACAGTCTTTGCAAAATTCATATAATAGCATTATAATCGCAAAATCCATAGAACAACTATATACCTCTGTCTCCGCAAAATCCACAAAAATATAGCAATAATAATCGACAGATTCCGACGATTGTCTTCGAAGTCATCATGGAGCGTCGCTGTCTCCGCAAAATCCACAAGCTAGCAATAATAATCAACAGATTCCGACGATTCTCTTCGAAGTCATCATGAAGCGTCGCGGTCTCCGCAAAATCCACAAGCTAGCAATAATAATAATTCAACGATTCTCTTCGAAGTCATGAAGCGTGTCTCCGCAAAATCCACAAGTCATCGTGATTGACGATTCTCTTCGAAGTCGTCGTGATGACGCGTGTGTCAACCTGACGAATCTATTCCAATTGAGGCGCCCTTTTCCCTCCTCCGGCGCGGAGGAGAAAATGCAGGGAACCGGCAACAAAGTGATTAAAACATCGCCTAACGGTGCCAGTGTAAACAGCCGGAAAGCGCTGATCTAATCCCAAATGACCTTCCCTTGCTGTGGCATCATCGTCTTCTTTTGGAGAGAGAGAGAGAGAGAGAGAGAGAGAGACTGGCAAAAGAGCCAATGACCATAGCCAGAGAGAGTCATACCATTCTCCTATTCAATTCCACGTCAACTAGCAGCTATCATAGATATGTCCCAGGGGTTTGTATCCATAGGGGTTTGGTATCCATAGAGAGAGAGAGAGAGAGAGAGAGAGAGAGAGAGAGAGAGAGAGTTTATTTATAAATGCCGAAGTTCATGGCTAGTCTGCAAAGCCATTAATTTTCCTAGAAAAGTCTAAACTCAGACGCAACTTATTTGTGATTCTAATAGCTCCAATTTTAATATATAAAAAGCAAAATTTAGATTGTTTTTTAATTACTGGAAATAATATTCGACCCTCGCAACAAAAATTTTCTACATTAATAATCGTAATGATACAATATTAAGGTAAAAATATGATCCATTTCCAAACAACAAAGTAGGCCTATGAAAGGACTCATTATAAAATCATCCCAGTTACCCCTACAAAAATATTTTGTCAATGATTTAATAAACATAGAATGAACAGGTTTATGTCTACCTGAACTATTGAAATATTTTTCATTCATGAATGTCTAACAATCTAACCAGTGAGAAAAATAGACATGACAAACAATAACACAAACTATCTCGATTAGGCTTAGTTTTCAGACCAAGACCTAATCAAGCAACTCGTTTGCTGTCTTTAGCACAAAGCGAGGAATATCAGTCAATAACAAACGAACAAAGCCGCCACCAACCACCACCTCCACCGTCATATATAACGAAATCGCCCAAAGAGCTGACTCCACTGACGGAATACCCCGGACGCTCGGCATATTTGCTGGAAGTAAAACAACACTTAGAGGAAGCCTCGGTCACATTGCATTTCATTGGCTCCGCGCTCCGCTCTTTTTTGTACGGCGGATCTCTATAGCTCCACAACGTCTTCGGGAAGTAATGATTGTCCTTAGAGACCGTTCAGTGGCATCGCGGTAGTCTCAACGAGCCAATTAACCCGCTCTCAATTGGCCTCGGGACTGCCGGCGGCGGCATTTCTATAGAGTCCCCGAGGCCGGTATCCCACAAGGTATGTCAAGCGGAACCCCGAAATCGGTTCGGTGTCGAAAAAAAAAAAGGGCTTCCGACCCCACTAAAGAGATCCGCCTTCAAGACGCTGCGGCTGAACAAGAGCCAGCAACCATTTTATCGATGACTTCGCTGTTTTGTGTGCAAATAGCCACCATGTTCGTCGCTTATTTTCCAAACATCTTGGGTTGCAAGTCAAACAGCCGAGCGGCTATTTAAACCAAACTCCACCGAGGCGGTGGTGACGGAGAGGCTAAAATCCTCGGGTCTCACAACCTGTTTCCTCCCCCCCAACCCCGCCTCCCACAGACACACTCCATTACCACTACATGGATTCCCCATTCCCCCCCCACCCCCAAACCCATCTCGCCACCCTTGAAAGGTGCACGGAGGGAGAGAAACAGGGAAAGGGAGAGCAAATAGCCAAGAAGGAAGAAATGAGGAAAAAAGGAATACAAACAATAGCAAAGGAGGCAGAGATTTATTCAAATCCGATCTCCATTCCTGCCATTTATTCATGATCTTTGTCTAGAATTTCTAGATCATTATTATTATACTTACAAGAAGGCCTCGAGGAGGTAAGAGAGGTTGGTCAGATGGAGGATGGAGAAAAAAAAATAAAAGGAATAATAAATAATGGAACAGGAAACAGATTCTGCTGAATGAGGTCATAGCAGTACATTCGAATATGAAATCTAAACATTAATCATTAAAATGATTCACAAAGAAATGACTAAGGATAAAGAGAGAGAGAGAGAGAGAGAGAGAGAGAGAGAGAGAGAGAGAGAGAGAGAGAGAGAGAAGAGAAAAGAGAGAGGAGAGAAGAGAGAGGAAAATACAGTCTAATATGTAGAGGAGAGAGAGAGAGAGGGAGAGAGAAGGAGGATAATAC
>NC_089792.1:12346785-12356785 GCF_040412425.1 Macrobrachium rosenbergii | reverse complement strand
CATCTTTGTCCCGTCAGGTGCCTAAAATATTCAATTTTCTCTCCTCAGTAATATCAACTATCATACAGTTCTTCACTTCTGACTCACATCCATATACATTCAAAACCCTATGTATTCTTTCCCTCTTTTCTTATAATATCAGTGCAGGGTATGGGGCTGCCAACCCCATGCCCAAGTGAGAAGAGGATTATTTGCCATTCTGGGTCCGTTCCTTACCAACAAATCCCCGTCGGGGGGAAATGCCGCCAGTGCACCTAATGTGGTGCACTGTGGGCATTACTTAAGATTCTTTGCACCGTGCCTTCGACCCCTAGCTGCAACCCCTTTCGTTCCCTTTACTGTACCTCCTTCCATATTCTCTTTCTCCCATCTTACTCTCCACCCTCTCCTAACAATTGATTCATAGTGCAACTGCGAGGTTTTCCTCCTGTTACCCCTTTCAAACCTTTTACTGTCAATTTTCATTTCAGTGCTGAATGACCCCATAGGTCCCAGTGTTTGGCCTTTGGCCTCAATTCTATATTCAATTCAATTCAATCATACCAACAAATGGACCACTTCTTGACGTTGGCACTTCCTAGGGAAATATGTCCAGGTTATACCTCTTTCTCTCTCTCTCTCTCTCTCTCTCTATATATATATACATATATACATGGAAATAATGAACACTCGATAACATGCCCCGCAGAAATAAATTTCTGACTCACACCGGGAACGAGCCACGGGCTCCCGAGTGGCAGGCCAAGGCGGTATCGACTGAGCTACCTTGGCCTGTCACTCTGGAGACAGAGGTTCGTTCCTGGTGTGGGTAAAAAAAAAATATATATATACATATATATATACAGTATATATATATATTTGTATACCTATACATATATGTATATACAAAGACATACACATACATATATGATGTTGCTTCACTATATTGTGGCAGGAAATAATGAGTAAGAAGCCACAATAATGTGAATGAGAAACTGCATTTTTCAAAATTCAAGAAAGGTTAAAAATGGGAAGCTTTCGACCGTTTGCACAACGGTCCTCTTCAGCTAACGGTCGAAAACTCCCTTTGTAACCTTTTTTTTGTATTTTGAAAAATACAGTTTCTCATTCACATATATATATATATATATATATATATATATATACATATATATATATATATATACACACACATATACATATATATATATGTGTGTGTGTGTGCGTGTGTGTTAATAACTACAATGCCCTCTTAGCCTCTTGATTTCTGATTTCTTAATGCTTTTTGGATACACTTGTCACATACAACTCTGAGTTCCAACTGGAAGAATAGGAAGAAATTCTGAAGTCCGCAGCAGGATTCAAACCCGCATCCAGGGTATCAGAACGGATGCGGGTTCGACTCCTGCTACGGACGCCAGAATATACATACATGCATACATACATACATAACATAACATACATATACAGTATATATATGCATATATGTATATAAACAAACTGACAAATTTAATTCGTATGTCTTTGCATAAGTACGCACACATCAAACACTATACGAGTATAATAATCTTAAAGAAAATGAATGTGATTGAAAAACAATCATCAAAATTGTGATCAAAACAAACAAAAAATGAGGCGAAACGATAAAATTATCTTTATATTCAAAATAATAGAAATGAGGAAATAACCGAGTAAAAAAAAAAAAGAATGTCCCAGTCAGGGTAATATGGAGAGTTGTGGGGCGGCCTGTTGTTGTCAAAATAACATCACCTTGTTTTTTTTTTCTACTCCCGGGACTATTTCCCCCTGATTGGGGACCGCCACCCCAGGGGAGGGGTGGGGGAGGGGGTGAGGGCAGATGAGGCTTCCCCAGCGTTTATGATGTTTTGGTGGGTAATTACGTGTCACCGATGAATTTATCTGAGCGCTGAGAGAGAGAGAGAGAGAGAGAGAGAGAGAGAGAGAGAGAGAGAGAGAGAGAGAGAGAGAGAGCCCACGAGGCTATGAATTGTATCCTCTGCATTTTACCGAGATTAGGGATGGAATTCCCGAAAGGATTTTTTTTTTTTTTAGAAAGCTCTTCTCCTTTTCTACGTTCAATTAGACTTTGTTCTCGAGACAAAAAAAAAAAAAAGGAAGCGATTGCTTTCTTCATTCTAATATGCTTTCTGTTCTTTTCTTTCTCCTGTTGAAATTTGGTTTCTAAATGCAGAAGGGGATTCGTTCCTCTTTCGTCTTAACGTCATTACATTAACTGTTTTTGTTTCCGTGTTTATTTTTGTGAGTTTTACTTACATCATCCCTGCCCTTCCGAGACCTTTCGCTAAGTATCCTTTGTTACGTTTAGTTATTCCAAGTTTTGGTTTGTTGTTCCATATTCAAATTAAATATTGGAGAGAAGGAGACAGATAGATGATATAACTAGTTTTCGTTGTAGCAGAAACTGCAGCAGTAGCAATAGTAGTAATAAAAGTAGTAGCAGTAGTGGTGTCTGTTCAGACTAATTATGGTACTACCTTATGGCCATAACTAGTACTGGAGGCAATAGTACTAAGGGTCTTCCAACGTTTGAAATGGCAATATTTTGTCGTTCATGGTGCTTCTAATGCAGGTTAGACTTATCAACGTTTATTGTTCTGGAATCTTATACGGTTTTCAGACTTTAGGGACAGAACTCTGGCCTGGGTGAACACAGGATAGCGCAGTTATTCTTTCCAAGGTCGGGAAGTGGAGAAACTGATATACTTTCCGTAAAATCAGGGTAGTCAGTCAGATGTATTTCAAACAATGTTCTGAAATCCAAGAAATTTTGCGTTCCTCCTCCTCCTCCTCTTCCTCCTCTTCATCTTCTTCTTCTTTTCTTCTCCTCCTCCTCCTCCTCCTCCTTCCTCCTCAGCTCTTCGTTGGGTGAGCCAGAACTCTGGCTCTTGGACTGTCACTTGCTGGGCGGAGTTATTCCCGGCCGGCTGATGAAGAGTTAGATAATTATTTCTAGTGATAAAAATTAATTTCTCGCTATAATGTGTTTCAAAGGATTCCACAAAAGCTGTAGGTCCCAGAGAAACCATAACCAATTGGTTCCTCACGTAAAATAAGTCTAATCCTTCTTCGGGCCAGCCCTCTCTAGGAGAGCTGTTAATCAGCTCAGTGGTCTGGTAAAACTAAGGTATCTTAACTTTTCCTCCTCCTCCTCCTCCTCTTCTTCTTCTTCTTCTTCTTCTTCTTCTTCTTCACAGCGTAATCCACAGTTGGGGTAGCTGTTATCAGTGAGCCTTTTCCAGGTGTTGCTATCTTTCATTCTTCTTTCGTTTATTCTTTTGCCTCTCTCGTCTGTCTCGCATGCAATCTCTCCATCTTCTCTTAAGTCTTCCTTTCCTCTGTGTCTCAAGCTCTTCCATAAGACTCAAGGTGTTCGTTTTATTGTGAGATTATCACCTACAGTGCCTACAGAGTTGCTGCTTGTCGCTTTCAGTTCAGTTCTGTAGGACTGTAGGACTGTGACTGTCTGCCTTTCCGTAATTGTAAATGTTGATACTTTAAGTTGAGGAAAGGATTTAATGTTATTTTAAACTCTCATGCTAATTGAGCTTATATTTCTAACTCCTTTTTAACACACAAACACATATACAGATATATATATACACACACATATATGTATATATATATATATATATATATATATATATATATATATATATATATATATATATATATAAATGTATGTTTATATATGTAGATACATACAGTATATCTGTTCATTTGTTGATTTGTTTATGATTATAGATGTATTTCATCTTTATATGTACTAAGCTAAATTTCTCTTTCTTGGTTCTTTTCATTTTGACATTGAGCTAATGATATTTTGGGTTGTTCAGTCGGAAATCTGTGCTTATAATAATAATAATAATAATAATAATAATAATAATAATGGAAGTAGCAGTATTAATAATTACCAGAATTGACTTTCTGAACAATAATAATAATAATAATAATAATAATAATAATAATAATAATAATAATAATAACAACAGAATTAGAAGTGTTAATAATGAAACCAGAATTGACTTAAGAATCTTTTCAAATAATAATAATAATAATAATAATAATAATAATAAAATAATAATAATAATAATGGAACAGAAGTATTAATTAACAGAATTGATATACATCTTTTTAATAATAATAATAATAATAATAATAATAATAATAATAATAATAATAATAATAATAATAATAATAATGGAAATAGAAGTATTAATAAATAACGAGGACAGAATTGACTATACATCTTTTTAAATAATAAATAATAATAATAATAATAATAATAATAATAATAATAATAATAATAATATTCTTTTCTAAGTCCTTATGATTATTAATAACGACAGTCAGAATTGACTAATTCATCTTTTAAATAATAATAATAATAATAATAATAATAATTTAATAATAATAATAATAATAATAATGGTTCAGGTTCTATTAATAGTACGACACCAGAATTAACGTTGGTCATCCATCTTTTTAAATAATAATAATAATAATAATAATAATAATAATAATAATAATAATAATAATGGCTGCAGAAGTATTAATAACGACACCAGAATTGACTAATACATCTTTTTAAATAATAATAATAATAATAATAATAATAATAATAATAATAATCGGATGCCGAAGTATTAATAACGACACTAGAATTGACTAATACATTTTTAAATAATAATAAGGTAATAATAATAATAATAATAATAATAATAATAATAATGGAAGTAAAAGTATTAATAACGTGGTCAGAATTAACTAATACATCTTTTAAATAATAATAATAATAATAATAATAATAATAATAATAATAATAATAATAATAATAATAATGGAAGTCATACCGATGTATTAATAACGACACCAGAATTGACTAATACATCTTTTTAAATAATAATAATAATAATAATAATAACCAGGCTGCTCGTAATAATAATAATAATAATAATAATAATAATGTTAATGGAAGTCAAAGTACTAATAATGACACCAGAACGACGTTACAAATCTTTCTGAAAGTGTAAAATTGTCCCAGAAGAAGAGAGCCTCATTCAGAAAAAACCTAGCCAGCACGCATTCCACATCATTGTTCTTCTTGATAAAATTCTGCCCATAAAACCACTCGTGGTCATAAAAACCTCCGAGGAGATTATATGAATAAGTCTCCGTGGTTGGAACGATCAGGAGGAAAGTTAGATTATCTTTCTTGAGCCTTGATATAATTTATTGCCATCATCGCCTACAACACCGTGTGAGGAAAAGGTCTTCTGCGAAATTCTGCCATCCTTTTTAGTGTCTTTTTTATGTTTACTCTCTCTCTCTCTCTCTCTCTCTCTCTCTCTCTAATCTCTCTCTCTAATAACACACATAAAAAACAGTTTTTTTACTTTATCTCTCTCTCATGACAAATCTTTTTTCTGCTTTATCTCTGTCTGTCTCTCTGTCTGTCTGTCTCTCTCTCTCTCTCTCTCTCTCTCTCTCTCTCTCTCTCTCTCTCTCTCTCTCATAAAAAACTCGTTTTTTATCTTCATTCTCTCTCATTACAAATCCTTTTTTACTTTCTGTCTTATCTTTCTCACTCTCTCTCTCTCTCTCTCTCTCTCTCTCTCTCTCTCTCTCTCTCTCTCTCTCTCTCACACATGACAAAGTGTCTTTTTTTTTTACTCTATCTCTCTCATGACAAATCCTTTTTCCTACTTTATCTCTCTCTCTCTCTCAAAACAAACCGCATTTTTTTTTTACTTTGTCTCTCTCATGACAAATCGCTTTTTTCCTGCTTTATCTCTCTCTCTCTCTCTATCTCTCTCAAAACAAACCGCATTTTTTTTTTTACTTTGTCTCTCTCATGACAAATCGCTTTTTTCCTGCTTTATCTCTCTCTCTCTCTCTATCTCTCTCAAAACAAACCGCATTTTTTTTACTTTGTCTCTCTCATGACAAATAGCTTTTTTTACTCTGTCTGTCTGTCTGTCTGTCTGTCTCTCTAATATTCACCTTAAAACTTTATTCTTAAATCGACAGAGGCCTTAGTAAATTTCAAAAGTTCAAAAGCATTGTTACACTAAAACAAATCTCCTTGTATTTTAATAATTTAATTACATTTCTATCTGTTTGACTATTAAATTTCTAATTTAATTTTTCCTTAATAATAACTGATCTCTTCTTTCTGTATTCTTTATTACCTTCTGTTACTTCTTTCCAATGAACTCCATATTCGTTGGGAGCTTGAATTTCAAGTTACTGGCCCCTCTGGTGGGCTTGTTCCATATGAGTAGGGTTAAGGCTCTGAATAATAATAATAATAATAATAATAATAATAATAATAATAATAATAATAATAATAATAATAATAATACTCTTACTTTTGTAGACAATTACTTTCTGTGTGATTCACAAATTTTATTCGACCCTCCAGTCGTTTGATTAGTTTTTTTTTTTAGTGTTTCATTCCAAGTGAAGAGAGCCTATTCCGGTTGTCTGTTATCCTAAATAATCGACAGATTCAAAACCTCATTAATTCTTTCCCCATATTGTGCTTTTTCGCCCAGTGACTAAAGTACAGGATACTTTGGAAAGAAAATATTTTACTTTTTCAATAAGTTTTGAAAGGTCTGATTCCACTGGGACTTCACGTCCTTTCTTAACAGATTTGTAGGAGGATCAGGCAAGTAGGAATAATTCTGAACATAACGAAGGAAGAAAATTCCTCTTTTATTGTTGATTGCATGTGAAAATATCACTAAATACATGAATAAATAATAGCACGTTATTAGACGCAATTTTTCTTTGGAGTTTAACTCTGTGAATGTATCTTTTGAGATGCTGAATTATTATTAAGTACCCGGAATGCTTCAGTACAGGATTTTCTTATCGTTCAATTAGCATTTCTCACAATTTTTAATGAATCATTCTTTATAATTGATTCATTAAAAATTCATACTGATACCTATAAACAATCTTACGTTATACCAATTCAGGAAACAAGGACAGCAAATCTTGATCAAAAACAGCCTCTAATTTACAGCAATATATAGAACTCTATGGAACCCAGAATCCACATTCCAAACCTGAGTAGCTCTGTGCATTGTCGTGCATATTCATAGAACGCGAAAACACACTCTCCCGAGCATGCGCGCTTGCCAAAACCAACCTCCGCGACCACAAGCCACAGTCAGAAATTCTCGCCGCCCGAGTTTCCAGGGCCCAAAACCGGCCGCCAGCCCGGACCAAATGTGGGGCTGCTGGCTGGCTGGCTAGCGTGCGAACATTAAGCAATGAAAACAAGGCACCGCCACTTGGCCATTCAGCGAAAATTGTCCCCGAGGCAGCGCGGCCCGAATTCTGAAACTGTCCCTCGAGCAGAAGCATGGCTGAAGGGTTTACACTCAAAACAAGGGTACGGTCATTACCCCTTGATAGCTTCACGACTGTCAATATTACCAGTCAAACAGTCCGCAGTCACACCATAAACACGGTTCGCGCCCTTTGCCTTTTGTTGAGGTGGTTAGGGAGGTTCTTTTTTTTTTTTTGGCCGAAGTTAACAAAAAAGAACGTACAGGAACGAGGAAACGGTTTCTACTACAGCGGGGAAGGACGGACGGAGAGGAATAGGATTCATATTAATGTTCCAGTCTCCCTTGAAGCGAGGACGGGCCTTCCGTTTTCTTCACGCAATTGCTTTTATGATTCGATGCATATTTCGTGTCTTGCACCGAGTCATTATTATGATACGCATAACAATAACGATATTTAAAGTATTTACTTTAAATATTTGTTAATGGTTCTATTTAGTTATCTTTCGTTTTCTCATGTATAAACTTTTAGCAAAAAAACTTCGAATGAGAGGGGTGGATCTAATGGGAAAAAAAGGTCACTCCCACAATAACTTTTCAAAATTCCTGAAGAAAGAGTGAACCGCTGTGCAGGAAGCTTCCGAAAAACTGCTTATTGAGATGGATCATCAGAAATGTAATGAGTTCCTTCTTTACACCGTATCCTAATTCTGTCATGCAGTCGTTCCCACTTTGCCTAGACATCAAGCTCTCCCACTCTAATACCTCTCCTTTGCTAAGCCAAATTTCATAAGTAATAAAATTAATTACGCAATTTTTCCCAACATGTGCTCCATCCTCCGCACGATCAATCTTTTCACGATCAATTTTCACTATCGTTCTCACAATTAAAATCATTTACTTGTCTTACGTTATCCAAAATAACGATCTTGACAGTTTCATCACTTTTCTTACGTTCACTTTTCTCTTACTTTTGCATTATACCATCCATAAGGGTGGTGAATAAAAATGGAGACATAATGAAAACTTGCCCTATGTCCAATTTTAAACTAAACAGTCACATATAAACTTTACAACCTGTATCCCAAAACAACTTCCAGTTTTAAAATCTACTAACTTTATACTAAAATTTTTCCAGCTCTGTAGATGCCTCATATAACTTTTCCCCTAACTTTCAAAACTCAAATTGTTTCTCAGAAAGCATTTAATACATGAACCATATCTTTCTAAATATAACCTGCTCTTCCCCTATCAGTCCTTCGTTCATGTGTCTGTCTTTCTCAATCGAAATCCTACCATACACCATTCCCCATATACTAAATAAGACCATGTTCCTGTAATGCTTGCAGTCACTATTATTCCATTTACCCTTATACCAACAAGTAACTTTTCCTTGCAGTCATTATATTGGAGCCTTTACCTCACCCAGACATATCGCACACACATAGGTCAGCCACTCATAACACATTCACCATGGTACTGCTTTATTTCACTTGTGTTTGCTATCCATTCTTAAATCTTCTCATTGCTCCTACGTATACTCAATAGGCACTATCTCAGTTATTTTAAAAATTACACTGACACTCCACATATTCTTCCTCCCAGCTCGTCAACTCTTCAAACATTCACTCCAGCAATATTGGACTCCATTCTCTTCCAAAGGCATCTCTCCAATAACATATTTTATTCTAAAAAATTTTTTGCTCATTAACATCTTGCTCCGAAGTAACTTTCCTGCAGTACAGCCTTTTACTACTATTTTTTTTCATATTTATCTGTGAATTTTTAACACATATAATTTTTTTTACTCACTCTGTCTTAGCTACATTACTCATCTTCCTGCAGAGTTTTTTCTTTGTTATGAATAAGGTTACAATCAAATTAAAAAACTGGAATATATTATTTTTTTCCATAATGCTACAACTAATAATACAATTTTGAATTAGTGTCGAAAATTTGCTTCAAAACTGATTTGCACGATCTCTGTATATTCGGTCTTTTGATTTACTATCTTCTCGTATTAATGAAGCTTTTTTTTTTTTTTTTTTTTTTTTTACCCCAAAAAATAAGAATAGTACACGGTGGTGAAAGCAGCGAAAATTTTTCCATACAAGAAACTAAAGCCATACAGGTATCAAAAGTGAATTGCCAAATACAGTCCATTGTACTTACAAACCTCTCCATTAAATTGATTTATATCAAGTATCAGAATGAAATGGAATATAGAATTTTGGCCAAAAGCCAAGCGTTGGGACCTAAGAGGTATCAGAGGTATCAATATGCATGCTTGACTTGTTTCTTACTGAGCGAATCTTCTTTAAGGCCAATTCTACCTTGCAACAAACCAAGCGATGATCAGTGTCCCAATCCCCCAACTGATATACAAGAAGGTGAAGGCTGCTTTTGTAATCTTCATATGAAAATACGAACAATGATGGGATTTTGAATGTTTTTCTACATAGTTTACTAAGAAAGATACGTGAATTATCAAGAGACAAGCACTAATACTCTTCTCAGATTCTATCTAGAAATTATTATTAATCTTTCTAGCTTCTGTTTAAGGGCAAAGCGGTCGATAATCTTGGCCAGAACCAAGCCATACGCCTAAATCCGTACACTGAAATACATTGAAATAGATATTCTCTCATGTGTAATTTGTTTATTCAATTTTTCAGGTGAAT
>NC_089792.1:12306785-12341785 GCF_040412425.1 Macrobrachium rosenbergii | reverse complement strand
TTCTCAGTGATGTTGAGGTACATCCCTCTGTATTAATCTTTCTTTACAGCATTTATAGACTTCTGTCCTATGTTTTATCATACCATTATTCTGTAAACAATATACTTCCCGTGTTAGGTAAGGTAGATGTTATAAAGTATTCATACATTGTATTATTGAGCGAGAAAACTCCTACCTCTGATTACGATTCGTTCAGATTCCTCTGGTCCTCTCAAGAGTGAACTACCTCCCACGCAATGATTTCTTTACTTAGAATAATGTTATCATTGAAAAAATCCCCGTAGGAGGGTAGTGCCATCAGTGCACCTCATGGGGTGTACTGTAGGCATTACTAAAGGTTCTTTGTAGCGTGCCTTCGGCCCCTAGCTGCAACCCCTTTCATTCCTTTTACTGTACCTCCATTCATATCTCTCTTCCATCTTGCTATCCACCCTCTCCTAACAATTATTTCATAGTGCAACTGCGAGGTTTTCCTCCTGTTATACCTTTCAGACTTACTTAATCTCAGTTCTCTTTCCAGCACTGAATGACCTCATAGGTCCCAGCGCTTGGCCTTTGGCCTAAACTTTGTTCCATTCCACTCCATCATTAGAAAAATGCTTCAGCATACTTCCATGATGAACTAAGCTTAGGCATATACTTGCGAAGCAACATGTATAAATATTTTTTATTTATAAATTACTACATTTCATGAGCAGGAGCTGCAAGTAAATCTTAAATCCGGTGAAACAATCCATTATTAATATATCTATTGGTCATACCTTGGCAAATGAAAACTACAGATTGTGAGTTTGTTTAACTTCGCAATCGCTGCTATTCGGATCGAAATCAGATGTATCTCCATTTTTTCTTGGTTGGTTGGATGAGTCCATAAGGTCCACACAACTCTTACTCCCTCTGACGTCACATCAAACTCCCTGCCCACCTTTAGGGAATATGAACTGCTGGCGTAAGGCCGGCCTAATGTGAACCATCTAACCCTCTCTAACTCTATAGGTAAGTCAGCAAACTGAAATAGCCTAGAATTGAACTGAACTGAAGTGAATATAGAATTTAGGTCAAAAGCCAAGCACTGTGACTTATGAGATAATTCAGTGCTGAAACGGAAACTGGCAGTAAAAGGTTTGAAAGGTGTAACAGGAGGAAAACCTCAAAGCAGTTGCACTATAGATCAATTGTTAGGAGAGGGTGGAAAGTAAGATGGGAGAAAGAGAATATGGAAGGAGGTACAGTAAAAGGAACGAAAGGGGTTGCAGCTATGCCGAAGGCACGCTGCAAAGAACCCCAAGTAATGCCGCTACTGTGCACTGACGGCACTAACACCCCCTACGGGTGCAATAACCTATAGGTATTTGAAGTGAACAAGACTGAAATAACCAATAGGAACTAGCCATGGAAACCAACAAGCAAGATTGCTAAGACTACAACGTGCATAAAGTTAGCATCATCATTATCATCATCATCAAAAAAAATTTGGAGGAAACTTGAGCATATGAGTCCGTGGTAATCATCGTCAGTTATTCATGTCACTTGGAAAAGCATCCATCTTAAAAGGACATTAAACAAAAATGGCCGATTTTTCGGAGAACTGCAATGTAGGTCAGGACTTTGATCCTTTCACTCATGATGTCACCGACCAACTTAATAAGCCCAATAATTTCACCTCTATTTTTAGCTTCATCTCTTTTTTAAATATTATGCATTGGTAAATTATAAATAAAAAATCTCTCTTCTCAACTATTTCGTTTAGAATTTACGATGGAAATGCGCTAATAATTGCAAAGATACAACTTAATATTGCTGAAACCGTATGGTTGTGAATGTCGTAAAAAAAGCATATTTTACTTCTTTGTTTTTTTCATTTTGATCATTTATTTAGAATTTTAAATTTTGAATATTCGTTCTGTATTTGTATAAACCATTGACCATGAGCTGAAAATAATAATAATAATAATAATAATAATAATAATAATAATAATAATAATAATAATAATAATAATAATGTACGTGAGTTCTCACATTAGCAATGGGTATCATCATCATTAATAATAATAATAATAATAATAATAATAATAATAATAATAATAATAATAATAATAATTAATTATTATTATTATTATTATTATTATTATTATTATTATTATTATTATTATTATTATTATTGTTACTATTATCTCCCAGCTAATATAAAAATCATGAGTATTATTATTATTATTATTATTATTATTATTATTATTATTATTATTATATCTTCCAGCTAATGTAAAACATCATAAGAATATTATTATTATTATTATTATCTCCCAGCTTGTGCAAAAAATTATTATTATTATTATTATTATTATTATTATTATTATTATTATTATTATTATTATTATTATCTCGTAGTTAATGTAAAAAATTCACGTGGCATTCGAAAACTTTACGCACATAAACGCCAAATGCGCAAGAGTTCACCCAAACACCTCATCTGCTAAAAGCATCGAAATTCTCATCGCGAGTTTTAAAAAACTCGTCCCCCCACCCGCCCCCCCCCAAAAAAAAAAAAAAAAAAAAACCATCCAGCCGTCAAATAAACAAACGAGTAAATTCTCGTGACAAATAAATCCATCTAAGGATATAAAGATTAAAATGGAGTAAAGAAAAACAGAATTAAAAGCCATTAGTGTTTCTCTCACTCTCTCGGCCGGGCTTGAAATTAATCATGTTGAAGATCTCCCCAACAGGGTGTGGTTAGTGAGAGAGAGAGAGAGAGAGAGAGAGAGAGAGAGAGAGAGAGAGAGAGAGAGAGAGAGAGAGAGAGATTAAAACAAATAAAGAAATAACATGGAAATAGTTATACAGATAAAAAACTGAATCTTTCGTAGAAATGATCAAGCGTAAATAATGGAGAAAGAGAGGCGTAAATAAAAAGAGAGAGAGAGAGAGAGAGAGAGAGAGAGAGAGAGAGAGAGAGAGAGAGAGAGAGAGAGAGAGAGTTATAAAGATGAAAACAGAGTAATTCTTAAGAGTAATGAGACGCAAATAGTGGAGAAAAAGCAAAGATTAATTGAGAAATAAACGAGAGAGAGAGAGAGAGAAGAGAGAGAGAGAGAGAGAGAGAGAGAGAGAGAGAGAGAGAGAGATTAAAGTAAAATAAAGGAATTAAGGAAGTGGAAATATAAACACAGATAAAAAACTGAACCGTTAATCAGAATGATCAAGCGTAAATAGAGGAGAAACAGAGAATGAAAAAGGGAAATAAGAGAGAGAGAGAGAGAGAGAGAGAGAGAGAGAGAGAGAGAGAGAGAGAGAGAGAGAGATAATTAGTAAATAAAGAAAACGTAGGAATGAAAATAGTTATAAAGACAATTCGTAAAAACAAGGAAGCGCAAATAATGAAGAAAGAGAAAAATGAAAGAGCAGACATTAAAGAGAGAGAGAGAGAGAGAGAGAGAGAGAGAGAGAGAGAGAGAGAGAGAGAGAGAGGAGCGGTATGCGCGTGGTGGTGACGAGATGAGGTGTGAGGCGATGGCAAATTAATGGGGGAGAAAGGGAATGAGGGTTAATGGGGAAGGAAGAAACGGACAGATAGGAAGAGGAAGAAGAGAGAGAGAGAGAGAGAGAGAGAGAGAGAGAGAGAGAGAGAGAGAGAGATAGGAAAAGGGGAGGAGGAAGAGGAGGAGGAGAAGGGCCATGGAATTTGAGAAACTGGAGCAGGTGGAGAGACTCATCAACTTTGACCCCTTATTTCCTTACTCTCTCTCTCTCTCTCTCTCTCTCTCTCTCTCTCTCTCTCTCTCTCTCTCTCTCTCTCTCTCTTCGGTTTACCATTCCTCCCCTTCTGAACTGTTTGCGTTTCCTCATTTTTGCGAATATTCCTGCTTTTAGCATTTTTATCCTTATTCCGCTGTTCTTGAATTTTTCCTTACATTTATCGATTATTGTTTCTATGTTCCCTATTAAATGATGCCGTGTGATGACAGGAATATTTTTATTGCACTTATTAGTGATGAATCTTGATGAATTTTCAAATATCCTTCATCACATTCGTTGATGATTTGTTCAGCGACCTACTACATCCTTTTAATTCTTACATGAAATATTTTACTATATTACGAGGTTTTAATATTACTAAAATCTAGCAAAAGTATTAAGCGTTCATTTGATAATCTACTTGGAATTTTGAAAACCATCCTGCATATCATAAAACAAGTAAAAACTGCGCCGAAGTTTCTTCGGCGCAATCGAGTTTTCTGTACAGCCGCTACAAAATATATCTTAGTTTAACCAGACCACTGAGCTGATTAACAGCTCTCCTAGGGCTGGCCCGAAGGATTAGATTTATTTTTACGTGGCTAAGAACCAATTGGTTACCTAGCAACGGGACCTACAGCTTATTGTGGAATCCGAACCACATTATAGCGAGAAATGAATTTCTATCATCAAAAACAAATTCCTCTTGTTCTTCACTGGCCGGTCGGAGATTCGAACTCTCGACCAACAGAGTGGTAGCTGAGAACGGAACCCGCTCACCCAGCGAGGAACTACAACTGCTACAGTACATAACCAAAGACACCGAAAATAGATCTATCTTTTGGTGGTCTCGGTATATTGCCGTATGAGTCGCAGCCCATGAAACTTAAACCACGGCCCGGTGGTGGCGTATCCTATATCGCTGCCAAAAGCAAGATTATGGCCAACTTTAACCTTAAATAAAATAAAAACTACTGAGGCTAGAGGGCTGCAATTTGGTATGTTTGATGATTGGAGGGTGGATGATCAACTTACCAATTTGCAGCCCTCTAGCCTCAATAGTTTCTAAGATCTGAGGACGGACAGACAAAGCCGGGACAACCGTTTTCTTTGACAGAAAACTAAAATAGAGTTTAGTGAAATAAAAAAAGTTCCGAGTATGTCTAATTAATATTTAAGGTAAAATTAATTTTATTCCTATACGTTTTCTGCCGATTAATATTAGACAAAAATTCGAAAATACCAAACTCAAAATATCTTATGATTGTGTTCCTTCTATACACCTGAAGATTTTGTGCAGACATGTCATTTATAAAATATAATCAGAAACCCATTTTCATATTTAACATTTGTTTTACTGGTTCCTTCGCATTAATTTTTCAAAATTTATGCAGAAATGTGCACGCGCGCGCGCGTGTGTGTATGTGTGTGTGTGTGTGCCTTCGCGCGTGCCATATTTTCCTTTAAGAATCTAAATAAAACTAGCCAGGAGGAAAGCTGAATGAAGTCTTGTTTAAAAGTTCCATAGTTTGACAAAACTCTTCGGTAACTCTTCATCAAATGAATATTACAAATAAGAATAAAGATCAAAACTATAACAGCGATAACAAAGATAACGGACAGAATGTATAAATTGTAGTCTTCCTAAAAGAAGTTGAAGTAATACCTGCAATGCCTGTAACAGATCTTACCAATCCTGAAACTTTTCTTGGAATACGATATACGCGCGTAAATGATTTTAGAGTAAAAATTTATAAAGTGAAAATAGAATGACATAATTAACATTAAACAATCACAGCATAATATACTTGCAAACCATTACACATCAGAGCTGATTCTGAACTGATTTACAGATGCATAAATATTAAATGAATCATTAATCGTGGTGACATGAAAATTCCACGTCAGCATGAAACTTATCCAGACAAGAGTGCGGTGAAGTTAGTGGTAAATATAAACAACGAGAAAATAAATGCTTTCAAAAACATAAACAGAAATGGATAACGCACATACCTGAAATGTTGCAATAAAAAAAAGTAAGTGTATTCTGTCAGTACGTAAAATCTGAGCATGAATATGATTGAAGATTAGATTATTCATTTCAGAAGTTTAATAATGATAATATAATATATATATATATATATATATATATATATATATATATATATATATATATATATGTATATGTATATATATATATTATATATATACATACACATATGCAAGTATACACTGTATACATTAATACCTGTATACATCCCCATACGTATGAATACCCCTCCGTGTATCTCCAACGACGGCACTAGCGCCAGAGCCCAGCAGTTGCTAAAAACGTCTCTGAATGAAGCCATGTGAACCGAACGAGGAAGTTCGGGGCCTCAGGGGACCGATAGGAAAAGATGTAAAGTTAAAAAACTGAAGGGAAATTGCTTTTTTATCTCTCTCTCTCTCTCTCTCTCTCTCTCTCTCTCTCTCTCTCTCTCTCTCTCAGTTGGAAATTTCTTTTATCACTTTCTCTCTCTCTCAGTACAAAATTGCTTTTATCTCTCTCTTTTTAGTTGGAAATTGCTTTGTTTCTCTCTCTCTCTCTCTCTCTTAGTACAAAATTGCTTTTATCTCTCTCCTCTCTCTCTCTCTCTTTCTCTCGCTCTATTTTAGTTGGAAATTGCTTTGTTTTATCTCTCTCTCTCTCTCTCTCTCTCTCTCTCTCTCTCTTTTATTTCTCTCTCTCTCTCTCTCTCTCTCTCTCTCTCTTTCTCTCTCTCAGTTGGAAATTGCTTTTTATATTTCTCTATCTCTTACCCTCCTCCTCCTCATCCCCAACACCCTCTTTCTCTGTCTGTCTGTCTGTCTCTCTCTCTGTCTTAGTTGGAAACTGCTTTGTTATATCTATCTCTTATCCTCCTCATCCTCATCCCCAACACCCCCTTTCTCTGTCTGTCTGTCTGTCTGTCTCTCTCTCTTAGTTGGAAACTGCTTTGTTATATCTATCTCTTATCCTCCTCATCCTCATCCCCCAACACCCCCTTTCTCTGTCTGTCTGTCTCTCTGTCTTAGAGCATTCCATGAGAAGTGTTAATTCTATCTTAATTCATTTTGTCTTGGCTCTTTTTTGTCCTCCTTATAAGAACTCATGGAATAATAATTCTTGTAATGTTGCTGTATTACTTTTTATTATTTTTAAAGATGATTCATCAAACGGTATTTTTACTTGTATTATACATCTTTCAAAGTATATGGTCGTTGACTGTGGATGGAAGATTTAAATGTAGTTTTTGGTGTATGACCAAGCTTTTAATTTTTCATTGACATTTGTCTTATATATTACAAACACACACACACACACACACACAAAGAGAAGAGAGAGAGAGAGAGAGAGAGAGAGAGAGAGAGAGAGGTTCACTCCAATGTGGTGAGAATTTCTTTATCGATGTCGTTACATTTTGATGGCATTTGGATGGACTTAATAATGGACATACTCACACACACACACACACACACACACACATATATATATATATATATATATGACTGTGAAGTATTTTCTGTTAAAACAGAATTCCATCTAAAAAAAGGAGCCCATAAAAACGCCAAAAGGTAGAAAGTTAATGCTATATATTTCGGAGGACAACTGTCTCCCTCGACAGGCAAGTACTGAGTATATATATATATATATATATATATATATATATATATATATATATATATATATATATATATATATATATATATATATGCATATATATTATATATATGTTTACACAGGATGTATAAATATGATACATGTATGGCACCAAAAGTTCTGGATACACTGACGGCGCACGTTTGTGTAAGAACGGCCGAAACAAGACGCAAGTCATTTCTGAAAACGACCTTTTCACTCGTTTAGCAACACAGACGAAACAGCACCATCTTCCCTTCCCCCTCCCCCTCCCATCGCCTACAACGAAACAGAGGCCCTTCAGAGCTGCAACTGCTTTTGCAACGCGAACGTTGCCGCCACCCTCCCTCTTAATTAGAGTCCAGAATCAATCGGCTTTCTTCTCCTACGAGAAGATGTTGAAAAACATCGGCTCCGGTCGTCCATCATTTTCCGAAAACATTGTTCGAGGAATCGCCGCAACTCCCGAGGATCTGTTCATCAATCAGGCACGTCTGGTGGAAGGTTGCTCGGATGGAAATTAATTGTGCTTGAAACTGAATCTCCCTTTACTCGCGTTCGAACAAAATCTCAGTTCACACTTGAACGAAGCAATTATAAGCGTGAAAAATGAAAAGAGTTGGGAGAAGATAGCGCCATTTTGATTGGATTTGCAAAAGCTGGCTGCCCTACCATGAGCCGATCAGACACAGAACTGCATTGTTTGGACGAGCCTGCTTGTCCTGTGCCCTTCTCTACGTAAAAAAAATTTTTTTTTATTATATAGATACAGTAAATTCTCTTCTTCTCTTTATACGCAACCAAAGAGATGTCAAAACCATTTTAAAAGATAAAATGTTTAAGCTTTTCCCAAAGAATTTTTATACTATTGAGAGTAATGTATTCTAAATGTAAATGTATGTAGTTCGAGATTGGTTGTGATCTTTTGTAAATAATCTACTGAATAAAAACTTAAAGAAAAACTTTCTTCACATGCAGGTAACCTATTTTAGTGAATTTGGGTATGCAAAGTCATGGGTATTTGGCTCATTATCCATAACATTAAAAATGATATTAATATTTGGGTAGTGGACCACTTCTTATTACACTAATGTTGATTCATTAACTTGAGTTTCTTTGATTTTTATTTGCCATGTGATTTTCTTTTCATTGTTGGGGCAAATCAAAATTTAATAGTCCAGAGTACATTTGTTAGCGAACCGGATAGTATTGTAGGATTCAATTCTTGACGCTTCGACCATACTATAAACCGTTTCTTGGCTGGCGACTTCGGAGACGTTAAGACGTTCAACCTCTCTGTGACATATTTTCATAATGTACACAGTATTCTGAATTCCAAATGTATAATACCAATAGTATTTTATTTCTAAGACCTGTGCTAACACAAACATTATTCTTAGGAGACATCTGTCATATTTTTTAAAGTGCTCCGTATTGTTCCGTCTCATCACGCGATTTAACAAATGGCTTTTTAAAATGATCCATTTTATTTCATGGAATATATCCAAAGTAGTGACTGATTAAACTGAGTAATTCCCAACTCAATAACGACTCATAGTCTATAAGCTATCTGTGATACATCCCATTGTACACTGTGCCTAGTACTGCTCATGTGATAGTAAGTTAGAAACTTTGATCTGCGTGTTCTGAAGATCGTTGGTATTCGATTATTCTCTGGGACAGAATAATCTGAGATTTATAGAGCTTCTTGCAGTGTGTCATGCCACTGTCTTTGTGTTTCTTTGTGTATTTCCCTTTTCCTTTAAACATTAAGAACAACAAGTCCAATGGCATTAGGACAGCTAAGTGCAAGACATTACTTGTTTATGTTATGTACGTTCATATGTATATAAATGCATTTATGACTTGTATAATCGACTGAAAACTGGCTTTGTCGTATGTTGCCCCAAAAAGCGTATTTCACTCTACTGAGTAACCTGCATAGGGTTTTAACTCCAGTAATTTTAAACCTGGTTTATATTTCCATTAATTTTTGCTGTTTCTGTTATAATCAACATTTCAACGAGATCTAAAGGTGCACTGGGAATCGGAATATTATTACTAGTTTTTTTTTTTATGTTCATTAACTCCAGTACTTTTAAACCTGGTTTATATTTCCATTAATTTTTGCTGCTTCTGTTATAATCAACATTTCAACGAGATCTAAAGGTGCTCTGGGAATCGGAATATTATTATTAGTTTTTTTGTGTTTAGGATTTTAAGCATTTGGTTTCATTTTCCTACATGATTCCTACTTCATGACAATGACAACGAGTTCATGAAAAAGTTATTCATGTCCATAGTTCTTACAGATATTACTGCTTACCTTTGCAAAACAGTTCCACAGGCGTTAATTGTTCTTTAGATGGAAAATTATAATACAAATAAAAATATTGATGTTTGTTACAGAGATAAATACTGAAATACATATGTACACACACACACACATATATATATATATATATATATATATATATATATATATATATATATATATATATATATAATATATATATATATATATATATACAAAGCGAGAGAGATGGTGATGCTGACTAACTAAAACTGAAGGAGTTTATAATTACCTGAAACTTGAACTATCCAACAAGCGGACAGAAAACCACGCACTCCAACTACGAAAACCCATCCAAGATATCTGGAAAAGTATACCGAGTAAAATTCTTTCCCAGTTACAACCATTACGTAAACAAATATATTTTCAGAACGTAATTTCACCTAACTAAGCACCCTACTTTAACGACCTCGGAGCACCCCTGGAAAAACAGAATTAGTATCTCTCTCTCCTCGAAGAAATTCACACGCACCTGTGAAAAGCAAACGATGGAATCGCTCCTCCAAACGGCGAAAAAAACAAGCATCTAAAAGAGAAGGAAAACTACCAATTGGAAGAAGAAGATGAGTGGTATAGGGCAAGGAGGACGAGTGGATAGAAGGGTGAAAATTCTATCTAATCGCAGCGTTCCTTAGCCCTAATGGACAATGCTCTGCGTCATTTCAAAAGGGGCAAAACTTTTCCAAGGAAATCCAAGACCTTGGGAACTTTAAATGAACGGGGGATTCCTTAGGGTTAATCTTGAGAACTGGGCAAAGAAAAAAAAGGAGGAACTTAGTTAAGGAATGAGTTATCAAGAAGAAATATTTCTATTTCTTTCAAATTTCTTTTTACCATTCCTTTTCATGAGACGTAATTGGAAAATAAGATTATCTCACAATTTCCGGTTTTACTGAGACACCTAGTCGAAAATGTCATGCACTGAATGATTTTACTTGTACAGAAAAATACTGTCAAACTAACTGTAAAAGACCAAATCTTCTGAACAAAAGAAATATTCACGAAACCCAACTAAAACCCAATGAAAAGCTTGAGCCTTCTAAATAAAAACAACAATAAATTACCCTAGTCATAGTTATAATCCAAGAGATTTGCTCTTGAAATATAATTTTGCGGTTTCTTTGTTTATAACTGTCTTGACTTCAGATCGAAGAAAAAAAAACCAAATCCTTATTGTAGTTTCGAACAGACAGACAGACAGACAGAGAAATGGATTATTATCATTAATATTAATTATTGTCATTAATCATTAATATTAAAAATGGCCAGATCATCGCGATTCAAACTCTCGTGGGATAGATATACAGAGAGAGAGAGAGAGAGAGAGAGAGAGAGAGAGAGAGAGAGAGAGAGAGAGAGAGAAATCGTCTTTTATTAGATAGAGAACTGACTTGTATTCGGTAGCAGTGTGTTGCTATGCACCAGTTAATTTCTACTGTATATTTTAGTAAAACGACTTCCCTACTTCTTGAAAGATTTTGCTTGATTTGACCGGAAAATCTGTTTTTATTTGAAGGTCACGGGTCATCTTAGGTCACAGTGACCGTATAATCAATGGTCCCAACCCTTGGGCTCAGGAACACTTTTTTTTTTTTTTTTTCTAAGTTCCCTGAAGCCTGCTCGCCCTTGCTTCTTTATTGTTTTACCTTTTATGTATTTATTTACTGTCGTGTGTTTTTGGTTACTTACATCGATTTTTAGTTTTCTGTAAAAGAAAACTATTGTGCCGGCTTTGTCTGACCACCCGCACATTTTCTGTCCGCCCTCAGATCTTAAAAACTACTGAGGCTAGAGGGCTGCAAATTCGTATGTTGATCATCCACCCTCCAGTCATCAAACATGCCAAATTGCAACCTTCTAGCCTCAGTAGTTTTTATTTTATTCAAGGTTGAAGTTAGTCATAATCGCACCGATATAGGTACCAACAACTCAGGCCACCACTAGACCGTGGCTGAGTTTCATGGGCCGCAGCTGAAAGCTTCATACAGCATTATACGCTGTACAGAAAACTCGATTGCTTCGGCGCATTTTTAACTTGTTTTTTGTTGGTATTTGTTAACCATATACAGATCGGCTTATGGCTATTTAAGCAAAAAACTAAATATGGAGAAGCACAGAAAGTTCATTTGACCCATTTTTTTTAAAATTACATATTTAATTTAAATAAGTATTCTCGACACTTACTTAAAAGTGCAAAAAAATACCAAACATATAAAAGATAAAAAATATCGCACTAAAGTAATAGTGAGGATGATGTCAACAAAAAGAAAAAAAAGAAATAACATTCATTCATAGAGTAATATTGATAACCTATGTGGAGGATATATAAGCTAAACTAGAAAATGAAATTCGAGTCCCAAATCAGTACTCCCGCAGACAGGCTGAGAGTCTTCCTGAACTATCTGATTTTAATTGAGGGAAAAATAATGTTGAGGGGAACAGGTAACAGTATATCTTAAGGTATCACAGCACTTTTTTTTTTATTTTTAGCGAAATCAGCAAGCGTACACCACAGAGCCAAAGATACTGATAATAACAAAAAAAACTTAACACACTGATTTGATCATTTCCTCGCGAATTGCCGCGTGTTATTCGGTCTGGGTGAAGTGAAACCAGAAAATAATTTCGCTTAAATAGGACTAAACACATGACTGATCAGTAGGATCTTCTTGAACACCTGGTGAATAGGCCTACCATAAAAAAAAATAGAAGAGGCCACTCACAATCCAACCCTTGCAAGGCTGCTTGTATCAGAAGGAAATCAAAATATATGAATTACTAAAAGTAAACTCCGCTATTGCCATCACAACAAGGCTGGTGAAGGAACCTGGTTTGGGGGCGGTGTTAAGAGGAAGAGATTTGGTGGGTGGGGTTAAGAAGAATTGGGTGGGGGTTAAGAGGAGGAGATTGGGTGGTAGTTTCAGAGGAGGAGATTGGGTGGGGGTTTAAGAGGAGGAGACTGGGTGGGTGGGGGTTTAGGAGGAGGAAGTTGGATGAGGGGGTTAAGAGGTGGGGAGACTGGGTGGGGTTAAGAGGAAGAGATTGGGTGGGAGTTAAAAGAAGGAGATTGGGTGGGGTTAAGAGGAAGAGATTGGGTGGGAGTTTAAGAGGAGGAGATTGGGTGGGGTTAAGAGGAAGAGATTGGGTGGGGAGTTTAAGAGGAGGAGATTGGGTACAGGGGTTTAAGAGGAGGAGATTGGGTAATGGGGGTGGGTAAATGGCGGGGAGCAAAGACACTCCAATTCAGGGAGTATATCGCGACAGAGATCTCAAAGCAAGGAAACATCATCTTCTTAAGAATAACAAACACACCCGTATTCAACCTTGGGGGAGAAAAAATACGTGAAAAAAAAAAACAGAAAAAGTTCAGTGTGAAAGAATTTTTATTTTTAGGGATTTTCGAATTTCCTTGTCACTTAACAGACAATGACATGATGATTAACTCAGCAATACTTCGACATATAGAATCCCCAACAATATAACATTGAAATATTCCCTTAATAAGTATTTCAAATCACGGTATCACAAGATAATTCAAGCATGAACTACAACCCTATAACAATCTTATAACAACCTACCAACACTTACTCTAGTAGAGAGAAATCGGGCAAAAACATTGACAGTAACAAAAGGCATGATTTATTAGTCCGCCAAACTCGCAATAATCCTTCGTCTTTCTGTGCCACCAGCGCTCTGGCGAAGAAGAAGAAGAAGAAGAAGAAGAAGAAGAAGAAGAAGAAGAAGAAAGAAAAAAAAATGAAAAGAAGAAAAGAAGAAGAAGAAAGAAGAAAGAAGGAGGAGGAGGAGGAAGGAGGAGGAGGAGGAAGAAGAAGGAAGAAGAAGAAGAAGAAGAAAAAGAAGAAGAAAATGAAAAGAAGAAGAAGAAGAAGAAGAAGGAGAAGGAGAAGAAGAAGGAGAAGAAAAAGAAGAAGAAAGAAAGAAAGAAAGAAAAAAGAAAAAACTCCGGAGGACGTAAGGAAAAGCCAAAGGCCCAGCTGGGTCCCAGACGGTGCGTCGGGGGAAAAGATGATGTTCCCCAGCTGGTGTTCCGTAGGTGGTCTTTTTGAGAGGTGCACATGCAGCTGGTGGAACACCAATGCGAGAGTGAGAGACATAGAAGAAGAAGAAGAAGAAGAGAGAGAGAGAGAGAGAGAGAGAGAGAGAGAGTCAATGCTCCCAGGTCAAAAACTCTCTTGTTTATTAAGGACCCGCAAAGTGATCGCTCATTTCAGAAAAGTCTAAACTTCCTGCAGGAGGATCGGATTGCTTAAGGAGGAGGGTTATTACGCAACTCGATCCTCGGATGTTTACAATGCGCTTTCAGCGTACTTATGTGCTGTAAATATTACGCATGTACAATTATTTTAATCTCTCCAAAAAAAAACAAGTAAAAATTGCGCCGAAGTTTCTTCGGCGCAATCGAATTTTCTGTACAGCCGCTACAGCGTATAATCAAGGCCACCGAAAATAGATCTATCTTTTTTGGTGTATGAGCCGCAGCCCATCAAACTTTAATCATGGCCAGGTGGTGGGCCTATCCTATATCGTTGCCAGAAGGACGATTATGGCTAACTTTAACCTTAAATAAAATAAAAAATTCTGAGGCTAAAGGGCTGCAATTTGGTATGTTTGATGACTGGAGGGTGGATGATCAACATACCAATTTGCAGCCCTCTAACCTCAATAGTTTTTAAGATCTGAGGGCGGACAGAAAATTGCGGACAAAAAAAGTGCTGACGGACAGACAAAGCCGGCACAATAAGTTTCTTTTACAGAAAACTAAATATAAAATAAAATAAACTTGCGAAAATTGCTAACGAACTACATAAAAGAATAAAATAGAATATAGAATATCAGGCTAAAGACCAAGCGCTGGGACCTATGAGATCATTCAGTTCTGAAACGGAAATTGACAGTAAAAAGGTTTGAAAGGTTAAACAGGAGAAAAACCTCGCAGTTGCTCTATTAAAAAAATTGCTAAGAGGGGTAGGGAAGAACTAAGATGGAAGAAAAAGAATATGAACGGAGTTACAGTAAAAGGAATGAAAGGGGTTGCAGCTAGGGGCCGAAGGGACGCTGCAAAGAACGTTAAGTAATGCCTGCAGTGCACCGCACGAGGTGCACTGACAGCACAACCGCCCTACGGGGTGAACTACGTAAAAAGCTGATATTGTGAACGAGGATGATTTAGTACTGGTGAGATTTGTCAAAAATTACATAAATATATTTTTTAATAATTTCATAGTATATGTCATGAAAATTAATACTGTACAGTAAAAGAGAGGAGATTCGAAGCAGTGGTCTTCGAGTAATCAATTCAATATTTAGATTTAATTATTGTTTAGAGGCCAATGGCGAGAGAGGCTGACTTTGGGATGGATTATTGTCGCCCCGACCCTAGAGTAGCGATGGCTGTGGTTGTGAAAGTTACGGGCTTCCATATACACACGTACGTACATGTGTGCGTGAGGAAGGTGAGTGTACGTAGGTGTATGTGCGCGTGTGTAAGAGAGAGAGAGAGAGAGAGAGGTTAGAAGTTGACAAGCTCGGCTTCAGAATAATGGTTCAATGTCGAGATCTGATACCATATATATATATATATATATATATATATATATATATATATATATATATATATATATATATGTATATATATATATATGTATGTATGTATATATACATATGTATGTATATATATATATCTATATATGAATGAATTTTTATCACATCACCGTGATTCATATACAAGCATTAAGCTACAAACGTCCTTTAACAAGCTCTAGAAGTAATATATTTTCATATATATGTCACCGAAGGGAATTTTTTAGTTGATAATAAGTTCGTCGGGTAAAGGCGTCAGCCGCGTCACTGTAGTCCTGAGTTCTTGTCTTTCGTTGGAGCCCACGGGACGACGAACTTATTATCAACTAAAAATTCCCTTCGGTAACATATATGAAAACATATTACTCCTGAGGTAGAGCGAATTGGATATTAAAGGATGTCCTTTATCGTTTATATATATATATATATATATATATATATATATATATATATATATATATATATATATATATATATATATATATATATATATATATATATACTATATCTATATATATATATATATATATATATATATATATATATATATATATATATATATATATATATATATATATATATAATATATAATAAATTAGATAAACTTAACTTTTCTTTTGCAGGAAGGGAGAACAGAACAGAGCCATAAGCGATAAGAATACCTAGACAGAGCCTGACACATGACTGTCAAATGTCCTTGAGACGTCAAAAGTGATGACAAAATTTTTTCCTGAAGTCTCTCAAAGAAGATGACAAACATTTAATAAGATAGAAAGAGGATTCCTAAGATACTCGCCTTGTGGAACCTGTGAAAGTGATCAGAAAGAGAAGAGTTGGATTCGAAATGTTGAACTGAAGCTACATTTATGTGACGCTTTGAATAATTTAATGACTGTAGGAGTTAAATCACGAAGGCACTAATTGAAAACATGCAGTCAGTCAAGTTTCTTCTTGATGCACTTGAGTTACTGCAATGTTCGAAGAGAATGATATTTGTATGATCTAACAGCTATGCAAAAAACAAAACTGAAAAGCACAGGGACAATCATATGTGCAAATCCTCAAATCCTAAAGGATTCACGCAGGAGAACGATGTAAGCTAACCTTTGAGGAAGCAAAAACTTCACAGATCTTAAATGCAAAGACCAGTTGGAGGATGTAAGATCAAGCAAAGTAAAAATTGTAATACTAGAAGCAACTGAATGGGAGGTAAGAGTTGCTTTAGGATGCAAGGAAGATAGTAGGTTGATATGGAGAAATTGTTGGAATCTTTATTGGCAAAGGATATGATAAAATACAAAGGACGAAAAATTGTTAAAAAGCAAACAGGGTGCAAACATAATGCCAGGGTTTGGGCTAAAATATTCACAGAAATTTAAGATGAGCATTTCTTTGAATTTTTGTCAGCGCTTAGATAAATCAACTTAATTAAATACAACCTACATAAATCATCATAAATAAATACAAGCCAAAAATAGCCTTAAATCTTCACAACATATAAAAGATAATTAAATAAAACTATAACTTGCAATCCCATATAACAGGCACCGAGAAAACCATGGTTCGGAATTTATCAAGTTCAGCTGGCTTTCGTCACCTTTGACAAAAATTCCAAAATGACAGATATGAAGTCACATTTATTTATCGACAACAGAAAAGGGAGTGGGGGGTGGGGGAAGGCCAAACAAATCTGGGGGAGGGACCCCCCCCTCTCTTTTGTCCTCTAGACGATAATAGATACAAAATGACTGTCCTAATGCTTGATGTATTTGAGACTCTTTGTAAATACGTGAAATATATAGTAGCGTTTTGAGCTTGAATCTGTATTTCCAGAGTCTTCTGGTATTTCCCATTGAAATAGTTATAACCCAGTGCTGAAATTTCCAAGAAAATAAGAATAAAGCAAATTAAAAGGACATTTCGCTGAGAAGCTATAGAATCAGAAATGTATTTGAAAACCATTAAGAAACACAGCTGTAACTTTCCTTGACATGAATATTGGCCATTGTTTGCTAATCAGATATACTCCAGTAACTTTACTTTCCTTTTTAAATAATAGTAAATTTTCTCAAGTCAGTTTTCATTAAGCAATTAAGACACAAACTCTCCAGTTGTTCAAGGCAAATCTAGTTAGTACTTTGTCATCAAGTTTAAAAAAAGTACATATTGTACTTTAAGTTTAACTACTACTACTACTACTACTATTATTATTATTATTATTATTATTATTATTATTATTATTATTATTATTATTATTATTCAGAATATAAACCCCATTCATATGGAACATGCCTTCTGGGCCATTGACTTGAAATTCAAGCTTCCAAAGAATATGGTGTTCATATGAAGTTGCAGAAAATCATAAGAAATACAGAGAGAATATATATATATCTACTGATTTCAGAATCAGCTAAGTCAAATCGAATTCATACCTATTGAAATGAGATACGGCTGAAGTCAAGGGCATAAAGAGGACAAAGATAGCAAACACACAAGTAGACTGAAGGAAACAGAAACGTAAGACGAATGTAAATTAAATCTTTATGTCAGTAACATCAAAACTCTTCGAACTTAAAAGCCTATTCTATCGATATCAATCCACAAATAAAGTTCATCAGAGGTCAGGAACGCAAACTGCCGTCTGGAGAGTGGACCTTGAGATCGACACCTTGCTTGGCGCTGTTTGCCTGACCTTCAAAGTTCGGTTTACGTGTCTTCTTGATTTCGTTAGCGACAAAAAATGGGAGCGTAAACAATTTTCTTTTTATATCTAAAAAGATGCTCCTTATCCTCGCTGGGTGAGTTTTATAAACGTGGAAAGATTTTTCACTATTTATGTTATCAGTCTAGAGTCTGATTACGATTTGTTAGCTACAATAAAACTACAAATTCAGAGAATATCCATCTTGTTTTCTCCGTCACGTTGGTTTTATTACATTATTTACAGGTCGTTGCTGGACTTTTGACATATCTTAAACAAATTCAGTTAGAAAGGACGTTAACTTTTCATTTGGGATAGTATATAATGAATAATTGTGAATGATGCAAAATCGCACGGTTATGCTCAATTGAAATGCTCAGGATTTACGAAAATGAAAGTTCTGGGACTCAAAGTTAATTTCAAAATCTAGAATTAATAATTCTGTATTTCCCTTGATTCCTCATCATTCATACGAGACTGAAACTATATAAATTAACACAAAGCCAAGTTATGCTCATCCACTTCCTCTTACTTATTATCATTACCCCTCTATTTCTTAGATGCAAATTTTCATTCACTAACTTTCAGAATGAAAATTTGCGGTTTTATTTTCCTGAAAACGAAAATAAACAAAAAATGCGCCGAAGTTTCTTCGGCGGAATCGGGTTTTCTGTATACCGTATAATCAAGGCCACCGAAAATAGATCCATCTTTCGGTGGGCTCGGTATAATGCTGTATGAGTCAGTGGCCCATGAAACTTCCAGCCACGGCCCGGTGGTGGCCTGGCCTATATCGTTGCCAGAAGCGCGATCATGGCTAAATTTAACCTTAAATAAAATAAAAACTACTGAGGCTAGAGGGCTGCAATTTGGTATGTTTGATGATTGGAGGGTGGATGATCAACATACCAATCTGCAGCCCTCTAGCCTTGGTAGTTTTTAATTTCTGAGGGCGGGCAGAAAAAAGTGCAGACGGAATGAAGTGCGGACGGACAGAAAAAGCCATCTCAATAGTTTTCTTTTACAGAAAACTAAAACTCGAAGCGTTTTCTGGCCAGTGAGAAATCAAAGCTTTCGTCAAGATAATTGAATCCACGATTAGAAACGAGAATTGACTTAACCTTTCTCGCAAGATTAACAAAGCAATATGGTAATTAAAAATCAAGAGATCAAATGAACTGCCCCTTTCATTTATGGGCTGAGCTAGTTCTAATGCGCAGTAACTAAAAATAGATCAGAGGCGGTTTATTTAAAGAAACGGGAGATGATGCGACGAAAAAAAAAATATCTGACGTAAATTCAGAAGTATCTTCCCTCAAAATCAATAAAAAACCACCGATTCTTATCGGGAGAGAAAGCGCAATAACTCGCGAAGATTTGCATCTGTGCTAACACCCAAACAATTCTTCTCGTTAATTCTGGTTTAATTAAGGATCTCTCTTAATACCAAGACACGAACTGGTAGCACCCACTTAATTGGTAAACTCGTTCTCATGATGATTTTCCGATGACGTATTCGCTAAGCAATAACATCACGTGTTTACGGAAAGCGACTGAGGGCTTAATCCGCTCGATAACGTGATTACAACGATAATAACATCAATTTGTTCTACTGCATTTTCCGCCATTATCCCTGTCTTCCAACTCATATAAGCTATTCTGTTCGCGCGAGGCCAAAAGAAATAACGAGAATATAATTATAATATTCCCGCCAATTGGACCGTCGCGTGATTTTTTTTTTTCGGAGGGGGGGAGGGTAAGATAAACGCAAACAACGGCTGAATATTTACCCTGAAAACATAAACACTTCTAGGATAACCACGATAATAAATCAGATAAACAGCGTGGACACCATGCAGGTAGATAGATAAAGCTCCGAGTCAACACTGGGGATAGAGATTAAAAATAATCACCCAAAATCCCAACATTAGGCGACAAGAAGAAGAAGAAGAAGCAGAAGTGGACGGGGAGGGGTGGAGTGGGGGTGGGGTAGGGAACCCTGAATGGGGGGATGGAGGAGGAAGCTGGTGAATGTCAACAGAAAGAGGGTGGATGTCCATTTGGGCGATGGAGACTACAGGTGGGAACACATAACAATAGATTAGGCAGGGTGGTCTCTTGCACGAAAGTGTGGAAAGGGCGAATGGGGATTAGAGAAAAGTAGGTGCAAACGAGAGAGAGAGAGAGAGAGAGAGAGAGAGAGAGAGAGAGAGAGAGAGAGAGAGAGACAATTGAGCAGCGAAACGCTTTGCCTAACAGATATGTAAGAATGTGAAGTTAAGCTTGATAATGGGACTCAATAAACATGATCAAGTATTCATGATTTCGGAGAGCCTTCGCTTGTATGGATGCCATTTGCATAATTTCTATTACTGATATATCAAGTCATTCATTGTGTATCAGGTAATCTCGTTTATTTCTGTTTACGACTATTCCTATTGCGCCCTTATCCCGTATTTGTATATTGCTATGACCTCCCTTAAATTATGTCATTATAATTGCTCCGTGTGCATTTCCTAATTAGTACCTGGCCCGTAAAATATGAAGTCATATTCAAGTCATTCTGCACTTTCATCATACTTAGAATAATGTTCCAAATCCATTATGTTCCTTTGTATTTTCTTGCCTAATACAGTAGCTGCTAAATTAAGAGCCGTTTACCCGTATGGGTTACAAAAATACAATAAGATAAAATAAAATAAAATTAAAATAAATAGAGTAAAAATAAATATGGCAAAACATAGTGGTTTATAAATTGATTACATGCTTTTATACTTTGAGTAAACATTATGGTTACAAAAATAAAACAAGATAAAATAAAATAAAGTAAAATTAAATAAAGTAAAAATAAATATGGAAAAACATAGTGTTTTTTAAATAGATTACATGCTTTTGTACTTTTAGTAAACATTATGTTACGGAAAGAAAGAACGAATTAGATATGAAAAAACTGTTTCATCAATAAGTTGATCACATATTTTTATACTTTGAGAAAACATTATCTTAAGGAAACATAAGAACAAAATAGATTTGATGGAGGTTCCGATTACATGATCAAAAGTAAGAGCGGAAAGAAATTGGCAATTCTGCTTCTAAACTTTGAAAATTAAAAGCGTTTAATTAGATGGGTATTATGGAAAGTTATTGGTTCAAAAAGCTTCATTATTCTGGGAGATTTCTAATGGACAGTGCGAGTATATTAAAAGGATGCCTTAAATCTATGCCTTAGAATTCTGTAAAATTCTTTATATCGTGGCTTGATCTCAGATCTCATCACTTCTTCGAGTACAAAATGGCTCTAGCCTCTCAAATTCTCTCGTGGAATTTCGGAGCATTCTTTGAACGCAGAAATGATTTTGGTGCAGCTGTTGTTGCCAAATAATGATTTTATAAGCAAAACAGTTTTGGAGGGGGGTGGATCCATTTATAGAGGTCAAATCTGGACTTAATTATAGGAACACCAAAACTGAATGAATCGTACTGAGTAAAGAGTTGGTTGGGCAGAAAATTGAGAAGTTTTATTTCCGGCGGGCTGGACTTTTATTTTTTTTTTTAATTACTAACTATTTTCGCTTCCTTCCCTCTCATTCTCCCTCTGCCTTCCTCTCCTTTTCTCGTGTGTCTGTTTCTATGTGGTTTCAAGCTCTCACTCTCTCTCTCTCTCTCTCTCCTGGTTATAGCAATTGCAATTAAGAGTCGACCCTGTTTTCTACTGGTGAAAGATTTTTAGACAATTCAAAGGAGACCCCGTCTAAACTTTAATAACCGAATTACCTTTCTTTTTAAAATCTCTTTGGTAAAAGAACGTAGTTTCCTGAGAAACTGTATTCCTGTTGTGATCAAATTTTCAAATGACCTTCCTAATGCTATGGCTCGAAATTCAAACTTTGTGCAATGGTTTTTTGTTGCGTATGGTGATATGAGTCTCACTTCATAGTTTATCTGCTATTTGTCTTATTTAATTTAATATTTCCCTTATTTGTTGTTATCCACTTTTATTCTTTCCTTCTTGCTTCCTCTTCATAGTTCATTTTTCACTTCTCAACCTGCTTTTATGACCAGGGCTCCTCTCCTCGCTGGAGTCCCGGGGATTGTATCGTCCTGCAACAACAACGACAATACATTTTTGCATGTCACCTTCATAACAAGCAAAACTTCAAGGTAAGGAATCATCCACCTTAAATATCTAACCATTTCCTTTCAAATAAGGAACAGCCATTAAGCGTCGCAGACATTAAAAGTCGATCGTTAGTCTTTGTTACCTTTTAGAAGACTCACGCTTTCCCGAGCTACTTTCTCCCCATGTGTCTCACACCGGCGACGCTGTCATCGCCGGAGGTGATAAGACGATTTTATTTTGCGAAGCCCTGACAGAAAATGGGGCTTTCTCGTGGCCGTGTAGTAGGCTTTCTTTGTAGTCTACGACAAAGGGGAGAGAGAGAGAGAGAGAGAGAGAGAGAGAGAGAGAGAGGACAATAATTTAAATTCCACGAGAGAGCAAGTTTCACTGTGAATTCTTAGTTGTTTTAAAAAAGGTTTAGCTGTGATATAGTAATTTCATATTATCAAGTTTTACAATATTATGAGTTAAAGTCCTTAGTCAATTTCTTTGTCTCTTAAGGTCAACCTGGGAAGATTTGCCTCTTGATTATCAGTAAATTTAGTATATAACACAAAGCCTCCCCATCCAAAATCATTAAGACTCGTCAGCATTGACTCTGATTCATTAGTTAAAGTCCAGGAAGGGCCATTGCTATTAATGAGACAATAAATTCTTGAGGGAATGAGGGGGACAACTGTACAGATACAGTTCGTTCGGGTTAAGGGTCATACACCTTTGATGTCTGAAGACGCATCTTCCGGTATATTTTGCAAGTCTTGGATGGTCTGGGATGCATCTTAGATATTTGCGAGCTTATTCTTAAATACCTGTTATGTTCCTCATGAGCTGTAGCGCATTTAGACGCTGCATTATCGATGCTGGTGCGTGGATTAACCTTACTGGAAGGCATTAGAACCTCTGCTTGCTCAAAATTTTTAGCTCCATGATGTTTTCGGTAATTCCTTCTATCTGTTTCCATGCTTGGATTACCATGAGCGTTCTCTTCTCCTTTCAAGGCTCATAAATTTCCAGAAAGGTCCTTAACTTCTTCTATTCAGCTGTAAATGACCTTTGTACACTCTCTATTTGTGCAATATCCTTTTGGTAGTGGGCCATATTATATTGCAATATTAATGAGATGATAAATGGCAGCTTTTCTTGTTTTAACCGGAACAACATTCCCATTTTTGCTTTGCAGGGATCATTGGGGGAGTGCTTCCTTGTTTGTGATTGGGGTCGGGGCATATAAAGGAAGAAAGGGAGGGAAGGTGGGAGGAGGGGTAAGCCAGCCTAACTTATTGTCGGTCCCAATCCCGGATAAACTGGGAGGGTTTGAATTAAACATCTGCCAAATCTAGTTATGAAATGAGCCGTTCATGACAAAAATGGTTTGAGGAACGCTCATGAATAACAGCGACCCCGACTAGGAATTTAGTTTAATCCCTAGTCGGGGTCGCCGTTTTTCATGAGCTTCCTCTGATGGGCCTTTCATGACAGAAAAGATTTGAGGAAGCTCATGAATAACAGCGACCCCGACTGGGAATTTAGTTTAATCCCTAGTCGGGGTCGCTGTTTTTCATAAGCTTCCTACAACTGGATCGGAAAATTTCATTATAATTCTGGAAAAGTTGATCAGAGGAGGGATATGTGACGTAGATAATGTGATTCTATTAGTCAGTGTTTTAATCCTGATCAGTGACAGTATAATTCATAAGTTACTATTCCCACTTTCAAATTACTGTTGAGAAATTAGAAGAAATCTTAACAACAGCAGAAAATGTTCATAGATTTTTCCATCAGAGGACGAGACAGGGAAAGGGGCAGGAGTGGCGCTATGAAACGCAATGAAAAATACAAAGCAAATTAACTGTACCTTGTCGATTTTGGCCGCTGCTATTTGGGAATGCTATCATTATCTCTTTCTTTGATAATTGCATCAGTTACTGAAAATTTATAATGCATTATATGAGAGCTCGAGAAGACCCTTTCACGATCTAATACAAACCGGCTTTTATAAGAGATTTGTAATATTAGAATAGTTTTGCTTGTGAATATAATAAATAGTTAATCTAATGTCATCAAAGTCATTATAAAAGTTTCCTTCAAATGAAAGTATAAAAAACTTCATAATAAACAATACAATGAGATTTTACCTTTTATACTCTAATATTTCATTTCCCCAAATAAAAAAGGTTTACAGAATGAACTGATAATATATCAAAATAATCAGTCATATCCTGCTCTGAGATACATCAGTCATTCAACTAAATCTCTGTCACCGGAAGGACAATTCTTATATTTATAATTATAAAGCTTTATGTCTCTTCTTTCTCATCGGGTCTATCACAATTAACGACGATAAACCAGGAATCAATAACGGCAAGATTATATTGTTCATCATAATGAGTAGAAAAAAAAAATTCCCCTAATAATATGTACTCCTAGTTTAATTTGGAACTATCATCTAGAGCTGGAAGATGGTTATAGGTTATTTTTATTTTGTAATTGCCTCATATGTTACGGTAACTAACAATGTATATATATATATATATATATATATACATATGGTATATATACATATATATGTTTTATATTATATATATATACATATATATGTATATATATAATTTATATATATATGTATATATATATATAAATATATATATACATATATATATATATATAAATTATATATATACATATATATGTATATATATATATATATATATATATATATATATATATATATATATATATATATATATATATATATATATATATATATATATATATCCTGTCTGTCTGTGTGTGTGTGTGTGTCTGTGTGTGTGTGTGAGTTCGTCTCCTCATTCTCTCTCTCTCTCTCTCTCTCTCTCTCTCTCTCTCCGTCTTGCTGTGAGTCCGTCCCCTCGCCCCGTCTCTCATAAGACGGTGGGATCTCTCAAGTTACACCGGGCTTGATGAGCAAGCGTTGGAAGGTCTGCGGCGGATTAACGGATTAACGGCTGTCTGACGGTTCTTCTGACGGATTTACTCCTAGGATTACATATTTTGCCCTCTTCCCTGATTTACGCATTTCCTCAGGATGACAGTTAATGGGAAATTTACTCCCGACGGTTTTCCTCTCCTTCGTGTAGAGCTTTGGAAAGAGGTTTGGTGGACGAGGTCCTTTAAATCGTTATCTATCTATCTATGTATATATATATATATATATATATATATATATATATATATATATATATATATATATATATATATAAATATATATATATGTTAGTGTTATATATATAAATGTATATATACATATATATATACATATATATATATATATATATATATATATATATATATATATATATATATATATATATATATATATATATATGAATGTGACAGTGGCTGTTGTGTGTTTATTTTCTCTACCAAGGCTCATCCCAATTCACCAGTTAAAGGAAATGTGACAGTAGCTGTTGATTTATTTTCTCATATTCAACACCACACACACATATTCATATATATATATATATATATATATATATATATATATATATATATACATATATATATTATATATATATTATATATATACACACATACATATGCATACATATATATATGTCTTCTAAGAAAAGTTACCTTAATAAATTAAAGCTCTCTCCTTCTTGATCAATTACCAAGTAGTCGATTTTTCTATTTCTCTGCAAGAAGGAAGACTAAGTAATCTGACGACTGGGCCTGAAAGAAATCATGAAAGTTCACCGAGTAAGATAAGAGCTTTTTTTATTTAATCTTTTGATAAGAAGGGAAAAGAAGAGGTCAAACGAAAACAGACATTGTCTTTAGCAATGGAGACGGGTAACCGTGTACATCTATATATTCAAATACGGCTTTTGCGATTTTAAGAAAATGACGAGAGATTAGTAAATAGGGAGGTACATATGTTTTCGACTAGTCCCTTCCCACCCGCTTATTCCGCGATTTTTATTCGCCTATGCTATTTTTGTGTCCATGCGCACAAGCGCGCACGCATTATCGTATGGAAGAATTGTATTCATTAATGCCACCTAAATTTTTTGGGACTCTTTATCGAAAATTAGCGTTCTTACATGCAACAAAAAATAGTTCATTGGCACAACAAGTAACGATAACAAAAGCCTTCCTGAGAGAGAGAGAGAGAGAGAGAGAGAGAGAGAGAGAGAGAGAGAGAGAGAGAGAGAGAGAGAGAGAGAGAGAGAGAGATTAAACCTTCCGAAGTTATTTCACAGGACGTATCATCAGAATCTAAGGCTCATCTATTATTTTTTTTCAGATGACTGATTATTTTCCTGTTGCCTCTCCTTGTTCGAAAGGCAGGTCTATAGCTTTGAAACTCTTTCCTTCGGATGTTGCTGATAAATCAAGAGACGTCTTTAAAACCCCTTGCCTAGAGAAACTTGTCTTCTTAAACAGATGCATTCTCTGGTTTGACCTTTTTCTATCAAAGAATTTATTTATGACAGATGTTTAGTCAACAGTCTTTCAATCAAATTGGACGTGAAGTTAGTCTGCTGAACGTGTACACAGAAATTTAAAATGTACATTAGTATACATGTGAATATATGAGCTGTATATCCCGCATGTACTTTGCAATTCACATATACTTTGCAGTTCAGCAATTGCTTATAACTAAATCAACTATAAAATGAGGCTTCTAGTGCACAGCTTATCTACAATTACAATAAGGAAAGTGAATATTAATATGTAAGATGACAAAACGGGCTTTGAAACGAATGCGCATCGGTAGGTGTTTACAATGGAAACAAGTAACAAATGCGCCAAAGTTTCTTCAGCGCAATCGAGTTTTCTGTACATTGTATAATCAACGCCACCGAAAACAGACCTATCTTTCGGTGGTCTCGGCGTAATGCTGTATGAGCCACGGCCCAAGAAACTTTAACTACGGCCCGGTGGTGGCCCGGCCTATATCGTTGCCAGAAGCGCGATTGTGGCTAACTTTAATCTTAAATAAAATAAAAACTACTGACGGTAGAGGACTGCAATTTGGCATGTTTGATAATTTGAGGGTGGATGATCAACATACCAATTCGCATCCCTCTAGCTTCAGTAATTTTTAAGATCTGAAAAGTGCGGACAGAAAAAGTGCGGACGGACAGACAAAGCCGGCACAAGTTTTCTCTTCAAAAAACTAAAAGTTTACACTGTTAATGGAAAAGAGAAGCTACGAAAACTAGTGAAATATATTTGTGTTCGAAAACAGCAGAAAGCAAATTTGAGCAAGAGTATGGATATAACGGAAAAATAAGAGAATCAAATAAAACAGATAAAAGGGGGAAGAGAAGTGGTTGACTCATATGGGGCAGTTTGAAGTAAATGGCATGAATGAATGAACAGTAGAATGGACCAAGAGGTGATTCATAGGGTATGTGATGCAAGGAAGGTAATTGAGTGCAAGTGAAAGGAAAAGCCTGTGGGAGTGAATGTCCATTTTGTATAAATGTATATATATATATATATATATATATATGAGTGTATATATATGAGTGTGTGTGTGCATGTGTATGCATATAGATATTATATATATTATATATATATAGACAGATAGATAGATAGATAGATAGATAGACAGATAGACAGGCAGACAAATTTACAAATATATATATATATATATATATATATATATATATATATATATATATATATATATATATATATATATATATATTATGTGCATGTGTGTGTGTGTGCATGTGCATGCATGTACATATACGCACTTACAAAGAAGCAATAACGTTAAAATTTCCAAAATACTCATAACCTCTACATAATCACGTAAAAAAAATAATAAAAAAAATGGCCAGAAACCTCCCCATTTTACTAGAAAAAAAAAAAAAGTCTGCAATTCTAAATACGTCACATAAAACACAGACATAAAAGGACCAACTTCAAAAGTAATAGCAGAAATGTCCTTTCACACTGAGCGTAATGCATTGTCTTTGGCTTAATCTCTCTCTCTCTCTCTCTCTCTCTCTCTCTCTCTCTCTCTCTCTCTCTCTCTCTCAGGAGAGTACGTTTTGGCACTCCTTAAGCAAATTGGTGTACTTGAGTTATCTTTGGCAGCCGCAGATGGGCACATCGTGGCACTTTTGTTTGTATACATCATTGGGACGTTGCCTTCGGTATTTACTGCGCTGGGTACTAAGGTGCGTCAGTTTTTGAGGTTGAGGTGGTTTGAGTTATGGGCATTTCTCCGAAGAACTTGTTAAGGATTATACATATGTATGTATGTATGTATGTATGTATGTATGTATATATATATATATATATATATATATATATATATATATATATATATATATATATATATATATATATATATATATATATATTATATATATATATCATATATTTTTTTATCCTATATATAATGTCTTTATCAAAATAAACTCCAAGCAAGAAATTATTATTAGATCTATATGTGTGTGAACACCTTTTTTTATCCTACTGTAACAGTAAAATTAACTCCAAGCCCAAATTAATTAAGATATAACATCCCATAAAACAGTTATTTGAGATAATAATAATAATAATAATAAATAATTTAATAATAATAATAATAATAATAATAATAATAATAATACATTTCACTCACGCGTCGGAACAACGAAGAAACTTTACTATAATGCTCGGAGAGAAAGCCCCCCCCTCCTCGCCCCCTTCGTCATCCATCTTGCCCAATATCAAGACACAATCAGTAACTCCTTCTAACATCCCAACCGCGCCACCACCCCACCCCACATCCTCAAGGGGCACCTGACATAATCAATAACTCAATGCTTATGGGACATTAACTTCCATTCCGCTGTTTAGTCACGCTGACTTCAAATCTGCTTCTCTTTCTCTTTACCCCTTTCTCTTTCTCTCATCTGTAATCATTATCACCCTTTTTCCTCGCAGCGAGCAGAGCGATCGTTTTCCGTCCCAACTGCGCATGTGACGCAAATTCGCTGCATTCGTCTTGTAATGGGCGACAAATTGCGATTCCGCGACGGCGCTGCCGACAAATTGCCGTGTCACAGATATACGTGGATGCCAAGGATAAGTGGCGCGAGGTTTCGCTCGGCCACCGTAACTTTCGTTCACCCCTGGGAGGAGACCGAAGCGAAATATAGACGTTAATAATATGAGAGAAGACTAAATTTACTGAATAATCCTAAAATAATGCTGCGATTAACGCCACGTCGTTATTTCTAACAGTCTGAAATATCGTTTCCTGCTTAATTATTTTGTTTAATAAAATTAATAATGTCCCGTCCTCGTAAGGGATGGCCTTTAAAGCCGTAGATTTGGGAAAAGAGCGAAAACAGCCGAAAGGCTCTTGGGTAGTTGAGGAGCGGATGCCAGCCGTCGGCTCGCCCTACCAGCCGTCATCTGTCAGGGGGCCGAACGGCGGGGAATTTCTCGGCTTTCACACTACCCAACACCTCAACGAGGGGAAGGAGTAAGGTGGTGAGGAGAGGGGAGAGGAGGAGGGGAGGAGAGACCTCTTGCGGGATGAGAGAGAGAGAGAGAGAGAGACTAAGAAGGGGTGAAGGAGAACCTCTGGTTCAGGCGTACACGTTGACTGTGCGTCTCCTGATGGTGTGAGACATTGGAAATACGAAATAAAAAAGGGAATAAAGGAAGGGGAATAGAGAAGGAGATGAGAAACTGGGGAGATACTTGGTAACGGATGAAAGGCGTGGTTAAAAATAAAAGAGAGAGGCTCGTGAAGTTTAACGATGTTGGAGATTTAGTGATAAAAATGTTGCGGCTAAAAATTTTTTGGAGGAAATTAAAGATTGTAAAGATATAAGAATCATAATGTAGGAAAAGTACACACACGCACATACATGCATACATACATACATACATACATATATATATATATATATATAAATCTATATATATATATATATATATATATATATATATATATATATATATATATATATATATATATATATATATATATATATATATATATATATATATATATATATATATATATAGAGAGAGAGAGAGAGAGAGAGAGAGAGAGAGAGAGAGAGAAAGTCAGCTCTAAGCAGACAGAAGGATATACTGAATTTTATTTCATACAAAAAGCTGTTTTTAATCTTTGCATTAACATCAAAATAAATTTAGAGAGTTCCTATAAAACACAAGAAACCCATTCAATGCATCAATTGCAAAGAAATGTTAGAAGGAAACCATTACTTATTAATCTTGTAACTAACTAGATTCAGGCAAATGTTTTCATCTGGACTCCAGAAATGTTTGAATTTATAATGTTTTTTGTTTTACATCAATTATCGTTATGTATACTGATTAACGTTTTGATTTACGAAATGTCTGAATTTGTGGTATTTTGTGACGAGAGGAAATGCTCAGTGAAACACTGTTTCAAACGGAAGAAAACTGAAACTGACCATTTTATTCCTAAACATTTTAACTGACGAAAAAAAAAAAAACTTCATGTGAGATGGACAATAAAATTTAAGATGGTTCATGACGTAATATCTAAAAAAAAAAAAATTTGATTCACTTGGAAATAGCATTCTAGTGAAGAAACATCACTCATTCATTCTTCAGGATGAATTACTATTGAATACATGGTTAGGATATGATCATGTATTTCAATCCTAATATCCTATACGCTAGAGACTGCAGAATCCTACAGTTCAAAGCATCAAAGTTCTTCATCGCATAGTTACCCATGAATCAGTTGGAATGCAACGAAAGAGGGAATTTAATATTCCGTTGCAGACAATGCACGAGCCACAGAGAGAGAGAGAGAGAGAGAGAGAGAGAGAGAGAGAGAGAGAGAGAGAGAGAGAGAGAGATCAATGGCAAGCATCATCTTGCAGATGATGAACTCTCAGAGGAACCAGAGACAGAGTTGATAATACCTAATGGAATGCCTGTGGTGTGACGCCACCTTTCTGCATTACGTCGAGGAATATAATTGGAATCAGGTGGTTTTTTTTTTTTTTTAGCTGAGAATAAAGAGGATATTCAGGAGTTAATATGAATGATTTTAAGTTGGGACTTTTATGTCATGCGTTGATATCCTATGAAATAAGATGGCCTTTGTAAGAAGATTATGCCTTCATATTATTATTATTATTATTATTATTATTATTATTATTATTATTATTATTATTATTATTATTATTATTATTATTATTTACAAAATCTCATAATAGCATGAGCCACTAAAATGGTGAAGAAATCCACAGTGGTATAAATGTAAATATATGTTAGAAATATATATTAAAAAACGAGAGCTTTCGACAACCTACTCGATTCTCCAAAACCTTAGTTTTACCAGACCACTGAGCTGATTAACAGCTCTCCTAGGGCTTGATGAATTAGACTTATTTAACGTGGCTAAGAACCAATTGGTTACATTTGCTTATTTGGAATCGAACCACATTATAGCGAGAAATAAATATCTAGAAATAAATTCCCTAACTCTTCATTAGCCGGGTCAGAGAGTCGAAGGCCTTGAATAGGCCACAACTCTACCGACTTTATTTTTATCGATTCTCCTCAATCTTTATTTACATTTACACCACTGTGGATTTCTTCACTATTATTATTATTATTATTATTAAGAACATAAACCCTATTCAAATTGAACAATCCCACAGGAGCCATTGACTTGGAATTCGGGGTTCCAATGAATGTGGTGTTCATTTGAAAGAAGTAAAAAAAGGTAACAGGAAATACAGAAAGAAGAGATAAGTCGTTAGAAAAGAAAAATAAATTAAAATAAAATAAAATACAAGGGCACACAGACACACAGACGCAGACACACACATATGTATATACATATATATATATATATATACACACATATTTTATATATATATATATATATATATATAAATATATATATATATATATATATATATATATATATATATATATATATATATATATATATATATATATATGAAGACATAATCTTCCATAAAGGCAATCTTGTTTATTGAATAGTAATGTTATTTCAGCGTAAATTAATTTGTGAACAGTTATTTATTTTTCAATCATTCATTTACTAAATAATAGTTAATTAAATAAAAACTCAGATAGGTATCTTTTCAGTCAGTCACGGGTTTTCGGTGAGGGATGTAAACACACACACACACACACACACACACACGCACACACACACAGAAGATTATTTTTCATTAAATACCGAATGACGATGGACCGGTTCCAAAATTCAGTCTCTGATTGGCAAATGCATCAAGTAGCCATGCACTCTCGTCTTTTACAGCTATCCCTTGCGTCTTAGCACGTAGGGCATAGCTGTTACACCTGGCATTATCATTTATTCTTTATTCATTGCTGTGGACATTTTTTAGTTTTCTGTAAAAGAAAACTATTGTGCCGGCATTGTCTGTCCGTCCGCACTTTTCCTGTCCGCCCTCAGATCTTAAAAACTACAAAGGCTAGAGGGCTGCAAATTGGTATGTTCATCATCCAACCTCCAATCATCAAACATACCAATTTGCAGCCCTCTGGTCTCAGTGGTTTTGATTTCATTTAAGGATAACGTTAGCCATTATCGTGCGTCTGGCAACGATATAGGGCAGGCCGTGGCTAAAGTTTAATGGGCCACCACCGGGCCGTTGACCACTGAAAGAAGGTTTCATGGGCCTTGATTATAGGCTGTGCAGAAAACTCGATTGCGCCGAAGAAATTTCGGGGCATCTTTTTTATTGTTTCTATTGTTCATCCATTTTGGTGGCTGATAACACTCTCCCTCCATTTCTGTAGAATTCAGCTCCCAAACCAGGTGAGAGAGAGAGAGAGAGAGAGAGAGAGAGAGAGAGAGAGAGAGAGAGAGAGAGAACTATAAGTGCGCGTTTATAGCGCCATCAAAATGTACACCATCGAAAGGGGGACTGGTGGGGGCCCTTTGATGAGGAAATCTTCATGGGAGTGAAACCATCCGCAAGGCACTCTGAAGGTACTCTCCCTCTCCTGTGTTGTTCACTGATTATTAAAATGCCACAAAGCCAAAACTTGAATATAATCTAGTCAGATTAGCTTTGAAACATTAAATGTTGTTTTTTGTACATCAGTTGAGACAGCCTCTGGTGCAAGGATCTCGTAAAACTTCGGATTCATGTGTGGATTGATTTCAGTCCCTGGAAAAGAGCTGTTGAACTTCTGGGCTCAGGTCATGATTTTTAGAGAATTGCTGGAATGAGATACCTTGACTCCATGTCCAAACTCACACACAAATATGTGTATATATTTATACATACATATATATATATATATATATATATATATATATATATATATATATACATATATACTTACATATATATATACACACACACACACACACATATATATATATATATATGTATACATACATATATATATATATATATATATATATATATATATATATATATATATATATATATATATATATATAATGTAATGTGTGTACGGAAATAAAAATCGTGGAAATATATTTCTAGAAAACAGTTAAAGACCACATAAGGATAAAACGCTCACACTGAAACACGAGAGGAGTCCAAGGCTGCGGAGAAATGGGACCAAAACTTTACCGGTAATTTCAGTCTCAAAAGTATCAAAACTTGAACAAACAACAAGTAAAAATGCGCCTAAGTTTCTTCGGTGCAATCGAGTTTTCTGTACAGCCGCGGCCCATGAAACTCAGCCACGGTCCGGTGGTGGCATCAGCCACAGCCCAAGAAACTCAGTCACAGGCCGGTGGTGGCCTGTGTTGTTGGTACCTATGGCGGCGCCAGAAGTACGATTATGGCTAAATTTAACGTTAAATAAAATAAAAACTACTGAGGCTAGAGGGCTGCAATTTGGTATGTTTGATGATTGTAGGGTGGATGATCAACATACCAATTTGCAGCCCTCTAGCCTCAGTAGTTTTAAGATCTGAGGACGGACATAAAAGTGCGGACGGACAGACAAAACCGGCACAACAGTTTTCTTTTACAGAAAGCAATAAAAGGAAAAGTGAGCATCACAAGGCCTACACAATATTTAACGATAAACAGGACAGCGGCATGAACAGCAGCGGCAGCAGCAGCAACAGCAAACGATTCAGCGGCTGCGCATGCTAAAGAAATGCAGCAACGAGGAAACAGGACAACTCCGTACATAAACGCTCAAAAGCGAGCGTTGAATATTCCGCAGAAATCAAGGGTTAATAAAAAGAAATGCAACGCGCCGCCGTAATAAACACAAACATCGGGGATTCATTTGGCCGGTCATACTGCTTCCAAACACGACGATATTTGCCTGTAAACACACACGGCGTGTTGTGCAACGCTTCATAAAGAAAACAACCGATACGGACACCCATAAATGTATTACATTTTTTCTCTCTCTCTCTCTCTCTCTCTCTCCACCCCGCCCGATCGGTTCCTGACGTCATGTATTCCTTTTATGAAAATTGCATTGGCGATTCGTAATCCAATTTCGAATCGTAGGCAAATGTTGGGTTCTCTCTCTCTCTCTCTCTCTCTCTCTCTCTCTCTCTCTCTCTCTCTCTCGAAATTGTTTACTGTAATGGTTTAGGGAAAGTGTTTGTTATCTTGGCGACTATTTGAATTGGGGACTGACCATGATTCCCAAGATTATGGCCGAGAAATCTGATTTTCCAAATAATTATTGTTCTCAGAGAAACATAAAAAGACAATAAACCAAGCTAAGATCAATAAGAATTCTGGTATCGCCTTTGGTATTCCATTAAACTATTGTAGTTTAGTTTGAAGTATCCCTACTGTAATTATGATTTACA
>NC_089792.1:12289285-12301785 GCF_040412425.1 Macrobrachium rosenbergii | reverse complement strand
CACAGTACTAGTTTGACGCCAAGCTGAGAAAGCATTCAATCATTCATCATTACTGCCTAAGCCTTTGCAGGCACTTCGTACATCGCGATGCGAAGAATGTCAGAACTGATTGACTTATGGCAACCAAAACTGGCGTCGCAATAACTAGGTCACTGATGACGAATTTCAGGATGTCTTATCCGGGCAAGATCGACTGTGCTTCGCATATAAATTTCGTCTCAACAAGATCTTTAGAAATTAGTAAGTCAGCTACTCACAAAATTAATGAATAATTCCAGACAGAAAAGGATACCGTTAGAAAATATGTTGAACGCGTTAGCATTATTAAAAGATAACCTAATGCTTGTTGCATTTTCCACGGAATTCTAATTTTAGTGAAAATTTTCAGTTGCAAATGCATCATAAATACCAAAAAAGTAAAATAGGTCTCGTAGATTATTCATTATGCACACACATGTACTGCAGACAATACATACATACATACACACACATATACTGTATATATATATTTATATGTATATATATATATATATATATATATATATATATATATATATATATATATATATATATATATATATATATATATATATATATATATATATATATATATATATATATACATATAGTAGGTATGTATATATATGCATATATATGTATAGTATGTGTGTGTGTGTATGAATGCGTGTTTATGTCCATCATTAATACTTGAATATGCCTATACAATGATCTCCATAACAACGTTGATATATAAAGGCTGTTGCCTTTGAGTACCTAACGTATTCGTATCCCAAAACACTACCTGGATAACATGATAAGTAAAAGCATCAGCTTCAACAACAGGAAAAGCACCAACTAGGACACAAGAGCATCCTGTGAGACAAGACCAGACTATGAGTCTAGAAGTGTCTCTGTAAAATATTGGATAGACTTGTCCCTTACGACCTTGCACCGCCGAATCCCTGGCCCAGCAGTGGTGCCCAGAGCCAACTCACCATACCCCACCCCTTCTTGCCCCTTCTTTTCCCCTCACCTATAGGCTAACTTCGCTTCCCCTCAGCAGGGCTTCTCCCTTCCCCTCGGAATCCTGCTCATTCGGCGCGTCAGAGCAACCACTGTCTGGAGGCGCGAACAGCTTTCTCGCTGAGGTGTTTTTGCCTCATGTTTCTCACACCTTTGCCAGGGGTTTCTTACCCTGGGCTCTGCCTCCCTGGGTATCTCGTGGCAGGGGGAGAGAGAGACGTGGGAGGGGAGAAGGGAAAAAGGGGGGTTTGAGGTGGGTGGGTGGGGGTGGGAGGCGTTTGTTTATTAATTTCAGATTAAGGAGGCACAAAGAGATTGGACGAGGTTGAGGACGACTTGACTGTAACGTTTTGGGCGTGAAAGATGAATATTTCGAAGTTAAGACGTGATTTTATTTTCGCAAAATGAGCATACGTATGAAAATGTTTAACGAAATGGCAAACGTGTAAAGTCTATAGAACTGACAAAAATGTTAACGACGAATAGAAACTGATATATTATACGTGAGCATATGTATGAAAATGCTAACGTATGAATGTGTACAGAAACTGACAAAATGTGTGTGCAAGACTGTATGTTATAATTTTGTGATGTGAGAATGAGACAGTCAAATAAGTACACGGGGCAAAGAGACAGATATTAATCCATGTCCAAGTAATACTTTTTGCAAAGAGACAGATGTAATACTTTTTTGGTAAAAATCTCAATTAGGAGGGCACAAGTAATGTTCTTTAAGGTCCACGATAATATATCTGATGGTAACAGTTTTATGAAGTTTTACAACTGTTACCATCAAATATATTATTGTGGACCTTAAAGAATAATACTTTTTTGATATTCTCGTACACTTCACGAAGTAGAAGTCAAAGCCTAAGACGGCCAAGCAACGGAAAAAACAACAGTAAACCATAGCAATAACTCAATAATACCCAGTATAAAATGTTAAGTTGGACGTATATCAACAATATTAGTCTATTGGAAGCCCTCGTAGAAGATTGGGTGGAGAGGGATAAAGGTTATCACAGAAAGAGAGAGAGAGAGAGAGAGAGAGAGAGAGAGAGAGAGAGAGAGAGAGAGAGAGAGAGAGATCAGAGCCTGGGAGGAGGGGAATGGGGTGGGGGGAAGTTGGGGGTGTGGGGGTTGGGGGTCGGAAATGGAGTTAAGAAATGAGTAAGACCAGAGATGATATTTTTGCAGTTGGGTTATTGACACGACCCTCTGAGTTACGGTCGGCGTGATTAGCTAATAAATTAAAGTTTGACAATACGAATGGGTGTTCGCTGTTTGTTTGGGGAGAGAGAGAGGGTTGGGGCATGGAATGGAAGACTGAATCAAGTGAGAAGAAGAAGAAGAAGAAGAAGAAGAAGAAGAAGAAGAAGAAGAAGACGACAAGACGACTCAATAATGCTCTCTGTGTGATATACTAATTTTATCAGATATTACGAAGACGACGGAGATTCGCAGAAGTTAAATAACCAAAAAAAAAAAAAAATTAATTAAACTTAATTTCTCAAGTTTCCGTCTTATCCTTGGGGAAGAAAAGACTGGAAACATTAATGGTTTACCGTTGCGTTGCCTTATTTATGTGAGATAGATGTTCATGGGTTTCCTGAACGATAGGAATTGTGAAGGACATAAGTATATGTATATACAGTATATATATATATATATATATATATATATATATTATATATATATATATATATATATATACATATATATATATATATATTCATAAATACATGTATATATATATACATATATATATATACACATATATATATATATATATATATATATATATATATATATATATACAGTATATACTAACTGACCAACCCGGCGCTGCCTGGGATAACTCTGAATGACAGCCAATAAACTTTCTCTCTCTCTCTCTCTCTCTCTCCCTCTCACTCTTTCTCCCTCTCACTCTCTCCCTCCCTTTCTCTCTGTCTGTCTGTCTGTCTCTTTCTCTCTACAACCCTGCCCTGTCTCTTTTCCCTCTTTCTTTTCCCTAACACCCCTCTACTCTCACTTTCACATCCTTCCCCTCTCACTCTCTCTCTTTCACCCCTTCCCAACCTCCACCCCCTTTGGTGCCACTGACATCTTACCCCCACAGTATTATTTTCCAGATAGTAAGTCATATGTATACCGAAATTAGGTATGATAATGTTTATTTAGTTACTAAGTCTACAGGCAGCCCCGTTCACGGGCAGAACCAGGCCCATTTCAGGGATGCCCTTTCCACTTCCACCCCCTTTGGTGCCCTTTGGTGCTAGTGATGTCTTACCACCACAGTGCTGATTTCTGGATAGCAAGTCGTATGTATACCAAGTTTGGCTGAAATTGCTCAATGCATTCCAGAGTTATGCTGGCACATACGCACACCCACACACATACATACATACATACATACATACATACATACATACAGCCATTTTTATATATAAAGAGATTAGAACTTCCCTCAGGCTGCTCATCATGTATTCTTTGTCAGATGCTCAGTGGTTAATAGATGTTAGATCATCAGTTTGATATCAAGAAACTCTAGTTAGATTTTCGAAAGAGTTGCTTTCAACACCACCAGGAAGAAAATCTGTCAGTAAAAAAATTACCATTATTTTGATGAAGACTGCTTAAAGTTTATATCTTAAGCAATTATTTTTGTGTGAAAAACATGAGTGTTTTCCCAAAGCTCTGGAAACAGATGTCATTTCTTATTATCTTCATCTTTATCCAATAAATGTATATAACTTCATTCGTACTGACGAGTAAAATTGTCATTCAATTCCATGGGGCTTTGCAGACCTCCATATTACACTGTTATGTCTTAATAAGTTATTTAGATTAATATTTGTCTTAATAAGTTATTTAAATTGATAAGTGGTCTTAGTGAGTTATTTGTCTTAATAAGTTGGTCCTGAATAGCCAGCCTGAATTTTCTTGTCTGAATAAGTTATTTGTCTTAGTAAGTTATTTGTCTTAATAAGTCGGTCCTGAATAGCCTGACTGAATTTCTTTGTCTTAACTTGTTTAAATTAAGAAGTTATTTGTTTTAATAAGCTGGCCTGAAACGCCAGAATGAATTTCTTTGTCCTCATAAGTTATTTAAATTAATAAGTTATTTGTTTTAATAAGTTATTTGTCATAATAAGTTGGTTCTGAAAGCCATACTGAAAAGAATTTCTTTGTCTTAATTAGTTATTTAAATTGATAAGCTGTCTTGCTAAGTTATTTGTCTTAATAAGTTGGTCCTGAATAGCCAGACTGAATTTCTTTGTCTTAATAAGTTAATTAAATTAATAAGTTATTTGTCTTAATAAGTTCTGTCTTAATAAGTTAGTTTTCTTAATAAGTTGGCCCTGAAACGCCAGACTGAATTTCTTTTTGTCTTAAGTTATTTAAATTAATAAGTTATTGGTCTTAATAAGTTATTTGTCTCAGTAAGTTGGTCCTGAATGGGCAGACTGAATTTATTGGTCTTAATTATTTCAATTAATAAGTTGTCTTAATAAGATATTTGTCTTAATAAGTTATTTGTCTTAATAAGTTATTTGTCTCAGTAAGTTGGTCCTGAATGGGCAGACTGAATTTATTCGTCTTAAGTTATTTCAATTAATAAGTTGTCTTAATAAGATATTTGTCGTAATAAGTTATTTGTCTTAATAAGTTATTGTCTCAGTAAGTTGGTCCTGAATGGGCAGACTGAATTTATTTGTCTTAATAAGTTATTTCAATTAATAAGATGTCTTAATAAGATATTCGTCTTAATAAGTTATTTGTCTTAATAAGTTGGTCCTGAAACGCCAGACTGAATTTCACTGGAACCTGATTCCATTCTGAACAGTTTCAGTAAACTGTCCGAGTAAAACCGACATCCCATCTCGCCAACACAACGGCTCTCCGTGTTGTTCCCTCACTTCTCACCCTTGTAATTCATAAATACTTACAAACTAGACAATAATTACACCTCAAGCATGGCTGAAAAACGCACCCGCTATTAAAAGAGAGGAAAAAAAAGGGGGGGGGGATTCATTAGGAGGATAAACAAGGGCACTCGGACAAAACAAAATAGCAATAAATTAGAAAACCTAAACCACTGTAGCGTGAGCTGGATTTATGAAGAGTGATATTGAATGACATCGTTTATCCAACCCTGAGCTGGTGGAGGCTTTAATTACCGCTCACGCACGGGCGAAACTTGTCTCGAAGGAAAGGGGTAGAGAGAGAGAGAGAGAGAGAGAGAGAGAGAGAGAGAGAGAGAGAGAGAGAGAGAGGTTATGAAGAGGCTGTAACGAGAAACTCGAACGGGGCACAGATGGTCTCGTTTATGACGGGAGAGAGAGAGAGAGAGAGAGAGAGAGAGAGAGAGAGAGAGAGAGAGAGAGAGAGAGAGAGGCGTCCGTCCGTGATCGTTTTATCTTTTGGAAGGACCAAAAGGCCTCCTTCCTTCTCAATGGGGGATTGTGGTGGTCTAGGTCGAACAGTGAGATAAGGAAGTTAATAAATTTTTTTATGGCGTGCATATTTGATTATACTCGCTCACTGCCACGATATTAAGAAACTTGATTTCCTTTTTCATTCTTTGATTTTGTTGTGATCGCGTGCTTTGTCATATATGTGCCCGCAGACGAATCATTACGTCAGCTTTTGTCAGAGAAAGGGGTTAGGACCACCTGACAGAGTGATCTAGACAGCTATAATCACTCTAAAACCTTGGGGAGGATTATAGGAAAAAAAAAATAGTGTTTGGGAGAAGATCCAGAAAATCACGAGAAATCTGAAGTAATCTCTTTTTAACCGAAGGACCTCAGACAAGACTCCCTTCATTCTGGAAATATGAAAGGCTCCATTTAATTCGTTAATACCTCGCTAAATCCTGGCTAAATCCATGACCTCGCTTCTTGACAAGACATCCTGTCTCTCGCACGGGTCTTGCCATAGAACAGCTTGTGTCTTCAATATCATATTGTTTTATTCCTTTAGCGAAAGCATTTCAGATGGGTTTTAGATAAAAAAAATGAATGGTAATGAAGCTTGCAGACAAAAAAAACACACACACATACAAGCACCCATAAATAATGAAGCCATCTGGTACAGTAATTTTCAAAGATTTTTTGACCGCGCTCTTGCATATACAAAGGGACGCGATGTCTAAGATATATCTATAAATTAATGTATAACTACTTAGACAACAAGACGTTTATCTATCCTAAGGGTGATTTATGTGATGCTACAGATAAGATTACAACTTTTGCCAGATTTACTACTACATTTGAATTAGACAGTTACAAGTGATTTACAAATATGAGACACCAGTCTTTTTATCTATAGGTACGTACTACTATAAAGTTATTATTATTATTATTATTATTATTATTATTATTATTATTATTATTATTATTATTATTATTATTATTATTATTCAGAAGATGAAACCTATTTATTTGGAACAAGCCAAAGGGGCCATTCACTTGAAATTCAAGCTTCCGAGGAATATGGTGGTGTTCATTAGGAAGAAGTACGAGGAGATAAAGGGAAAAGAAAGAAATCTCACTTTTTAAAAAAAAAAAGAAAAATAAATTAATAAATTAATAAATAGATAAAAAGCTGTTAAAATGCAAGGAGAATAATATTTGGGTAGTAATGCATTGCATCTTCGCTTGAACTTCTGAAAATACTTCTGTAATAATTATTACACCAGGTACCCTTGACGTAGGCCTGTGGTGTCCAAATGCACAGGCATTTTTAAGGAACAAGTCAAAATTGATCTAAGGAAAGAGAAGCCTTAGAATAGTGTTCGTATGTGAAAGAATAAGAAATCTGAACAGAATAAAATAAAGGATAAGAATAAGATGAATGAAACAAACTGATAAGTAGTAAATGAAAAATAAATAGCTGAAGCAAAGATACTAGTAAATGGAAGAGGAAATCCTTCGACCATCACTAAGAAAATGGTATTTGAAAGAAACGTCTCGAGGTTCTGTTTAACACTCAGGCACGAGAGCAACATTCTAACGAAAGTAAATCTTGAAAATGTGAAGCATATACCGTTAGGATTATCATCGTAATTAATACAGGAGGAGAACACGATAAACACCTGGCTTTTTAGCCTTTAGAGAACGCTTTTGCCTTATTACCGTATAGCAAACCACCTCCCCCCAACCAAAAAGGAAAAACCAAAATAAATGTTGGGGTTGAAAGTTGTACGCACTTCAAGTTTCATGATTCGGGAATTACAAAGAAAATTACACCCCCCCAAAAAAAAATTAATGTTGAAGCTGAAAGTTGTATGCAGCTTCATCAAAACATCGAGTTTCATGATTCGGAAATTACAAAGAGAATGCATTGCAAGACACCTGCATATAGTGAAAGTCCAATTTTACTGATGGTGATTTTCGTACGTATAGTGACCACAAAACTCACTAACCTGCTATATATCTTTATGAAGGCCAGGCAACTGATTCCTATTATCAGTGGATAAATAATAACTACAAAAGAAGTGGAATCATTCTTGTTGCGTCATCCATTTACTTTCATGTTTTCAAGGTCAACGCCTGTCACTAAAGAAGATTAATGCAAACTATTATACTCTTTAGTACCCTATGGAGAATCAGACTGGACAGGCCTATGCTCTTTAAAAGCAGTCAATAAAGCTTATGGCTAATAGTCACTGAGAAACCTGTTATGGAGACCAAGTAATCATTCTCCAGCACTTAAATCCTAATTTTCAAAGTTAAAGGTAACATTAAAATCAATAATTTAAAAAAAAAAAATGTACACGATTTAAACTCGTATGAAAGTAATCTAATGGTTTACTAAGTGACTTTTTAGCTACCGGGGAACAAATTTCTGTGTTCTAAACACTTATTCAGAGGCTTTAAAACGAACGTTACTAAAACATTACAGAAAACACGAGGTTCAAAGTTTACTTTAATCTACTCGATGTTATGATGATGATTTTATTATTCCTCGAATCATATGACGATTATAATCTTTCTCATGCATTCTTTTGTACAAAGAGATTTTCTTCATTTTCATGATTTCCTGACACCGTGGATGTTTCTAAATATAAACAAGTAAAAAATGCGCAACCGAGTTTTCTGTACAGGCGTATAATGCTGTATGAAAATCTCAGCCACGGCCCGGTGGTGGCCTGTGTTATTGGCACCTATAGCGGTGCCAGACGCACGATCATGGCTAACCTTAACCTTAAATATAATAAAAACTGCTGAGGCTAGAGGGCTGCAATTTGATGTTTGATGATTGGAGGGTGGATGATCAACATACCAATTTGCAGACCTCTAGCCTCAGTAGTTTTTAAGATGTGAGGGCGGACAGAAAAAGTGCGGACAGAAAAAAGTGCGGACAGAAAAAAGTGCGGACGGACAGACAAAGCCGGCACAATTGTTTTCTTTTACAGAAAACTAAAACGTATTTACGAATCATTGGCATGGTCTTCATTATATAGGGTAAAATAAAGAAGCAGGGTCTCTACCAGAATCAAATAAACAGGAAGAGATGAAGTTTATTTTACGAGACATATTCCTGTGTCATTCTTGCTGTCAACAAGAACACAGGAATTAAACAGATAAGGTCTCTACTGAACCCATCTAGAAGTTTATTAACAATGCGGCTGCAGGTTATACGCCCTCACAGCAGACCAGGGCCATCCAAGCTGTTTAGTCTGAGGGCCACTCTTGAAAAAAACAAAGAGCCATGCGGGCCACCTGTGTGTATGCGTGAATATAAAAAAAGAGAAATATACTTTTACTTATTTTTCTCTAGTGGGCCACTTTCAAAATCAAACGGGCCACTATTGGCCCTATATTGGACGGCCATGCAGAAGACCTTTATAATAGCATTCTTATTAAGTAAGCACTTTATGTTTAAGTAGTACACTACGCTCACCATCAAAGATAATACGTAGTTTCGCATATTACTGTTTTTCTGTGAAATTCCACCACTTAAGTCTTCCTCAAGCTCTGTCTTCACAAATCCCCATTCACGTCATCCCCAGGTCTCAAAGTCCGCATCCCACGTACTGTATTCCTTCGTACCACGCAAGACAAATATGTATGTGAGATTTTCACAATTTCCGTCAGTGGACCTCATGCGGTGCACCGTAGGCATTACTTAAGGTTCTTTGCAGCGTTCCTTCGGCCCATAGCTGCAACCCCTTTCGTTTCTCTTACTGTACCTACGTTCCTATTCACTTTCTTCCATCTTACTTGCTAGCCTGTCCTAACAATTTTTTATAGTGCAACTGCGAGGCTTTCCTCCCGTTATACCTTGAAGACCTTTCTACACTGAATTTCCCCTTTCAGCGTTGAATGACCTCTTAGGTCTCAGCTATTTGACCTTTGGCTTAAATTCTGTATTTCATCTCTATATTTATTCACCTACAAATGGGACTTCGATAATTGCCTTTATGGTATCATTTCTAAGTCTATTCTGTTCATAATAATTGTTATCTCTTAAAAGTCGACAAAATCTTTCACAGTTTCAATGTCGTACCATGATTCAATTTCTTGCAATGCAGATCGTACTAGGCTATGCTTAATCATACTTGCATATGTTATTTCAGTCAATTTAATTTGCAAATCTTATTACGCCTGCCCAGTGTTTGATTTGCCTTATTTTGGCTTTCACTAAATTGTAACTCAAGGGTGTATGTGATGGATATTATTTTTCTAAATTTTGGTAAAATCCGGCCTCATTAATCCTTTCTCCATGTAATGTTATTTCGTCCCCTTTTGCATATTCTGATCCCATTTCTTCTGTTTTCTTAGATTTATCTCTGGTCCCATCTCTCTAGATAAATGATTTAATCTACTAAGCAAGCTTCGTAAACTTGTGGTGTTTTGCTGACTGAAATAGCATCATCTGCATATTCCAAGTCCATAAATCTGTATCATTACTTCAGTTTAACACTCCTCTCCCATCATCTACTCGAAGGACAAAAAACAAAGGCGAAATAAAATTCCCTTGCAGTACCCCACTATTTACCGCAAATTTACTCGATAAGACCCCATCAACATTAACTTTGCACCTATTTCGCGCACGGAAAAATTCAATTTGCTTTTTACATGTCACGAAAATGTCATAATGACGCAAGCCCCTCCATAATACTGTTCTTTTCACAATCAACAGAAGAGGATTTCTAAATTCAAGAGACTACTGAAAAATCTGTCTTAACAGAAACATCTGATCTGTGCAAAGCCTACCTTTTCTGAAGCCATCTGTGCATCTCTAAACTATTCATCAATTGGTTTCTCCTGAAAGAAATTCTTTCTTGGGAATAAGCATACTGAATATTTTCATTACAATCAAAGTAGGTGCATCTACTTCTAGACTTACCATAATCAGTCATGTCCTCTCTGTCTTTGGTGTGTCTGCCCTGACTCTAAGCTTCCAGTTGTCAGGCTTTGTTTCCTTCTTCCACGTTCTGGAAAATAACAACAGGCTAGCATAAATAACTGAGATGTCACTACATTTTCATCAACAATTATCCCTACATTGATTCTATCATAGCCCCATGTTTTCCATCTACCCTCTCTCTCTCTCTCTCTCTCTCTCTCTCTCTCTCTCTCTCTCTCTCTATATATATATATATATATATATATATATATATATATATATATATATATATATATAATATAATATATAATATGATATATTATATATATATATATATATATATATATATATATATATTGATATATATATAAAATATATATATACATATTATAAGTTATCAAACATAGCTCTGATGTCCACGTCAAAATGACGACCGATCAAGTGATTGATTCGGCCAAAAGGAATTCTTTATAAGAGCATATACAACACACATTCAACACATACACACACACACACAAACACATACACACGCACATGTACATATATGTGTGTGTGTGGTTGTGTGTATGTGTGTGTGTATGCTGTTATACATAATTTCTTTTGACCGAATCGATCATTTTGACGTACGGGCATCAGAGTTACTGGGCATTGATAACTGACTATTCACCATTCTTGAAGGAATTTTCCAATCATTCGGGATAATTCTCCTAAGAAGGAAAACTCACACTTCAGGGTGAATGATCATTTTCTCTATAACTGGGTGTTCATGATGATTCTGCCATAATGATAATAGTGATAAAATGATAAAGTATGATGAAAAGAGGGAAGCAACATTTTATCATAGAATATAATTACGTTTCGATTTGAATCACATTTTCCTCCGAAGTTACTCTTTCATGCTTAATTGTATAAGGATAGATTTTATGTTTAAGAGCTTGAGAGATAAGATTAGAAGCTCGAAAACCAATTACTGCGAACTTTAATGCATTTAAAAAGCACGTCTTGTCTTGCCATCCATGCCAGTTACAAACCATCTACCGCTCTTATCACAGCCGCATTTGAAACCATTCAGGGCACCCTTTTAAAACCAATACCCTCTTCGACCGAAACGGCCCTTTAAACCGACCTTTCCTAAACCACGGGAAATACCGAGGTCAAAGCGTAAATAAACATAGTAGTACCTTTCCTCAGAAACTCTCCAGCGGCCCTTCGCGGACAAGCTTGACCTTCGAAGATACAACAACTCCTCGCCAAGATATTACTGACAGAGAGGCGTCAGCGAACTGAATCTCAGAAACATCTTTCACTGGGCCTCAAAAGGTGATCTGTCAGGGCACAGAGAAGGCTGACGACAACCGGCCCACTCATTCTCTCTTCGAAAGCAACTCGGGCAAGTGATGGATGTCTGTTCATAACGAAGGTGTTGGGGGCAAATGCTTCAGAAAATATGTGTATAAAAAAAATTCATATACGTAGGCTCTGTCGTAAGTCATAAGATATATCTTCTTAAGCTTTCTGGCAACTGTGAAACTGATTTGGTTTTATCATTCTGGGATAGAATTTACTACTGAGATATATGCGTTTTTGAGAGTTAAAATTTTCATTGCTTAATTTCCAGTTATCTTTTGGAATAAAAACGAGAGAGAGAGAGAGAGAGAGAGACAGGAATAGAGGTTAATATATTGTATTAATGAATCTAAAATTACTAATATGAAAGAGAGAGAGAGAGAGAGAGAGAGAGAGAGAGAGAGAGAGAGAGAGAGAGAGAGAGTTTTTTTGTATTAATGAATCTAAAATTACTGGAATACTACAGGCATGAAGTTAGTAAGTTCGGCAATGAGAGAGAGAGAGAGAGAGAGAGAGAGAGAGAGAGAGAGAGAGAGAGAGAGTTTTCTTTGTATTAATAAATCTCAATTACTGGAATATTACAGGCATGAAGTTAGTAAGTTCGGCAATGAGAGAGAGAGAGAGAGAGAGAGAGAGAGAGAGAGAGAGAGAGAGAGAGAGAGAGAGAGATTTTCTTTTGCGTTAATATTTTCCAGTCAGTGGAAAACTATACATATAAAGTTAGTTAGTCCGGCAATGAGAGAGAGAGAGAGAGAGAGAGAGAGAGA
>NC_089792.1:12276785-12284285 GCF_040412425.1 Macrobrachium rosenbergii | reverse complement strand
CAGGTTCTTCATTTATATTAGGTTCTATATTATTTATATATACTGTTCTATATATATATATAGGTTATATTTATCCTTATTATCTATATTATATATATATATATTTATCCTTCATTGGGGTTCTGGGTATACATATATTCTAGGTTATATATTTATATCATTAGGTTATATATATATATATATATATCATATATAAGTATTTGATAACTGATGTCTTAAAAATCCACAAGAAAGAAGAAAAAAAAACCGGTGATTTTAACAGGTCAACAAAAGTTCAAACCAGTAGGGAAGAAGATACGCAGTAGAGAGAGAGAGAGAGAGAGAGAGAGAGAGAGAGAGAGAGAGAGAGAGAGGTCATGATACCGAGTGACGCGTGTGAAATTAAAGAAACACAGGGTCACACACTGATTAATTTTGACGGGTGAATCAGACAGACGTGGTAGAGTATAGTATGGGTAGGGTTGGGAAGACCCCGTAAAGGCTAAACCTATAATTATCGAGGATATTTAAGGTCGTTTTGTCCTTTTCTCTGTTTTTTATTTTCACTATTAAGCAGTTATGTAAGTACACAAGTGCACACACACACATATATATATATACATGTATACATATACATATATATATAAATATATATATATATATATATATATATATATATATATATATATATATATATATATATATATATATATATATATATATATAATATATATATATATAACATAACATATATATATATATGTATATATATGTACAATTATATATATATATATATATATATATATATATATATATATATATATATATATATATATATATATATATATATATATATATACATACTGTATATATATACATATGTGTGTGTGTGTGTGTGTGCAGTAAATTCCAAAAATTAGCAATGAAGTTTTTATGGCTCCAAATATTAAGCCACAAATCCCTTATTTAATAACGAATTAACTTTTCCAGGAGGGATGATAACTGATCAGACCAGTATCGATCTTTGAAACATGAAAAACCCACAATTTGGAGAACAAATCTATTTAAGAAATCCTCTTACAGCTTCGGAGCATCACGGTCCCTCTTCAATGTGGAAACATTTGTTACGAAGGTGCATGGCGCTCCAAAACCATAGATGAATGTTTTAAATATATTTTTTCTCCAATTGGTGATTTTTTTTTAAACCGGAAGAGAGTCATATTATGTCTAGCTATCACAGTCTGGACTCCAACCTATTATGATCGATCGCTGAGAGGAAGTTGAGTTATTGATGTAAATAAATTAACAATGGCACAGGGTCTAATCGTGGTAGGTTATGCATTTATCTTATACAGTTCATTTTAATATTAATGTGTGTTTGTGGTTTAATGTTTGAAAGGATGTGTTTCTATATATATCATATATTTGCATATATATATATATATATATAGATAGATATGTATATATATATAGATAGATATACATACATACATATATATATATATATATATATATATATATATATATATATATATATATATATATATATATATATATATATATATATTTTTTTATATACACTCTTGAGTACACAATTACATATAATACAAATAATGATGTCTTGAGCTTCGGACATGAACGAATACGTCTTATGAAGTTGCAATGATGCCCAATAAAATGTAGCACAATTGCATGCAAGTGCATATATCTTTCTGATTATCCATAAATAAGTGCTCAAAGTATTCTGCCAATGTTGCCAAGAGGAAACTGACTGACTGACTCACGACCAACGGACGCGAGATTAAAAGACTCAGAATAGAGAGATCAGCAACAGACGAGGCCAGTTGGGACCTCCCTCCCTCCCTCTTCTATATAAATTTCAAGACTGCAACTAAAAAATATATAAGCAACAGGTGACTGCTGTGCGGGATACAAGGATTTATTCACGCCCGGTACTTCAGATCTATTTATTTATAGATGTACATCTGTTTCTCTATATTTTGATATCTTTGGGATCTCCCCCACCAGGATCTCGGACCGGTTGGGGAGATGCGCAATGCTTTATTAAAATGTCCCTCGGTGCTTGTTCGATTGGTTTACGGTAATATACGCCTTTTTTTTTTTATTTTACGAGTATGTATGATTCTGACTGTATATATATATATATATATATATATATATATATATATATATATATATATATATATATATATATATATATATATATATATATATTATATATATATACATATATATATATATATATATATATATATATATAAATATATATACATATGTATATATACAATATATATATATATATATATATATATATATATATATATATATATATATATATATATATATATATATATATATATATATATATATATATATATATATATATATACATATATATATATAAACCATTAACCGTTGGAACAAATAATAATATATATTACACAGAGCTTAGACACGAGAGATAATATAATCCTCCATTATTACCACAGTCTCAACTAAGGTCTTTTGTACTACAACGAAGAAGAGAAATTAAAAAAAAAAAGGATCTGCCTTGAAACGAACTGTTATTCTGCACATCGTAGCAAAAGACAAACGACAATCAACATCTTGAAGGAACGAGAGCGATGAACAACAATGAGCTATTCTAAGAAACGCAATCCTCTTCAGAATCTTCCTTCTCTCTCTCTCTGTCTATTAATCCCCTGCGCCGTCACAGCTATCAACACCACCGTGCCGTCAATTTCGCAGCCATTCGACAACAACTTGTTCAACTTCGTCAGAACAAAAGCGCAGAGGATTTCCCATAATCCTCTCGTCGGTCTTTCAAAAGGAGAATCGATGGAGAATCTCTGTCGGCATCTTTTTAAGTCACTGCCCGACTGTGAGTAATGAGCAAGTAATGACGTGCTTGTGAGCGCGCTCTCGCGCGTACTTGCAACGCTTCAGTTACCGAGGCGTCGATTAAGTTGTAATGTCTCTCAATGTGAAAGATTGATAATTGAATATTTAAGGAGTCGAAAGATTTAAAGTGGGTCCTACTTCCAATAATGACTGGTTGCCTGAATTTAGTGAATTATTCCAATACCTACAATCTAATTCTTTACTTCAGCGTGTATACCTGAAACTGTTAATCACTTTTATATTTATATATATATATATATTATATATATATATATATATATATATATATATATATATATATATATATATATATATATATATATATATATCTGTGACAGTTTTACATTTCACACTTTTATGTAAAATGCAGGATACCCATTCCTGTGCTTTTATACTTTTAGTGACGAATTTTCTACAAACATATTTATGCTAAATGAAAAATTTCCGTGTTGACCCAGTATCTTTTCATTGAATTAGACAAACAAGCGTCCGTCTCTCTCTCTCTCTCTCTCTCTCTCTCTCTCTCTCTCTCTCTCTCTCTCTCTCTCTATATATATGTATACTGTATATATATATATATATATATATATATATATATATATATATATATATATATATATATATATATATATATATATATATATATATATATATATATATATATATATATATATATATATATATATATATATATATATATGTATATATATATGATCAAAGGTAAGACATTTATACAGGCACAGAAACACACACTCAGTCCCACCCCCCTTCTCACACTCATATACACACACATATATATATATATACACACACATATATATACTGTATATGTGTGTGTGTGTGTTTGTTCGTGTATAAGTGTTTCTGGACTAAGGAACTTTCTCAACTCCTTTAGACAATTTGAAAACCTTGTACAATAGTTAAGACCTCCACGGATATTTGCAATTATAATATAACGTCATAATATTTTTGATATTCAAGATCTATTTGGAAATATTCTTTGCAAATCTGGGCAGCATTTGATCAGTTTCAGTCTTCTGGTAGTGGTAAAAAAATAAGATTAAGAACGTTTCAAATCTAAGTGAAGAAAAGGAATTCCACGAATGCGATTTTTCTCAACAGCCCTAAAATGTTCCGGATATTAAGACAAGGTTTAAGTTAGATTATTCCTCCTCTTGTTACTAAGTACCTTAATTCTCACAGCTTTGTGTGCATGTGAACAGCTGTTCACCTGCTGCAGCTTCAGATGAGAGAGAATGTTGCACCTGAGGACAACTGTTACGACTTTAGTCTTGGCAGGTACCTGTGTGGGTGAACAGGTGTCCAACCGCTGCTGTTCCAGGTGTGCGAAAGAATCCCTGACGTGTGAGGAATATTACACCTGCTGAAGACTGTTACAGGGCGGTACAGAAATTTGGTTTTAAGCATGCGACGACGTTTCGAGTTCTTACAAAATACGATGCGTGCAAAATGTCTTTGTGTGATCTGGTAAACCAAATGCTTCTGACAATTTCAAATTTGAGAATCTTACACGTTTGTGAATGTGTTCCCCACATCGCCTATTATAAATTTTGCATTTGAAAACATTATTATGTAACTGATGGGCTTTTCCTCTATCAAAGTCTGCGTAGCATGTGAGAATCCTGCACCTTGAGTTAACTGTTCAGACATTTATAAGTAATTTAAGGAGTTTTCCATTCGTGTGAAACTTATTATTCAACTGAAAACCACTTTGGGTGAAGAGAAGTTTCTGTGATGATGTCTAATTGGAAACCACTTTTCATTTGAAGCAATCTTCGTCTAGGAGGACGTCTGACTAAAAAAAAAAAAAAAAGAAACATGCGCCGAAGATTCTTCGGCGCAATCGAGTTTTCTGTACATCGTATAATCAAGGCCACCGAAAATAGATCTATCTTTCGGTGGCCTCGGTATAATGCTGTATGAGTCGCGGCCCATGAAACTTTAACCACGGCCCGGTGGTGGCATGGCCTATATCGTTGCCAGAAGCACGATTATGGCTAACTTTAACCTTAAATAAATGAAAACTATTGAGGCTAGAGGGCTGCAATTTATTGTCTGACTTGAGGGTGGATGATCGACATACCAATTTTCAACCGTCTAGCCTCAGTAGGTTTTAAGATCTGAGGGCGGACAGAAAAAGTGGGGACAGAATGAAGTGCGGACGGACAGACAAAGCCGGCACAATAGTTTTCTTTTACAGTAAAAAAAGAGGAATTGAGATACTGAATACGTGAGGGCTTTGTATTTGATAAAAACCAAGGCTTAACAGAATACTTTGGACAGCTTAAATCATTACTTTTCTTTCTAAACTCGAAGGAAGTTCTGATATAAAAGATGAATGGCTTCTGGTACCCCCTAATATTCAGGTGAAACAATAATATACATTTTGTCTTTTATTAGATAAAAAATGATTTCTGTTAATCAGACAGAGCTCTGTTTCATATACGGCCCATTTATCATTCATTAAAAGGTTCAGTACGTAGGAGGTCAACTAATGTGAATCTTTTTCGACCGAGAAAATATTTAGTATCAGAAACATCTCTACTGCGGACTATCTGGGATATAGGAAGATTCGGTTAATGCTACATTTCTCTCAAATTCATATAAAATTTAGTATTTACTCTTCGTGCGTTTCTTTAAATTTTACAGGGAATTTTTTTTCCCAGCAAGGATCTTGAAATTTACTTTGAACTGTTTAGGCTGGGGAGGATTTTTGTAGAGGATATAATTCCACATACTGAAGCTAATCTAAATGCGCGGATGCTAGGCAGATACAATAGGCTTCAAAGGTCTTTAGATGTGATGGGAATTTCTGCTAATGGAAAATTTAACATTTCTGGCAAAGATGGCAGTAGAGGATCATTTCTCCTATTGTATTGGTTTTCAACCTGTGGGCCATGGGCAGTTGTCAGGGGGGCCATGCCACGGACATCTTCAGAATAGTATTTAAAATATGGAAAATCATTTGCAGTAAATGCAGGCCAGTTATTTCTTTCATAAATTAAGAGTGTAATTGAGTTTTGATTACAATGCACAAAATTTATTTACAGTTAATGCAGGCCAGTGCTTAATTTCATAAGTGAAAAAGTGTAATGTGAGTTGATTAAAAAGCACATGACTTACTTACAGTTAATGCAGGCCAGTGCTTTCTTTCGTAAATGAAAATGTACAGCTAATGAAGTGTTCTGAAAAGTAATTCCATAAACGAAAATGTAAAACTAATAAAGTGTTCTAAAGATGCTTTATAATAATTCTGTTATCATCATTACACAGTTCTGAAGGGCAATGGCTCACGAGTATTTAGGGATGCCAAAATTGGGCCATGGGCACAAAAAGGTTGAAAACCACTGTCCTATTGCAATAAATAAGCATATAGGCTATTAACTGAATGGTGGGGGATGGTGGCCAGGGAGGTGGGGGGAGGGAGTTTCTTCTTGAACGGTGAATATTACTCGAAAGATACTCTGTATTTTTACGACATAAACTGATTCCCTGAAATGCTTAGAAGGACGTGAACAATTTTCGTGTATTACAAGGGCCAGGGAAGATGGCTCATACGTAGAATTTTGTGAACAGTTTCAATGCTGCACTAACTTATTCCTTATCATTCGTTGCAAAATATTACAAGAGGTTTGAAGAGAATTTTCTTTGAGATAAAATGGCCTTTCATCCAATACAAGAATACCAAACAAGTGTTATCGTGGTCACAGGACTCCAAAACTGAATCCATGTTAAGTATGAATTATATTTTCTTCACATGAACAACAATATATTTCCCGTGGCATCTAAAAGTTGATAAAAACCACAGATCAGAATTTTGACGAAGTTTCATCTTCCCTTAAAGTGAAATTCATGTTACTCTCGAATTGCCAAGGAATAATATAATATGAACTCTTACTATGATATGTACTAAATCTTTATTACAGAAATAAACTTTTTTTTGAGTGCCATGACGATTTCGGGTCGCCGCCCCCGCCCCCACCTACCCGTCTTCCTTCAGCAATGTCCTTTAATTGGTCTGTGTAAATTTAGATTTCTTGCTAGAATATTATTAATATTATTATTTCAGTAGATGAAACCTATTCACATGGAACAAGCACACAGGGCCCACTGACTTCAAATTCCAACTTCTAAAGAATGATAGATTCATACAAGTAAACAACTGAACCAAAGGATTAAAATGGACATTCAAAGATAGCTAAAACCATATATTCCCATACTTTGCTGTAAAACGAATAACGCACGAGATGGAGAAATATTTATAATTTTTACTAAAACGTGAAAAACTATGAAAAATTACCTTTCCACGGAAACGTGGCCTATAGTTTTTTTTATTTCAGTCATTGCGTAGCAGAGCATCATTATGACTATATTTGAGTACAGTCAGTAGGTGAAAGCTTCTTGTAATGAGTAATCTAGTACTACAACCTGGCTACTACATAATATATATTGCTAGTAATAATGCTTTACAGAAGGTTTTGATTTTCTGTGAAAAGAAAACTATTGGGACGGCTTTGCCTGTCTGTCCGCAATTTCTCTGTCCGCCCTCAGATCTTAAAAACTACTGAGGCTAGAGGG
>NC_089792.1:12244285-12269285 GCF_040412425.1 Macrobrachium rosenbergii | reverse complement strand
AAAAGGGGAAAAAATTAAAGTAAATCTAACCTAAAAAGACAATAATGAAGTGTTACAACAAACAGAGAAAATGAGTGTAATTTTTAATTACTTACAGTAAAGTGCGAGAAGGGATAAAACTTATGAATATGTAACACTGAAGACTGACTTCAACATGTTATTAAGGAAATTGATGTTTGACTCAGTTATCGACTGAATACTACTGAATGGAAACGAGAAATTATGAATTGGGATGTTTTCATTGCTGATGACGAAATGAAACGAACAACACAGGAAGTATATAAATAACATTACATAAATTTGAATGTCTTTAACGTCAGTAATGAAATGAAGCAATCAGCATAGGAACTATATATATATATATATATATATATATATATATATATATATATATATATATATATATATATATATATATATATATATGACATTATATAAAAAATGAAAACACGTCAGTGGTAAATAATGAGAGATGAATTCTGAAATATGTGCCCTTTGCATGACTCAGTTATCGGCTGAATAATAATGAATGGAAACGAGAAATTATGAATTGGGATGTCTTCAACGCTAATGATGGAATAAAAAAAAATATAGGCACTATGTAAATGACATTATTTAAGAAGGGAAAAGCATATCAGTGGTAAATAAAGAGAAATGAATTCTAAAATAAGAGTGCCTTGTATAACTCAGTTATCGGCTGAATAATAATGAATGGAAACGAGAAATTATGAATCTGAATGTCTTTAACGCCAATAATGAAATAAAACAAACAATCTAGGAACTACATAAATAACATTATACAAGAAGGGAAAACACATCAGTGGTAAATAATGAAAAATTAATTTTAATATAATTTTTCTTTGTATTGCTTAAGATAATAGCTTACTAGGCTACGGATTAAAGACTTAACCTTTTAATAATCTTCTGTTCAAGTAAGGAGCCTTCATTATCAGCAGTCATTAGAAAGATGTCATGAAGTAGTTTAATCTGTACTAACTTCTCCCAGTATTGTGAACTTAACTGATGGCAATAAAAAAAAAAAAATTTTAAGTGAAACACAACAATACTCACATGCAGTACATGAATATTTACCGAGTTTCCAAAACGAAATAGTATTTTTCTGTTAGTATTTAGCACTGAACGGACTTTGCAGCCACCCTATAAAAAAAGAAAAGGAATAAAAAGAAGAGTGAAGTATATCTCTATGTTAGAAATGAAAAGTGATGATTGGTTTTTTTAAAGATGAAAATCTAATTTAACCCCTCATACAGGACAGCATTTCATTCTTTGAAGAACAAGATTTCTAGCGTTCTTGATAACTCTCTTTACTCTACCACATACTCTCACAGTGTAAACCGCTTTCCCCCGCTCCCCACCCAGTGTCGAGTCCGCCCAAGACAACCTTTTTTACAGGTAATATTTCAGTTATTGCTCCTTCAATGAGGTTTTGTAATGATTTTGAGAAGCTTTTAGCCTTAAGAGGCGACTGATGTCTGCCTGAGCTGCTTCTATGGCGGAATTTTACTCCTCATATGTGATCTAGAAACACCCGTCAGGACACCCCTTCGCACCACATTAGGAATCGATACTTCTTGAATTATGCACTTCAGTAACTTTTCTCCTCCTACTGCCAAGCTTCGGAAGTCTTTTCCAAGCGTCTGTTTTTTTTTTGTTTTACGCGCTTAAGCAACACTGTTCATCCTTTTCTCGTACTCTTGTATCCTTCAGCCCTGGGCTATAAAAGGGTATCAAATTGCATGTGCGATTGGCCTTCGCTCCTATTAAGAATATATCCAACTCGACAGAAGTCAGTAAAAGATAAAAAAAAAAAATGGCCTACCCAAATCACACCAAATCAATATTTTACGGTTCTCTCATCACAGTAACTTCTAGATAACATGATAAGTTCTACCACCATAAAAGGTATACTTTTATCTGAAATTCTATGTTAAAAAGGAATTGATGAGAATTTTAAAACATTTTTGTCAGTCACACTTTATCTAAGTGCTATACTTCTTGCAATTTTCAATAATCAATGCTAGATAAAGATCATCTAAGAAATATTACATACATACATACATACATACATACATACATACATACATACATACATACATACATACATACATACATACATACACTGTACTTGCAAGTCTGTTATTTCTTATCTGTATCGCAACTCGCAGGGAGAATCACCTCGCAAACAAGAGCGAGCAAAAACCTACTAAATACTTCGCATTTATAAATCAATTTGAAACGCCGTGAACTATCGCTACTGTTCAGTGGACTACCAGTGAACTAACATAAACAAGTATAAATACGCAGCAAAATGCGTCCTGACCCTCCGATAGAAATCACAAAAAATGTAATTACAGTTCCATAACAATTATCATATTCCACAAAATGACAACGCAAATTGAAATGGATATTTTTGCATCACAACATATTATAAACCGCCATGGATCTAATCAAATACAATGGTACTCTCTCTCTCTCTCTCTCTCTCTCTCTCTCTCTCTCTCTCTCTCTCTCTCTCCTCCCGGTCCCCCTCCAAAACGGGATATTGTTTTATCTCCCACTAAATGTTTTCCAACATATATGCTATGCAATGCTACGGTTTATCTATGAAGTATTAATCATTTAAGTCAACAAACAGCGTCCTGCGCTTATGCACCAAAATGGGGTCAAATATTATTTCAACTTGCGGCGCTGCCACTGCCGTTGTTCATTGGATCCATTTGCTCAAATTATCGCGCATTTCGAGAGCGCGCCCGTATGCGCAGTTCCTGCGGCGCAGAATATATGTATAAACATGTGTGTGTGTGTTTGTCTTCTTTAACAAAAGGGTAGTTCCTCTATAGGGTCGTTCCGTAGGGAGGCAGTGCCGTCAGTGCACCTCACGTGGTGCATTGTAGGTGCTACCAAAGGCTAGTTCCTACTGCTTTTTAGTTTTTTCTTTTCCCTCTTTTCTCGTTTCTTTTCTTCAATATTGCTGTCCAACATCTCTAACTATTATTACTCCTTTATTTACTGGACCAGTGTCTTGCTGTCCAACCTCTCCAGCTCTGCCCTAAAATGGAAGACTGCAGTATCTGCAAAAACACAAAACTGAGAAAAATGGTAGGTACTGCAGTTTTCCCTGGCCTTACTACTGATCTTGAAGATACTGCAAATGGGACGCCATAAATAAAGCATTGAAGAATCATTCTGAAATTGCAGTAACTTGTTTAGTAGTGTTGCACGAGCCCAGTAGGTGGCATTTCTCAATTTCGAAAATTTTGCTGATACCGCAGTTTTCCATTTTAGGGTAGAACTCCCTCTTTTCACTGTCTTGAGCGCTGAAGTGGCCGAAAGTGCCCCAGTTCTTGGCTTGATAGCCTAAACTCCAAAAATCAGTCTAAAAAGTATTACCCAAAAGAAACCGAAGGCTTCTTTCAATGCATTATTCTCAAGTCGGGCCAAGAATGCAACTGTATAAAGGTGCCTCATTTACCTAAATCCCACTGTCCTCTGCCAGCAGCAAGTAATTAATCACTTGCGTGAATTATTCTAATTAATGTACACTCGTACACGCTGGCCATTCCGCCCTTAAGTTTCTAATATCGACGTTCGGTTTTCTTTTCTTGTTTCGGAAAATTCTCATAAAATCATAATTTTCTTCAAACTTGCATTTCTCGATTTCTTTTGTACGTGAACATCAAAGTGTCCTTTTGCTATAACAAGCTTTTCTCGAGGAAGAATTAATGTTTTTACTCAGAAGAATTAATTTTTTCACCTTGCAGCATTTCACCTTTTGTGAAACACACTTGTTCCATAGTAGCCTACATTATTTTATTATGTCTACTGTATTCTATAACTTCTCTGTTGCTCTTCATCAGGAACGTTTATTCATTAAGATTTTCTTTCGGTTCAGAATGATCAACAATTCACTTCTGAAGACTTATATAAAAAAAAATCCACTGCTATTTATACATCGACAACTTAACATCTTTCCACAAGCATGATTAGGTCTGCTATAGCTTGTCATACCTTTCAATTTAATCATCTTTCTAATACGTCCAGTCTTTCACCAACCCTTCAGGCTTCTTGCTACATCCAGCCACCACTGAATCCCACGAAATCTTTGCTCATTTTACGTTCAGCTTTTTTGAAACAGAACTGCTCACATTTCTAAACTTCAGAGCTATTACACGACTGGATCTGTGCTTACGCTAAAAACATTTGATCTCGTGAATTCATAATAATATCCAGTCAGGCTTCAGTTGTCTGGTAAAACAAAACTAAAAGAAGCTCATATATATATATATATATATATATATATATATATATATATATATATATATATATATATATATATATATATATGTGTGTGTGTGTGTGTGTGTGTGTATATGCACACAGAGTCAAGGCTGACCTCCAAATGAACCATCTTTCACAGCCCCTTACACAGATAATTGCCAAGTGTACAGGATACGTATTTATTACAACATTTGTATATATTAATTATATTGTCATGGACGTGTCCGATCTTTTTTTTAATTCCAGAAGGTCGTAACATCTTGAAAGGCATGTTCATTGATATCTAACTAAAATGGTTGAAGCCATACAGGACATTTTCAAGGAAGCTTGTTAATAAATGTCATGCAAACTGCAAAACAACTTATTATGATATGCAGACGTGAATATATCATATTATCTCAAGGGTTACTAAAATTACATTAAATAATCTCATAGATCCACCATAATATATATATATATATGTATATATATATATATATATATATATATATATATATGTATATATATATATATATATATATATATATATATATATATATATATATATATATATATATATATATGTAAATACACACACATATACACGCACACACACATATATATATACATCATACACAGATCATGTTTATATTTTGTTTCTATTTTCTGGTTAGCGTGGTTAGTCTTCCAGCACAATTTGTTTAGTTCCAGAACTAGTGGAACAAAGTAAATCGTAAATGTCGATAAGGTATCTAGTATAAACCTAGACAAGGAAAATAATGCCCACGTAATTGCAATATGTTTTCCCACAGATTCTCTCAGCGGAGAAGTTATAAATTGAGAAGATGGTTACTTACTTAATAAAGTGTTATTGTGTTCATTAGAATAAACTGGATTTCCGATGGCTAAAGCAAAATGCTAGATTCCGAGGTGAATGTGTACGGAAGTTAACTCACATCTTTTAATCATTTGTGAATAATACCCAGATGTAGTTTAGTGGACTTTGACTTTTATCAATGGATGTTTTCTCAGTATCGGCTAAGGCGTTCAGAGGAGAGTGTGCGACGTTCAGGCTCACAAACTGGATGTTGTAGGGGCGGCGGATATCTGTTTTTCTCTGGAGAACTAAACAAATATAGTTGCTTTTGGAAAGTCGTAAATTACGTCACCACACGGTGATAGCTTACTGAATCTTCAAACTTACTGTTCTTCAGTAGTTCCTCATTACTTGAGAGCATAAATTTTCATTTCATGATCTAGGGTAATAGCGAGAAGATGGTCCTTTGTGTTGCGTTGTTTTCACCTTGTCTTTTTTTAGTAGCGAGCCAAGCTTTTGGCCTTTATATTTATACACGGAAAAGGTGGAAACATTTTGAAAGATCAAATTACTGATCTGTGGAAGTTCCTGAGTGCTGTTTTTAGGTCAATGAGGTTGATGCAAATCCCCATAAAAGATTCTTCATTCCTTCCGTAGTTTCAGTTCTAACATGGGAAAGCTTGCTATTCCTCCTATCATGGGCAGTTTAGGAACGGGTAAGAAACGATGCACTGCTTAATAAAATTCCACAATTATATAGTAAACTGCTTTACTATATAATATGATATGAGTTACACTTATAGCTAAGAAATGTCCAGAGTGAGTATATAATTCGGCACCTTTTGTCGTTTGCATTTTATGATAGTGTAATACTGCTCTTTACTTTATATTTTGTGGATTTTTATTACACAAACTGTTTATCACGAGATTGTGAATTTCTTAACAAACGACGTGTTGTTAGGATTCTATCTACACTGCAAGCTCTTGCAAAATTAGGACAGCGGAACCTACCGAAAGGTGCCGAAATGTATACTCCCTCTGGACGCATCTTAATTATAAATGTGACTCACATCCCATCGTTTGTATGTATTTCAGTTAAGTCCAAAAGACTTTCTCTGATAATCACGGTTTTAATAATCTTTCAGTGAGTTGCTGCTAGATTTACGGGATTCGCTTATGACGGATGATTGACAGCTGTTCAGGAACCTACACCGCTCTCCTCTGAAGGGGCGGCATAAAGCACTGTGAGAAGACCCTCCTGAGGATGAGAAGGTCCTCCTAAGGATATCCTTTCGTAGTGGGCCACACGCGACGACAGTTTCCAATTTCTATTTATTCAACTTCACTTACGGGCGGCCCCGTTAGTCGTCTTAAGATAGATTAAAAGGGACTCGTTGGCGTGATCTGGTGTTGAAATGATCATATATCTTCCAAATGCCCGGTTATATCATCTATTCATTGTTTATGTTGCTGATTAACGCTGTCACGTTTTCCAGCTCTGGTAGACGTATGTCTGGTTGCTGCTGTAGCGTAAATATCCTATTGACGAATGGATAAAAACCATCGAATGTTTACGTGATTTCTATTTGCTTTTCTCTAGATCAATCTGATCTTAGAAGTCCTGGCTCCTGTGATTTTTTTTTTTATGTTGATGTTTGAAGACCAGCAGCATACTGTAGATCAGAGCTGATAGTAACCAAGAAAGCAATCATCATTTTTCATTAGAAAGCTTTTAATCTCACAGCATCTCACCAATGATTCCCAACGAACTAATAATAAAGATATTTTGGAAAGTTCCCAAACGGGATATCTTTCGACGGTGGTCCAGATGCCTACTATGCTGAAAGAGACAAAACAAACACCGAACAATATAGTTTTGGAAATAAGGATCCCAGGACGATACTAACATTCAGCGAAGAAAACACCAACAGTTCATCAATGATTGAATGCTGGTTAAAGCATTTCATATTTACACCATCATATGGGTAAGTACAGAAAAAAAAAAAAAAAAATGCCTCGTTATCTTAAAATTAGATAACAGGTTTTCAAACATTGCTAATTATTATTATTATTCAGAAGGGGAAACCTATCCATGTGGAACAAGTATTAGATACCATTGACTTAAAATTTAAACTTCCAAAGAATTTGGTGTTCATTAGTAAGACGTAACAGAAGGTAATGAGAAATACAAAAAGAAGAGATCACTTATTGAAAAAAGAAAAAAAATAAATCAACAAGTTCATAAATAAATAAAACATATTAAGTAAATTATTAAAATACAAGGAGAATTGTAAGTGTAGTAATGCTTTGCACTTGAATGAAGTTCCAACTGCACGACATCCTCTGGGAGACTGTTCCACAGCCCAACGGTGTGAGGAATAAAGGACCTCTGGAACCGAGAAGTTCGACAGCGAGGCACATTTACTGCATATTGGTGTTGCTGTTCAGCGAATCTGGTTGCTCTCGGCAGATAAAGGGATCGAGGATCAATTGTGAATGCGAAAGATCTCTGTTGAAATACAACTTATGAAAAAGTGACAAACAAGACACCAACCGTCGATGGTCCAAGTCACAACTGCTAAAATTAGGAAACAGAAGCTTACCACCACGAACCACTAAAGAAGAATCTTTTAAATGCAAAATTCAGCTTCTTTAAAGGATAAGATTTTCAATGTTCAGTGCATCGTGGGGTGCAATGGCTGTCCGGGAACAAAAACCAGAGATGGCATAAGGTCAGCTGAATCCAGAACAACAAAAACGAGTCTGATCAATAAGTTCTGGTTTTACTGCAGCTCATCTTCATATCCCAAGAACTATACCACTACGAAGACAATCCATTAAATCTTGTATCAGTAAAGAGTGAATACAACAACTGTACTTGTATAATCTGCAAAGGGTTAATATCGTATTTTCAAAACAAAAGTCATGTTGATGATAACTCCGATGTAGATGAAGGTCAGTTATTCAGCTGTATAGATTCCAATAATGTACAGGGCCTTTATTAATAAATTTGTACTCATTAAAATTCATATGAGATGGTTAAACTATGAAGGAATATCCCAAACGTAAAGTCAAAATCTGATATCCATCGTTAGATGTCGTGGAACTGGAATTTCAGAAGTTCAAGCGAAGATGCAATGCAGTACTGCCCTAATACAATTCTTGTATTTTAATAATTTACTCACATTTTATCCTGTTTATTTATTAATTGGTTAATCTATTTTTTTTTCGTTTTTGGTAAGTGACCTCTCCTTTCTGTATGTCCCATTACCTTCTGTTACTTCTTTCTAATGAACACCACATTCTTAGGAAGCTTGAATTTTAAGTCAATAGCCCCTGATGGACTGTTTCATATGAATAGGGTTTATTTATCTTCTAATAATAATAATAATAATAATAATAATAATAATAATAATAATAATAATAATAATAATAATAATAATAATAATAATATATCAATGTACTTCAACGGCAATATTCACTTGATAATTATTGGCCTTTATTTCAACTTGGTCTCTCACAACTGGTCTGTTAAGCATTGAATTTCACTGTGGACAGACTCATCACTCCAGTCAGAAGCGTTATTTTATCCTTTCATGTATAAATAGTTACGTCACGTTTATTAAAAGGCCGTTTTTTTATTCTGAATATAAAATGGTGGAATTGATACCATGGAAATGAGCAAATAATTCATAAAAATGAATGGATATGACAACATTTACCGTACCGCCATGCTAGTGAAAAGAACTTGAAAATGGTAAAAAGATAATTCCCCTGCCATTTAAAGTTAAAATAACTTGAAATGGTAACAGAGAAAGTACCTGCATTAAAAGCGTCAATAACTTTCAATAGTAAAAGAAAGCGTACATTTTTGCGTAACTGACTGAATGAAAAGTGTACAGAGCAATTCTGAACACAGACAACGCAATTTTTCGACGACACGAAATATCTGAAATCTATAAAGAGCGTGATGAATACCATAACATTGACTTTAAAAAATAAAAAAAGTAATAGTTAATTGCACAATCATCTGCAGAGAAAAAAAAAAAAAAAAAAAAGCACAACAAAACACAAAAGCTGGAAACGCAAACTCCCACAATCGACAAATAAAACTAATCACTCTACAAAATTCCAGCGAGAGCAGAAGACCACAATATAACCAAAATGACCCCAAAATATATTTTCATTTTCTAAATATCGAGAGACGGAGAGGTGGGGGGGAGGGGATGGGGGATTAGATCGTAGGAGGGTGGCCTGTCTGCCTGCCTGCCTGCCTTGCCTGGGAGGTCGGGTGGTGATGGGGACGGGTTACCCCTCCCCCCCTTCCCCCCCAAACAATGCCCCGTCAGCAATTTTGTTCATCGGATTAACGCATTGTGAATTGTGGCTTTAAGCTGCGTTAATCCGCGGAGTGTTACTGTGCAAATGTTTTTGTACCACAGCTGAAATTTTTGATATACTGAAGCACCGAAACACATTGTTCCAAATGTTGAAATACACTTTTTATTCTTTTTTTCCCCCCTCTCTTTTTTTTTGTCAAAGGGATATACAAAAATAATTGCAGGACGCTACAATTTTACGCAATTTATTTGGTCTAAATAATTTTAGTACTGCTGCTCTGCCTTGGTGGGAAATGCTATATAAAAGTTTGCGTTTTTCATTTGTTAATTTCTTTGTTTACTGCCGACGTCATTTTCCGAGGTGATATTAGTGTCATCGAAGTGTTTGTCTGTACTGACTTAATTGAACTGAATTGAATTGAATATAGAATTTAGGCCAAACGCCAAGCGCTGGGACCTATGAGCCTCATTTAGCGCTGAAACAGGAATTGACAGTAAAAGGTCTGAAAGGTGTAACAGGAGGAAAACCTCTCAGCTGCACTGTGAATCAATTGTTAGGAGAGGGTGGAAAGTAAGATGGAAGAAAGAGAATATGAAAGGAGGTCCAGTAAAAGGAATGAAAAGGGTTGCAGCTGGGGGCCGAGGGCACGCCGCGAAGAACCTTAAGTAATGACGGTTCTATCCCCCTCCCCCCCTACGGGGTTGTCTGTACTGACGTTAACATTCACTTTGAAAAACCATAGGAAATTCGTTATTCACTGTACGAATCGCATATATGGTACAGGAATATGTTACTGCATGAGTGATAGGTTCAATTAAAGAACAATTACTGATGAAACTAAAAAAAAAAAAAAAAAAGTAAAGGGTGCTCCGAAGTTTCTTCGGCGCAATCGAGTTTACTGTACAGCGTATAATCAAGGCCACCGAAAATAGATCTACCTTTCGGTGGTCACGGTATAATGCTGTATGAGCCGCGCCCCATGAAACTTTAACCACGGCCCGGTGGTGGCCTGGCCTATATCGTTGCCAGAAGCACGATTATGGTTAACTTTAACCTTATGAATAATATAAAACCTACTGAGGCTAAAGGGCTACAATTTGGTAAGTTTGATGATTGGAGGGTGGATGATCAACATATCAATTTGCATCCCTCTAGCCTCAGTAGTTTTTAAGATCTGGGGGCGGACAGAAAAAGTGCGGACGGACAGGCAAAGCCGGGACAAACGTTTTCTTTTACAGAAAACTAAAAATGATATTAATGATCCTCATCATACCATCACACACTCTGCCGAGAATACTCCATCACGTGTTCGTTATGTACGAAGGCTGAAGAGAAACGCACACCAAACTAGAACTTATGCAAGAACATGACTTGCATTTCTCTCTCTCTCTCTCTCTTTCTCTTTCCCTTCATCTGTCTGTCACTGACAGGCAGCCAACCAACCATCTTAAAATGCTTTTTTTTTAATTTTTCTTTCTGTTCGTGGACTTTTTTGTTTCATCTCTTCCTCGTCATAATGGAGTTACTTAGTGGATAAAATACTTTAAGTACTAAGAGAGAGAGAGAGAGAGAGAGAGAGAGAGAGAGAGAGAGAGAGAGAGAGAGAGAGAGAGAGAGGTTGGGGAGGGAAGGAAGCCAGCCAGAGAGAGAGAGAGAGAGAGAGAGAGAGAGAGAGAGAGAGAGAGGTTGGGGAGGGGGAGGAAGCCAGCCAGAGAGAGAGAGAGAGAGAGAGGGAGAGAGAGGAGAGAGAGAGAGAGAGAGAGAGAGAGAGAGAGAGAGAGAGAGAGGGTTGGGGAGGGGAGGAAGCCAGCCAGAGAGAGAGAGAGAGAGAGAGAGAGAGAGAGAGAGAGAGGGAGAGAGAGAGAGAGAGAGAGAGAGAGAGAGAGAGAGAGAGAGAGGTTGGGGAGGGGGGAGAAGCCAGCCAGAGAGAGAGAGAGAGAGAGAGAGAGAGAGAGAGAGAGAGAGAGAGAGAGAGAGGGGTGGTAGAACGAGAGAGAGAGGGAGAGAGACGGGGTTGGGAGAGAGGGAGGAGGAAGAGAGATGGGAGAGAGAGATAAAGAGAGAGATGGGGTGGAGAAAAGCCAGAGAGAGAGAGAGAGAGAGAGAGAGAGAGAGAGAGAGAGAGAGAGAGAGAGAGAATCACATGATAAGCAGAGACAGACAATAAACAGCTCGTAAAAATTTTAAAGTCCCCTATTCGATGGGTTGGGTTCCAGTGAAGAAAGACTAATTGCTAAAGCATCAGCTCACATTATGAAGCCGAGTAATTGAGAGGAGAAATAGAAAAAGAAATAGAAAAGACCCCCGCCCCCCCTTCCTTCCCCTAAAAAAAAAAAAAAAGACATAAAATAAAATAAATGAAACGTTCAACCCATGTCTATTGGCGTTTATTAAACCCAAGTCGAAAACACTTAAGCAGCTAAATTTATTGGTGCTACAGAATTATATAATATTTAAGAGTAAGATGTAATGATAGCTTATATCTCAAAAATGAATTTCACAAGCGTAAGGTGAATAACCAAAGTAACTCCCCACGTAAAATTATTATTATTATTATTATTATTACTGGAGAAACAAATCCGCAGTTATATATATGTACAGATAGCTTTCGGGAATCTGTACAGTTTTATCTTTAAATATATGTACATAATACATAACTATGGATTTTTTCTCCATTTTAAGACTCATGCTACTATGAGTATTTTCTGATTATTATTATTATTATTATTATTATTATTATTATTATTATTATTATTATTTTAGTTTTCGTATTATCATTACTATGGTAAGGCCTCATCGAATCTGCGTTTGCTCTGAGGATTAACTAAGAACCATTGGAGTGACGTAAACATAATTAGTATGTTTGAAAGATGTATAATTTTTTCAATGGAAAGAATTCTGAAACGATGCCGTATTTGAGACCAAAAAGAAAGGCATATTTAACAGTGTCATCAGGCGTAAAACCACGCTCACATCTGAACAGAAATGACTAAACGAACTTCAGGAAAGTAATCAGGTATGGTACAGTAGTTAGAAAAGTGATCGGGTATGGTACAGTAGTTAGGAAAGTGATCAGATATGGTACAGTAGTTAGGAAAGTGATCAGGAAAGATACAGTAGTTAGGAAAGTGATCGGGTATGGTAAAGTAGTTAGGAAAGTGATCAGATATGGTACACTAGTTAGGAAAGTGATCAGGTATGGTACAGTAGTTAGGAAAGTGATCGGGTATGGTACAGTAGTTGGGAAAGTGATCGGGTATGGTACAGTAGTTGGGAAAGTGATCGGGTATGGTACAGTAGTTAGGAAAGTGATCGGGTATGATAAAGTAGTTAGGAAAGTGATCGGGTATGGTAAAGTAGTTAGGAAAGTGATCAGGTATGGTACTACAGTAGTTAATTACCAGCGGGATTAAAACTCTTAATAGTCTTTCAAGCCAGAATTCATGTGACCTATAAAACGCAGTCATTGACCATCGACATATCAAAAGGGCGTATACAGGACCTTATTGCTGTAATCATCACTTAAGAACGGGAAGACAACCATTAGGCCTATGCTAATATACAGGAAGCCTGAACATTGCAATGTTGTCATTCTTAGTACCGTCAGTACACCTAACAAGGTGCACTGTAGGCGTTACTAAGGTCCTTTGCAGTGTCCCTTCGGCCCCTAGCTGCAACCCCTTTCACTCCTTTTACTGTACCTCCATTCATATTATCTTTCTTCTATCTTGCTATCCACCCTCTCCTAACAATTATTTCATAGTGCAACTGCTTTGAGGTTTTCCTCCTGTTACACCTATTAAACCTATCTACTATCAATTTCCTTTCCAGCACTGAATGACCTCATAGGTCCCAGTGCTTGGCCTTTGACTTAAACTCTACTTTCCATTTTATATCCCCACATCATACAACAATATCGTCAATATCCTTCAGGATATGTTATTCAGGAAGTTTCTCAGTATAAATCCTGCTCCTTTCGATGCCTTCGATCTTCAGGATTATCAGATAAACAATTAGTTTTTGAAAACATCGTTCGAATGATGCTCTCATATATTTTATTTGAAAGAATGTCTAAGAACTTGTTTACTTTTTCCTCGCATGCTTGTTTCACCTTTGATGTGAAAATGAACAAAAATCACGGGGCCAACCTTCTAAATGTACATTACACAAAATAGGAAACTCACCTTTTATAGTTCTGCTTTTTATACCCACGGATATATGTGCTTCGCCATAGTAAACAAGTAAAAAATGCGCTAAAGTTTTTTCGGCTCAATAGAGTTTTCTGTACAGCCGCTACAGCGTATAATCAAGGCCACCGAAAACAGATCTGTCTTACGGTGGTCTCGGTATAATGCTGTAAGAGTCGCGGCCCATGAAATTTTAACTACGGCCCGGTGGTGGCCTGTCCTATATCGTTGCCAGACGTATGATTATGGGTAAATTTAACCTTCAATAAAATGAAAGCTACTGAGGCTAGAGGGCTGCAATTTGGTATGTTTGATGATTGGAGGGTAGATGATCAACGCACCAATTTGAAGCCCCCTAGCCTCAGTAGTTTTTAAGATCTGATGTTGACTCAACCTATTTCTTAGAGCCTAATTCCCCAACCACACGCGTGTTCCCAAGAGTATCTCTCCTCTTTGTCATTGCAATCATCACTTTCATCAGCAATATACTTTTTTTTTAATGGTAATGAGGTACTTTAGTTTCTTATAGCCGTTCATGAAGAAATACGAGTACCCCTAAGTATCATTCACTGTTTATGAAGACCATTTCCTAAGAAACTTTTGATGCATTACATTCAAATGAAGATCTAAATACAAAAATAAATTTAAAAATCCTTAGCAATATATTATTTTTTAATGGTAAGGAGGTATTTTAGTTTCTTTTTGACGTGTGTGAAGAACTATGCCTACATCTAAATGTCATACATTATTCTATGAAGACCATTTCCTAAGTAACTTTTGATTCATTACATTCAAATGAAGATCTAAATAAAATAATAAATAAATAAAATCCTTAGCAATAAGTTATTTTTAATGGTAATGAGGTATTTTAGTAGTCGTAAGTGAAGAAATATGGGTGCCTCAAAGTGTCATTTATTATTTATGAAGACAATTTCCTAAATAACTTTTGATGCATAACTTTTGATGCATTACATTCAAATGAAGATCTAAATACAAAAATTAATATTAAAAAATCCTTAGAAAACAACATAAATCACCCGTAAATCCACGATACGATGAACCAGAACAAACAACTCGACGCAAAAGGAACCATCGCCACCGTGTGGAACGCATGAACCTACCAGACGAACCATTCTGAATGGCAGTTCGAAACCGCTGAAATGCTTCGAAATGCTTCGAAACACCCGAACAGCCAGAGCCCTTCATCCGCCCATCAGCAACATCGCTGGGTCTACCTACCCAAAACCCACTCCCCCAACCCACGTCCCCATTCCTCGCCTGGACTCGGAGCCACCGACGAAGACGGTGCATAGTCCCCAGTGAGGTGTTGACAGGTCCGTGGCTCCAAGAGTCTGCTGAAGCCATCTCCCCTTCGCTTTTATGGAATCATTAATGGTCGCTGAGTATAGGTCGCTTATTGGGATTACTCCTTTTCAACTTTTTTTTTTTTTTTGTTTTTGTTTGGTTGCTTATTGGGATTACTCTCCTTTCAACTTTTTTTTTTTGTCGCTTATTGGGATTACTCCCTTTTCAACTTTTTGTTTTTGCTTTTGTTTGGTCGCACATTCGGATTACTCTTTTCAACTTTTTCCTTTTTTTTTGTTTGGTCGCTTATTGGGATTACTCTCGTCAAATTTTTTTTTGGTTTTGTTTGGTCGCATATTCGGATTACTCTTTTCAACTTTTTTCCTTTTTTTGTTCGGTCACTTATTTTTAACTTTTTTTTCTTTGTTTTGTTTGGTCGCTTATTGGGATTAATCTCTTTTCAACTTTATTTTCCATTTTTTTTTGTTTGGTCGCTTATTGGGATTATTCTCTTTTCAACTTTTTTTCCTTTTTTTGTTTGGTCGCATATTGCGATTACTCTCTTTTCAACTTTTTCCCCCTTTTTTTTGTTTGGTCGCATATTGGGATTACCCTCTTTTCAACTTTTTTTTGATTGGTAACTTATTGGGATTACTCTTTTCAACTTCTTTTTTTTGGGGGGGATTACTCTTTCCGGCTTTTCTTCCTTATTTTTTTGTTTGGTCGCTTATTGGGATTACGCTTTCCAACTCTTTTCCTTTCTTTGTTTGGTCGTTTATTGCGATTACTCTTCAACATTTTTCCATTTTTAGTTTGGTCGCCTATTGAGATTACTCTCTTGTCAACTTTATTTTTCTCCTTCTACAGACTTAATCCCACCAAAAAATTTCGTAATTTTTCTAAGCATTCTGATCTGACTTTACACAGATATAAATTGTCAGGGTATGAAAGATGAGCACAAAAATGCGATACTTGGCAGAGCTGGACCGTCTTAAATTTCTGTAACATGTAACATTACCCTCGACTGTTTTTGTTTTCCCTTCGACTTTTTATCTCCTCGTGTTAATGCTTAGTGAATTATATTCTTTTCTTGCTTTTTGTTTGTTGCGTGGCTCATTTTGATCAACTTGGTCTCGTCCATACACGAATTAAAGTTATCAGGTTCAGACGCAAATGTTTTGAAGGAAAAATAATAATCACATCACCAAAATCATTAGCGATGATAATGATAGTGTTGAAGATACATAGGAGGACTGATATGGTCTTGGGTTTAGATTCTTCCAGTTTTACAATTCTCACATTTTGAAGTAACGGAACACAGAGAAAAAAAATTCTTTGAATAATTTAAAGATAAGTGGAACACACAAAGAAAAAGACAAACTTTAAATAACTTCATAATAAATGGGATATCTAAAGAGAAGGAAGAATTCCTCACATGCTTTTATTAATAATAAAGCATTGAGAGAAGAAAGATCACGCCTAAATATTGGTTAAATTACTCCCAAATACTAAATATACGACGATTAAATAACTCCTTGCATTTGAAATGAACTCGATGTACGAATATTCAGTCACATAAAAAACCAGGGGAAATATCTTTCATAAATTCAGGATGTACGGAAATCATATCTTCATATTTAACGTAAACATATTTCTGATTATATATTCCACGTATTTAACGAAAAAAAAAATGGAAGTTCAAGGAAACCACTGATCTTAGCCAGTGAAATATTTTGCCCTAAAATGGAAGACCGCCGTATCTGCAAAACGACAAGAAGAGAAAATGGTAGATACTGTATTGCCTTACTGCTGATTTTTCAGATACTGCAAATGGGAAAATAAAATTGAAGAATCATGAAACTGCAGTAACTTGTGTATTAGTGTTTCACGAGCCCATTGGTGGCATATCTCAATTTTGAAAATTTTGAGATACTGCAGTTTTCCATTTTAGGGCAGCACTGTTTATGCATCAAAAAATAATCGGCTAAGTAACACTGTACCGCTTCAAGTTATATTCATGATTGTTTTTTTAAAACCTACAATAAAGAAACTGAAATTTTCTTTCGGTGAAAGTTTGTTTTGGCGAAAGCCACCGAAAGTACCTCGATGCCACAATGTAATGAAATCGTCACTGGGGTAAAAATGATTTCAATGTTCTTATCCATATATAGCGCATGATATTAACATATTTAAATATGCATGTTATTGAGAGTATGATTATCATTCTTCTTATCATATTAGTGTTTTGGCATTAGACAGGTCCTTTATGCTGATTGCCTCCTTACTCTTTTACTGTCCTATCCTATCTCCTTTTACTCTTTTACTGTCCTATCCTGTTTCCTTTTACTCAATGTTTCTTTGCCTTTTACCGTAGCTGCTCGCCGAAATGCCCACGAAGGACAGTTCTTAAAGTATTTAGGTATTTGGTCAACACACTTGATATGCAAATTCCTAAACATAACAAACAGAATTTCAAATGCTCATACTCTTTTCCAACCGTCCATCAACCTTTAACAGCCGTTTATCACTGCCGATCTCTCTCCTTCAAACGCTGATTTTTCACCATACACTGTTCTTAAGGTAATGATCTTTCATCGTACAACCTGAAAATGGTGAATTCATAATTCAGTCCTCACACGCTGTTCTCCTATCGAAAAACTTAAAACGATATTTCATCCTGCAGTGTCCTTAAAATGGTGATTTTTTGTCCTTAAAACACTGTCTTCCATCGTACACTGTCCTTAAAACACTGTCTTCCATCGTACATGTCCTTAAAACACTGTCTTCCATCGTACAATCGTAAAACACTGTTTTCCATCGTACACTGTCCTTAAAAATGTTTTCCATCAATGTTTAAAACACTGTTTTCCATCGTACACTGATATTAAAACACTGTCTTCCATCGTACACTGTCATGTTATTGTCTTCCATCGTACACTATGAAAACATTCTTCATTATCATCCTTCAAACAGTTTTCCATCGGTCATTAAACACTGTCTTCCATCGTACATGTCCTTCAAACACTGTCTTCCATCGTACACTGTCCTTCAAACACTGTCTTCCATCGTACACTGTCCTTCAAACACTGTCTTCCATTACACTGTCCTTAAAACACTGTCTTCCATATACACTGTCCTTAAAACACTTTTCCACTACACGTCCAAAACACTGTTTCCATTTACTTTTACCTTAAAACACTGTCTTCCATCGTACACTGTCCTTAAAACACTGTCTTCCATCGTACAGTCCTTAAAACACTGTTTTCCATCGTACACTGTCCTTAAAACACTGTTTTCCATTACAGGTCCTTAAAACATCTTCCATCGTACACTGTCCTTAAAACACTGTCTTCCATCGTACACTGTCCTTAAAACACTGTCTTCCATCCTCTAAAAACATCAACAAACAGAATTTCCTTCAAAATGCTTCCATCGTACACTGTCCTTCAAACACTGTTTCCATCGTACACTGTCCTTAAAACACTGTCTTCCATCATTAAAACACTGTCTTCCATGTACACTGTCCTTCAAACACTGTCTTCCATCGTTTCCTTAAAACACTGTCTTCCATCATACACTGTCCTTAAAACAGTCTTCCATAATGATCTTCCATCGTACAATGTCCTTAAAACATGGTGTCCTTCAAACATCTTCCATCGTACATCCTTAAAACACTGTCTTCCATCGTACACTGTCCTTAAAACACTGTCTTCCATCGTACACTGTTTCAAACACTGTCTTCCATCGTACACTGTCCTTAAAACTGTCTTCCATCGTACACGTCCTAAAACACTGTCTTTTCATCCTAAAACACTGTCTTCCATCGTACACTGTCCTTAAAACACTGTCTTCCATCGTACACTGTCCTTAAAACACTGTCTTCCATCGTACACTGTCCTTCAAACACTGTTTTCCATCGTACACTGTCCTTCAAACACTGTTTTCCATCGTACACTGTCCTTCAAACACTGTTTTCCATCGTACACTGTCCTTCAAACACTGTTTTCCATCGTACACTGTCCTTCAAACACTGTTTTCCATCGTACACTGTCCTTCAAACACTGTCTTCCATCGTACACTGTCCTTAAAACACTGTCTTCCATCGTACACTGTCCTTAAAACACTGTCTTCCATCGTACACTGTCCTTAAAACACTGTCTTCCATCGTACACTGTCCTTAAAACACTGTCTTCCATCGTACACTGTCCTTAAAACACATCGTACACTGTCCTTAAAACACTGTTTTCCATCGTACACTGTTTTCCTTAAAACACTGTCTTCCATCGTACACTGTCCTTCAAACACTGTCTTCCATCGTACATCCTTCAAACACTGTCTTCCATCGTACACTGTAAAACACTGTCTTCCATCGTTACACTGTCCTTAAAACACTGTCTTCCATCGTACACTGTCCTTCAAACACTGTCTTCCATCGTACACTGTCCTTAAAACACTGTCTTCCATCGTACACTGTCCTTAAAACACTGTTTTCCATCGTACACTGTCCTTAAAACACTGTTTTCCATCGTACACTGTCCTTAAAACACTGTCTTCCATCGTACACTGTCCTTAAAACACTGTCTTCCATCGTACACTGTCCTTCAAACACTGTCTTCCATCGTACACTGTCCTTAAAACACTGTCTTCCCATCGTAAAACACTGTCCTTAAAACACTGTCTTCCATCGTACACTGTCCTTAAAACACTGTCCTCCATCGTACATCCTTCAAACACTGTCTTCCATCGTACACTGTCCTTAAAACACTGTCTTCCATCGTACACTGTCCTTCAAACACTGTTTTCCATCGTACACTGTCCTTCAAACACTGTCTTCCATCGTACACTGTCCTTAAAACACTGTCTTCCTTCGTACACTGTCCTTAAAACACTCTTCCACCGTACACTGTCCTTCAAATACTGTCTCCCATCGCGCACTGCCCTTAAAACACTGTCTTCCTTCGTACACTGTCCTTAAAACACTGTCTTCCATCGTACACTGTCCTTAAAACACTGTCTTCCTTCGTACACTGTCCTTAAAACACTGTCTTCCATCGTACACTGTCCTTTAAATACTGTCTCCCATCGCGTACTGCCCTTAAAATACTGATCACCTATCACACACTGTCCTTAAAACACTGTCTTCCATCGTACACTGTCCTTGAAACAGTTGATTTCCCATCGTACACTGTCCTTAAAACACTGTCTTCCATCATACACTATCCTTAAAACAGTGATCTCCCATCGTACACTGTCCTTAAAATACTGATCTCTCATCATACACTATCCTTAAAGCATTGACTCCACACCATACACTATCCTTAAAATGGCCAAGCACGTCTACATACACATATCGATATGTGCATCCTATAAGCTCAAAGAATGCAAGTGAAAATAAAATAAAAAAAGGAAGAAAATAAAAGGGTTCAGTCCTGTCCTTCCCAGGAGGGAGTTGGGGGGAGGGGGGAACCCAACCCTATTCTTTCACGAATGGAAAACGGAAACGGGAAGAGTCTTTTATATGTTTAGATGGATGTTTCACATGTTGTCAGAGGAAACAGCGAGTGACGATAAATGACATAAAAGAAACCTAATAAATGACACTCTCATTGTTTATCTTCTTTTCACATTAACCCAAGCCTAACGTTTCTCTCAACGCTCGCTTTCTCTTTTGCTCGCTCTCTCTTATTTTATCGTTGTTTTTCGCCCCTTTTTAGTTTTCTCTTTTTTGGGGATATATTTGATACCCTTTTTCCTGGCGTGGATATACCTGGGTGGCTGTGTACATGCGAATAATTTTGAAAATATAAAGATTTATAGGTCTAAAGGGGTTTCATATTATTGCTCGGCTTTCAACCTGCAAGGTGGAAATTAAGTCTTCAAAACTCGTCTTTTATATTATCATTTATATTCTAAAATTGTTTCCTCTTAAATTGTAAAGAGATTCACTCAAAGGCCGCTTCCCTCTACAGTACTTCCTACTATCATGGTTTTTATACCATTGATTTTGAATTGAACTGACATTATCAGATTAGTGATGAAATGAACTGGCAGAAACTAATAAGGACAATGAATTATCCTTATTCCTCTTTTCGTTCTCGCTGAAATACTGTTCTCGTGACTATTACTCCTGTACTCTTCAACCGAAAAATAATTAATCAGTGATAAAAAGTCAACAAGTAAAAAATGCGCCGAAGTTTCTTCGGCGCAATCGATTTTTCTGTACAGCCGCTACAGCATATAATCAAGGCCACCGAAAACAGAGCTATCTTTCGGTGGTCTCGGTATAATGCTGTATGAGCCGCGACCCATGAAACTTTAACCAGGGCCCGATGGTGGCCTATGTTATATCGTTGCCATTTTGGCTAACTTTAATCTTAAATAAAATAAAACTACTGAGGCTAGAGGGCTGCAATTTGGTATGTTTGATGATTGGAGGGTGGATGACCAACATACCAATTTGCAGCCCTCTAGCCTCAGTAGTTTTTAAGACATGAGGGCGGACAGAAAAAGTGCGGACAGAAAAAGTGCGGACGGACAGACAAAGCCGGCACAATAGTTTTCTTTTAAAGAAAACTAAAAAGAAAGCATGAAAGCTGACTTATTTGTAAAGAAAGTTCAGTAAACATGCAATTCATTAGAACAAGTCACTGAAAAAGGTTTTTTAAACGTCTTCAAGGAAACTACATAGTTAAACAGGTTACATTTTAAAGACAAAAAAAAGTATACCTTGACGGTCTTGAAAGTAAATCACGAAGACCACTAAAGTCATCTCAAAGTAAGTGAGAAGCTAACCTCTGTGCTTTAAACAGAGAAATAAATAAAATACCGGCCTCGAAAATCGGACCGGTAATACATATGTATAAATTCGAAGTCCTTGCCTCATAGGGCTTTATTGGTGATTTACAATTTATCTCGCGATGATATACTTTACCGTATATAAGAGTATGACCTGGTATTATATTTATCTTTTTCCTTCCTTCCCTTATTTTTTCATAGTGGAATGATTCACTGTATTATAACTAAGAAATTAAGTTTGACAGAACTGTTGTAATGTTGCAAACCTTATCACTGGAAAGTATCTATGCAGTGACAGCTGGTAACAGGAAAACAGAATAAAATCATAATAAATGCAAAAACGTGAAACTTGTTTTTATGAAATGATTGTAATGACCCATTTATCACATTTGCCATATATATATATATATATATATATATATATATATTATATATATATATATATATATATATATATATATATATATATACATACATATATTATTATTATTATTATTATTATTATTATTATTATTATTATTATTATTATTATTATTAATAGCTGTTTATACCTCCTTTATATCAAGTTGTTCCTCTGTATTCGTCCATGTCTCAAACTGAATGGATTGTTTCTCATTATTATTATTATTATTATTATTATTATTATTATTATTATTATTATTATTATTATTATTATTATTATTATTATTATTATTATCATTATTATTGTAGGAAGACCCTATTTGAGACATACTTTGTTGAAAGGTATATGACAGCTGGTATTACTGCTAAGCTTTTTTATACTGCGCCTTCTCTTGGCGTGAAAGTTCGTTCGTTTCAGCAGACAAATTCTAAAGCAGCTGAACGAAGTTCACTTATTATCCCCACGTTTCGTTCACCTGCTTCAGAACAGAACAGAACATAGAATTAAGGCCGAAGGCCCAGCGCTGGGACCTACGAGGTCATTCAGCGCTGAAAGGGAAATTGAGAGTTAAGTGTCTGAAAAGTGTAACAAGAGGAAAACCCCGTAGTTGCACTATGAAACAACTGTTGGCCGAAAGTCTGATGGAAGAAAGAATATGAACGGAGGTACAGTAAAAGGAATGAAAGAGGTTGCAGCTAGGGGCCGAAGGGACGCTGCAAAGACCCCTTAGTGATACCTACAGTGCACCACGTGAGGTGCACTGACGGCACTAACCCCATACGGGTTCTTCAGAATTATTATTATTATTATTATTATTATTATTATTATTATTATTATTATTATTATTATTATTATTATTTAAACCTGTATATTGTATCCGTCAATGTTCTCATGCTGAACGAATTGTTAGACATTATTATTATTATTATTATTATTATTATTATTATTATTATTATTATTATTATTATTATTGTTATTATTATTATTTAACAATAATTGTGCAATTTTTATTCTGACCAAGTGTAATTTCCATTCTTGCAATATACTGCACTGTATGTCATACGTATCTCTATATGGCATTTCATTAATATAATTATCATTTTTGTCATAATAAATAGTCATTTTCCGAATTTCTCTATCACTTATTACTAATTTTACAGAGTGTCGGCGCTCTTTGAATTTGACTGTATCTGTAACTCGTATTACTGTATTTTCTTTAGAAAGCCCATCTTTATATAACAACATGGCTAATATTTTTTTTTTTATAAAACTAAAATTCTTTAAATCTCTTGTACACGAATTAACCTATCGCGTATTCCCATGCAACATTTACATATAATAATAATTTGTGAGAGGTGCAATAATAAACTACGAGAATCGAAGAAGCACGAGGAAAAAGGAAAAAAACGCATCGATGTTTAGAATACGATACGACGCAGCCCTGTTCTCTCTCTCTCTCTCTCTCTCTCTCTCTCTCTCTCTCTCTCTCTCTCTCTCTCTCTCTCTCTCTTACACAGCCGCTTCACATCTGATTCTTAAGTTTACTGGTAACTGTGGCAATGATTATTATTATTATTATTTTTTGTATTTACACACCTCTGTTACAGTAAACAATTTTTGAGTATATATATATATGCACACCCATACATACATTATATGTATGCTACATGTATGTTTACTGACCAGCCAGTCTATTTGCAGACATATGAATGGTAAAGATCATCTTTACTTAAAGAAAAAAAATTAGGAGGGAAATAAAAAAAACTGCTATGAAAAAAAAAACACTGAGAAACAGCTTCCTGGATACCCAGTCTTAAGAAAAAACCCAAAACTAACAAAACCAAAATGAAAAAAAACCGACGGTAGCTCGAAATTATCAAGACAAACACTCGTAAAGGTCAAACCATCGTTATGAGAAAGAGGCCCTTCATGTAGCGGTTATCAGGGGCGTGAAATGAAGTACGGAGCAGAAACAGCCTCTGTGCAGTAACCTACAGAATCGAGTTAGCAGTAAGTGCTACTGCAGTAATGTAAGAGGGACTGGTAAGGGATTAGAATGAGAAAAAATAAAATTTCTGCATGATCTGGGTCCTCATGGGGGGAGTAGTGGAATGATGATCAAGATTTGTGACCTAGGCTTTTTTTTTTTTAGATGCAGTGCTGGAATGAGGATTAAGATATTTAGCCTTTGGTCTTTGAGTTTCGTACTAATATTTATTAAGAAAAACTTCTACACATACAATAAATATTTTGAATTTGAGGGCTGTCAAATATCTAGAGACAAATAATTAGTACTGGACCTCAGTGGCACGAATCTTCTGTATAATTGATTATATTATATTAAATATCATGTTTCCAGCAATTATCAGATATTTTTAGTGGTTCTTGGTTTGAAAGAAAAATATATTTTCATAAAAGAGCTTTATAGATCAGGCTGACAGAAAAGCAAGAAATCACCACATGCAAAAGCTTTCGCAGAGAGAGAGAGAGAGAGAGACAGAGAGAGAGAGAGAGAGAGAGAGAGAGAGAGAGAGAGAGAGAGAGAAATCTAAATTTAAATGTGAAACCTTAGAGTGAGGAAAGGATTCATCTTAGGAGGTTTTCATCACTTGCAAGATCTTTTCTTGTGCTTGTACAGCAGAGCTCTTGAGTAGCCCAGCTCATCAATGGGTGCAAAGCTAATGAACTAAAAAATATAAAATCTCAAGAGAAAAAGAAATGACGAGAGAGAGAGAGAGAGAGAGAGAGAGAGAGAGAGAGAGAGAGAGAGAGAGAGAGAGAGAGAGAAGCCAAGCAGCCCAGCTCATCAATGAATGCAAAGATAATGAACTAAAAAAATCGAAACCTCAAAAGAAAAAAGAAATGAGAGAGAGA
>NC_089792.1:12231785-12239285 GCF_040412425.1 Macrobrachium rosenbergii | reverse complement strand
AGGTCATTTTCCTTCTTATTTTCTTTCTTTCTCTAAATCTTCAGCCGACAACCCTCATGGACAGAATCAACGAACTATAAAACCAAGAGGGTTCGAAATGGAAATTAGCCTGCAGAGAGAGAGAGAGAGAGAGAGAGAGAGAGAGAGAGAGAGAGAGAGAGAGAGAGAGAGAGAGAGAGAGAGAGAGAGATAAGTCACAGGGAAAGTTGATAAATAAGTAAATATGATGGAATAGAAAGTAAGACCGACACGCCTGAATTCAGGTGACGTTGACAGAAAGCAGGAGTGAATTTTCTCCTCGGTTAAACGTTTGGAAGACAGAAGATTTCACAACTGCATTAGCAGTTGGAGCAAAAATAAAATCCAAGAATACTGAGTAGTATTAAACCTGATACTAGATAACGACATCCATAGATGCACATTTTAAGTGTCCTGAACTGTGTCAGTCGGAAATAAGACACTAAATGCTGAGAGATGATATATATGTACCCACTGAAAGAAATTAATAAGATTTTCAAGTAGGAACAACATTTCTTTTTAGTGGGGTATTGTGATATTGAGGGTTTGCCAATAGGGAATAAACATTGTGGTAATCTAAACACTGTCACGTTATAAATAAGTGCGCAGGATTTCTAGAGTACCACTGGACATGCGGGACATGAACAAGAAACCCAATAATGGTAACAGCAACTTGATAATTTTATAATGAAGTAACTGGCATATAGAAATATTACGATCCTCTTTCAACAGGGATATCAGGTACAGGTGAAATTTTATAATGAAGTTTTACAAATAGAATTATTACGATTCTCTTTGAATAAGGATATTGTTCATTGATGAAAGGGTATATTAGTGGTTAAATAAGAATGGTGAATGACAATACTGACAGTGGTAGCGATTTATATAATATATAAAAAATAAAATTTGATCAATCGCCGACCTACACGAATAACATTTGAGCTCAGCCTAAAGAACGAATTAAGGAAATTCAATAAAGTGACATAGCATAGAAAAAAAAGACAAAAATAGAAGCGCAGAAAAACAATCAGATAGACAAAAGAAGGAACGACAAGCCAGAGAGGACCAGATGCCTGCGGACCTAATTTGGGGTCGTCAGGGTTCCCGAAAGGAGGCGCCGGAAGTTTCATCTTTACGGTCGGGAAACTACTGTAGTTTCAGGAGGCACGCCCGATGTTTATTTTTGAATATTCCTCCATTTATTTACACATTTCACCTTCGAAGGACGGTCCCAGATAGATAGAGAGATAGACAGATAGAATATACAGTTTAGGACGAAGGCCATGCGCTGGGGTCTACGAGGTCGTTCAGCGCCGAAAGGAAAATTGAGAGAAAGACGTTTGAAAGGTGTAACAGGAGGAAAACCTCGCAGTTGCACTATGAAACAGTTGTTAGGAGAGGATGGACAGTTAGACAGAAGAAAGAACATGAATGGAGGTACAGTTAAACGAATGAAAGGGGTTGCATCTTGGGGCCAAGGGACTCTGCAAAGAACCTTAAATAACGCTTACAGTGCACCGCGTGAGGTGCGCTGACGGCACTATCCTGATGTTAGGCAAAGCGGGTTCGTTTTCCGCTACCGGACATTATAATTTCTTCATATTTCTTGCACTTGGATCTTAAGGCTTTGTAGTGACAAGCGTATCCAAAAAAGCGTGAAGAATTCGAGAAGTTAAGAGGGCATTGTGGCTATTACAATTACATATGTATCTGGTAAAAAGTAACGAGTAGAATATATATATACATATATATATATATATATATATATATATATATATATATATATATATATATATATATATATATATATATATATATATATATATATATATATATATATATATATATATATATATATATATATATATATATATATATATATATATATATATATATATATATATATATATATATATATATTTCAAAAATCACACGGGAAAAGAATGATCTTTCGCTATACTGTAGACGAAATGGAGTGATTGGTAATTTCTGGTGTACTCGAATATTGCTAATGAATAAATATGACAAGTTACCGGTGCGATACATGCGTAATTGGAGTAGTCGGCACTTATAATAAATGGGTTTTGTCAAATTACGATTCTCTCTCTCTCTCTCTCTCATGTGCCGTTGAGAAAATAAAATAGTAGTCACTAACTAAAAGCGAACAAGTAATATATGTATTTTATATTTAATTATATTTGATACTTGTGCAAGTATACATAGCACGTAGTAACGATAGCATATAAATGGATTCATTAATGTTACTCTAGAGTAATCTATGATTATTTTCAATTATGTCAATGTTTCTGAATTACCTAAATATACTCATGGCATAATTCATATCATGTATAAGAATTACGCTTTACGTTACAGACAGATTGTTCCAAACTTTGAATTATATATGTCCTAGAGAAGATAATTTATATTTACTGAAATACTGTAGCTGGTAAAAGTTTACTGGAAACTATTTTTGGCTTTTCATTGAATAGTAACGAGAAAATTTTATTTTGGGCTTTGCATTAAATCGTTATGAGAGAATATTTCTCGGCCACTTAAATCACCCGGAAAGTTTCCTTTGACGCACCTCTCTCCCTCATTCTCTCTTCCTCTTAAAAAAATAAAAAATAAAAAAAGAGGTTGTATACGTCTGTCATCATCTTGTTCTAAAATGGAGTGATTCTTGTGTAGTATCGGGAAGGCTGCGAAAATAAACGGAGCTGAAGCCGAGTGTGTAAACCTTCGGACAGGTGTATACTGGAGAGACGTCGGCTCACCTGAGGAGCAGAATCTGCTAACATCATCCCGTGCAACCCCCCCTCCCCCCCCACCTCTCAGGGGTCGCCTCCCCAATCTCCCCAGGCCGTATACCCGGAGGTCCTCCCATCCCTCTCCCACGTTTTAACTGACATATTTAGATCATATCCAGCAGACGTGGCATTGATCGTCATCTTTCTTTTCCTCGACAATAACTGGCTGATAGATTAAGAACTTGAATCAGTCTCCATGAGAATTTCGGTAAGATTTAAATGTTCCTGTTTCAGGAAAATTGTCTACTTTGCTCTCTCCAACATGTGAGGCAAATTATTTCTTGAAATAAGAATTATGCACCAAAAAATTATATATGACCCATGATACCAATAATAACAGCAGCAACAATAATAATCCCAGTAGGGGGGTACGGCTGTCAGTGCACCTCATGCGGTGCACTGTAGGCATTACTTAAGGTTCTTTGCAGCGTGCCTTCGGTCCCTAGCTGCAAACCTTTTCGTTCCATTTACTGTATCTCCTTTCATATTCTCTTTCTTCCATCTTACTTTCCACCCTCTCCTAGCAATTTATTCATAGTGCCACTGCGAGATTTTCCTCCTGTTACACATTTTAAACCTTTTACTGTTAATTTCCTTTCCGGCGCTGAATGACCTCATAGGTCCCAGTGCTTGGCCTTTGGCCTAAATTCTATATTCAGTCAATCAATCAACTTGCTTTAGCCGAGCAATGATTGATCCAACTATATGGATATTTAACTGGATTAATAGTTTACAGTATTTTTGGAAGCCTTCAGGAAACTTCATTGAACAAACGCAATTTTAGAAGAGGCGTTATTGTTATAAGGTCAATTAAGCTGTAATTAATGCCGTTATGCCTTTAGAATAACCGAGAGATTTTCAGGCTACATTATCATTTCTATGACGCATCACATTCCTTATCTTTGTGATCAAAATATAGTTAAAAACAAGGCAGAGAAATGTAATCAAGACAGGTATTGATTTGACCCTCAAAAAAAAAAAAAAAAAAAAAAATCTTGATTAGGACAAGTTTTCAGCATTTTTCCATACGAACCTCACTGAATCATTAACTGAGAGTTAGGCTTACCTCCAATTTAAAATAATTGTACCTGAGATATAATGAACCTTCCGGGACGTTCTCCTGTGAAATGTAATTGTCATCCCTGTCATAACGTATATCATAGAAAACGGGACAAACATTGCCAACGGTAACGGCTGTTTGTTTGCGGATCCCGGCGAAGTTTGTTGTTTTATCACCAATATTAGAATTTTGATAATATTTTGAGTCATCGGCGCGTGATATCGGAAGCCGACAATGTTTTGGCAGCTCCGACAAGAGATTGGTAACGCGAGAGGCTCCGGTGTCTAGCCAAATAAACGCGAAATCATAGAAAACGAACCCAGAGAGGGAAAGAGTGGGAGGTTGGGGGGGGGATGGGAATGTGAGAGGGGGAGGGGTAAGGAATCAATTCAACCAGTTCATTGTCCACGCAAAAGGGTAAAGATTTGATGCCGTGACGTCATGTACATATCCGATCTCTTCCCGCTCCGTGAATGAATAGATAACGAAGCCGTTCGCTTTAATCGGACGAGATTTATCAATGATCAAGGAGTAGCTGTGTTCGGTGACGTCATACAGTAACACTCGAGGGATTAATTCCTTTCATGGTGGAAGCTGTTTATATTAAATAGTGTTGTTCATTTCTTTAGAGTTCTTTATGATGGAGAATCATAAACCACTGACTTGCTAACTGAATAACATTAATGAAACATTTAAAACTGAACATTCAGTTAACAGGACAAATTAAAAGAGAAAATTTATTCTACAAAATAAGTTAGAATTTCTCGGTGATACAACACATTCTCTTCTCTCTCTCTTCTCTCTCTCTCTCTCTCTCTCTCTCTCTCTCTTTCTTTTCTCTTTAGCTCTCTAACTAGTTGTGGTCGTATCTAGGGTATAAAATGAGAGAGAGAGAGAGAGAGAGAGAGAGAGAGAGAGAGAGAGAGAGAGAGAGAGCATTAGACGTGAGTGTTGATTTCTCCGTTAAAAGAAATGTATACCATCAAATGGGAGGACCTCGACGAGGTAATCCTCATCCTCTTTGATGAAACCATTCTTAAGTCATTCTTAAGATTCTTCAGGGCGATCTTCTCTTTCAAATAATAATAATAATAATAATAATAATAATAATAATAATAATAATAATAATAATAATAAAAGAAGAGTAACAATAATAGAGACAGACAGAATTTAGCCAGAGTGGTTTCAAAGATTTCCAAAAAATTATCTTCACGTAGCAACAATTTACCGGAGATGTCTTTGTTTATCCTCGTGAAATGATTTATATCGAAATAAGAAAAACAAAAATAACATAAACAAGAATTCCCCAAGCCTACGGAGCAGGCGAATCTCGATCTTATACATTTTTTTTTTTTGTTTATGTAAGGAAGACGACGGTATGCGCACTCCTTCGCCCTTATAATCTCTCTCTCTCTCTCTCTCTCTCTCTCTCTCTCTCTCTCTCTCTCTCTCTCTCTCATAAATCCCCTTATTCTTATACATATGATTTTTAAGGTTGTATTTTCATGCATATTTATATTTATGTAGGGCTACTGTTCAGCAATTTATTTAATATCAGTGACATGTTGAACAGTCATGCACACACACTGTACAGTATACAGTATATATATAATCAGTGACATGTTATATATATATATATATATATATATATATATATATACATAAAATATATATACACACACATATATATATATATATATATATATATATATTTATATATATATATATATATATATATATATATATATATATATATATATATATATATATATATATATATATATATATATATATATCTGAATTCACCATACCTTGGAAGTTATCATACACCAAAGGGAAATAATTACTGATAAGAGCTTCTGCGCCAGGTAGGACACGAACCATGGCCTGGTTTAGAAACAACAACGGACAGTGACTTTCACCACCCGGCTACCAAGGGATAATTAGGTTAAGATTACCTGGACAGCGAGATGAAGCTTATAATTTGCAGGTATGGAATGGTCATTTTATGGAAACTGTCACGATTAAATATACCTTTATCTTGATATAGCAAAGTTGTTAAGAGGAGGATTGCTATTAAGTCTGTGTATTCTTAGCACAAAGCACTGATAGACTTTAGGCCTTTATAGAAACATACGATATACTAATATGAAACACAAGTGTGCTTTAGAAGTTTATAACTGTTGCATACAAGATGGCAAAGTCTGAGATTCTGTTAAGTATTGCACTGATAATGGCCAAAGAGCTCAAGTATTTCTCAGACTTCTGTGCCTTTAAGTATTAGAGAAATAATCAATCGTCTTGCGAGTTTGAAGAATAAGCTTTAAAATCTGTATTGTTAATCTCAATGCATTTAACCTCAACAGAGTAACAAATGCACATTTAAATCTGCATTCTTAATCTCAACAGCATAATAAATATGCATTTAAATCTGCATTCTTAATCTCAATAACATAATAAGTGTGCATTTCAATAACAAATAACATTTAAATCTGCATTCTTAATCTCAACAGCTTAATAAATATGCATTTAAATCTGCATTCTTAATCTCAATAACATAATAAGTATGAATTGGAATCTGCGTTCTTAATTTCAACAGCATAATAAATATACATTTAAATCTGCATTCTTAATCTCAACAGCATAATAAATATACTGTACTTTTAAATCTGCAGTCTTAATTTCAACAGCGTAATAAATATACATTTATATCTGCTTTCTTAATCTCAACAGCATAATAAATATGGGTTTTAATCTGCATTCTTAATCTCAATATCGTAATAAATATGCATTTAAATCTGCACTCTTAATCTCAATCACATGATAAATATGCATTTAAATCTGCGTTCTTAATTTCATCATAATAAATATACATTTAAATCTGCATTCTTAATCTCAACAGCATTATAAATATACATTTAAATCTGTATTCTTAATCTCAACAGCATAATAAATATGGGTTTTAATCTGCAGTCTTAATCTCAATATCGTAATAAATATGCATTTAAATCTGTATTTTTAATCTCTGTAACATAATATATATGCATTTAAATCTGCGTTCTTAATTTCAACAGCATAATAAATATACATTTAAATCTGCGTTCTTAATTTCAACAGCATAATAAATATGCATTTAAATCTGCGTTCTTAATTTCAACAGCATAATAAATATGCATTTAAGTCTGCGTTCTTAATCCCAACAGAATAATAAATGCACATTTAAATCTGCATTCTTAATCTCAACAGCATAACAAATATACATTTTAATCTGCGTTCTTAATCTTAACAGCATAATAAAAATGCATTTAAACTGCATTCTAATCTTAGTACCACAATTTGAAAGTGTCAAGAAGGTTCTAGATTTCTAGCACAAGAAAAACCACGGGGAAAATGTTAAGAGAGATCCCGCAGGACACTTTAGGATTGTTTATAAAAAAGGTTGCTAGGAGTCCTTCTCTACTTCTGAGATCCCATACGGTGAAGGACCGTCAACACATATAAAAAAAATGTATGAAGAATGACCATAAATCAAGTGCTTAGCGTACTTTTAGTAATAATGACAGGTCTTTAATACAAGGCAACATTATTTTCGTACTGACAAATGTGTAAAAGAAA
>NC_089792.1:12204285-12226785 GCF_040412425.1 Macrobrachium rosenbergii | reverse complement strand
AATAATAATTTAATAATAATAATAATGATGATGTTATGACTCATGATAATTAATAATAGTAATAATAAAATAATAATAATAATAATAATAATAATAATAATAATAATAATAATAATAATAATAATAATAATAATAAATATATGATGAAGAACAGTGATATTCATTCATCAACCAAGTAAAAAAAAAAATGCCCCTTTGCCAATATTTGTGAATGAAAATGACTCACATATGACTCAGGTATGAATGGAGGTTGAGTCAGCTGGTCGGTGATAAAGAAACCCAATAATACTACACCTTTTATGCATAATTGTTAATACACAGAGCACCTTTCTCCTCGGCCACCGAATGTTAGTCGTTCATCAACGTGATTTATCTGGTAGGAATGTTGCTTTTAGTTTCCTGTGAAAGAAAACTATTGTGCTGGCTTTGTCTGGACGTCCTCCCTCAGATCTTAAAAACTACTGAGGCTAGAGGGCTGCAAATTGGTATGTTGATAGTCCACCCTCCAGTCATCAAACATACCAAATTGCAGCCCTCTAGCCTCAGTCGTTTTTATTGGATTTAAGGTTAAAGTTAGCCATAATCGTGCTTCTGGCAACGAAATAGGACAGGCCACTACCGCGCCGTGGTTATAGTTTCATGGGCCGCGGGTCATACAGCATTATAACGAAACCACCGAAAGATAGATCTATTTTCGGTGGTCTTGATTATATGATGTACAGAAAAGATTGTACGCTGTAGCGGCTGACAGAAAACTCAATTGCGCCGAAGAAACTTCTGCGCATTTTTTATTTGTTTAGGTTTATTGATCATGCGCAGTCACTCACCTGCAGTCCTATGCTTTATATTTCAATGATGATTAAAATTCTAATGCAAAAGGGACGTAAGTAGGTATTAGGTAATTAGCACATACTGAGGTATATTCACCCTTCACCCTGACACCTGTCATAACGTAAGGTGATTCAGTTGATTACATTCAATAATGACGAGGATGACGAGTTACGATAATAGGGGCTTGTGTTAATAATAATAATAATAATAATAATAATAATAATAATAATAATAATAATAATAATAATAATAATATGCCATTGGAAATTGTACCCATAATCATAGGAACACAAGGCACGACCCCAAGTCCCCTGAAAAGGAATCTAAAAAACTAGGTGTCGAAGTGGATCCAGCACTCATGCAGAAGAGTGTGCTGTTAGAAACAGCTGTTAGAAACGAGAAAGCTGTTAGAAACTCTGTTAGAAACAGCTGTTAGAAACAGCGCACATAACGATAAAAGTGATGGACTCCTAAGGAGGCAGGACAGCAACCCGAAAAAAAAATATAAAAACCACCCAGTCCAATAGGAATGACTGTGATAGAATAAAAAAAAAAATAAATAAAAATAATAATAATAATGAAGAAATAATTCCACAGTTCTGTAAGGTGCAAATATATTTTAAATCAATTCTGAATAGAGATCCATAGTTATATATGAGTACAAGTATATTATAAATAATACTGAATAGAGAGCTTTCGGGAATCTGTCCGATTCCCCTTTTCGATCAGATTCCCGAAAGCTTTCTGTTTAGAATTGTTTTTAAATATATTTGCACCCGCACATAACTGTGGATTTGTTTCTCCATTTCAAGACTAATAATAATAATAATAATAATAATAATAATAATAATAATAATAATAATAATAATAATAATAATATTGGTGAAGAAATCCACAATGGTGTAAGTGTAAATATATATAAATATATATATTTTTTTACTGACTAATGCTATTACTAGATTTAATAATAATAATAATAATAATAATAATAATAATAATAATAATAATAATAATAATAATAATAATCCTTTTATATCAGTTCAGGGCTACATATACACTAGATAGATATAGGTAGTTACAAAACGATACATAAAATCTACATACACGACATAAAACGTTATAATAATAATAATAATAATAATAATAATAATAATAATAATAATAATAATTCATGTAATGTTTATTTTCATATCATTTGTATGCTCTCTTTACTAAATGCTTTTAGCATATATCTGCAGACTTGTTTTACTTTCGTTTACCTTTGCTATTGGCGTTCACTGAATTAAATAACTTAATTGCTAACAGACATCGTACGCTTATCCGAATTTGCCTGGCAGTAAATTCATCTTTGTTAACCTGTATTAATCATGTTCACTCCCTTTGCTGAAACAGTTTCACCCCTGTTCTACCCTGTTCCTCTTTGTTTATCTCCCATCCATCACCGTTCTCTCCTCTCTCTCTCTCTCTCTCTCTCTCTCTCTCTCTCTCTCTCTTCGAGACGTCCATTCCCGGCCCCATCTTTGTTCCCCATGTTTCTTCAAGAGTTTTCCATACATATATAATATCTTCACAGACACTTCTCCTCCTTGTGACTACCAAGAAGGGGTTTAGGAGATTCGTCAAGAGGCAATTTGTCAGTTTTATCCACCGGGTCAACACCCACTTGTGTTGCGATAAACATCAACCGGCAACCCATCCTTCCATCCCCACTCTCACACCCTCCTCCCCCCACGACTCTATCATTCCCGTATACCTCATGCCATCAACTCTTCAACTCTTCTTTTTACCGATGGTTGATGATCCGCCCGTTTTAACGACGGCCGGGGCACAAGTGGCACTCGCGATAAGAATTTTGTCTGAGGAAGAACATGAGGAGTGTGAGAAATGAGGAGAGAAGGAATTTCCATAAATGAGAGAGAGAGAGAGAGAGAGAGAGAGAGAGAGAGAGAGAGAGAGTTGGCTTCATGTGCCAGAATGCGTTGTTAAGGAATCGATAATATTTTGATTATTTGGTCTTTAATTTCTTGCTTGGGAAAGGTCTTGCTTGGTCTCTGGTCCTGGACAGAGATTGCTAAGGCTTTTGTGGCCTTTAACTGAAGAAACTTTCAAGATTAACAATTCTGTCTGTCTGTCTGTCTGTTTGTCTGTCTCCCCTGCACATATGCGCGAGCACCAATCCTGCTAGTATAAACATATGCTTATGAATTTTATATCAGAATATTGAACAGTCAATGACTGGGACAAAATATGTATTGCCCAAGCTAATGATCATTTGTATCAGCACCTATCTGTCAATCCATCTATCTATCTATCTATATACACATATATATATAAATATATATACATACTGTATATGAATATACATGAATATATTTATATACAAATATATATATATATATATATATATATATATATATATATATATATATATATATATATATATATATATATATATATATATATACATATATATATATATATATTATATAAATATATACATATATACATATATATACATATATAACACAAAACCTCCAAACACAAGACTGAAGGCGAATCTTAAATAAAATAAAACATCCAACATTATGGATCATTAAATCTGAAAAAAGAGAAATTTTGATATATCACAATAAACTACCCAGGTTTAGGAAATATACAGAAAACAATCCACGGAGTACCTTAGTTGTTTTGTACAACAAACGCTATTCTCTCAGATGGGAATATTTTGAAAACTCCATTGAATTGTTGTTAAGTTCACTGTTTGCGCAAAGCACATATTAATTTTTATATTCTACCATTCAGAATTACAATTCACTTAGCAAACTGCATGACTTCTGTATTTGCACATAGTCTTTAGTTGAAAAAATAATTGTTTGTTTCTATCAATAATAATAATAATAATAATAATAATAATAATAATAATAATAATAATAATAATAATAATAATAATAATATTATTATTATTATTATTATTATTATTATTATTATTACTATTATTATTGTTGTTGTTGTTGTTGGGTGTAACTGTTTATTAATTAATGTTACTCGTTATCTCACATGTCTAAATGTATATGTACCTCGTCTATATGTATATGGCTCTGAGCTAAGAAAAGAAAGATACCATTATTATTATTATCATTATTATTATTATTATTATTATTATTATTATTATTATTATTATTATTATTAATATCAACAATGCAAACTAAACACAAGAGCTATTCTTGTGAATACAGAGAAGCGCCAGGCCACCCAAAGAAGCTTATTAAGATTTAGGGACTTAGGCACGGCTTGAGAGTATTCATAGCAGAAGGGGGGGGGTGTGAAGTTAGGAGTAGATGGGATTTTAGGGAGGTGAGGGGATGGGGAAGTATCTCCTAAGGAGGGGGTGAGGGAAGGGGAGGGGTGGCAGCAGTAGGAGGAGGAGGAGGAGGAGGAGGAGGAGGAGGAGGAGGAGTACCGATGGAATTTTAGGGGAGGTGGGGTTGGGAAGGTATCTCCTATTGGGAGAGGGAGGGGAGGGTGGCAGTTGTAGTGGGGGGGAGGAGGAGGAGTACCTGATTGGATTTTAGGGAGGTTGGGATTGGGGAAGGTATCTCCTATGGGGGAGGGGAGGGGGGGATGGCAGCAGTAGTGGCGGGGGAGAGTACCGATGGGATTTTGGGGAAGGTAGCTTCCAAGGAGGTTACTTCCTTGGTATCTCCTATGGGGAGGTGGAAGGGGAGGGGTGGCAGCAGATGGGGTGGGTGGGGGAAAGGAGGAAGAGGAGTACCAACAGTAGTCGCGATAGGCAGGAAAGAAGAAGAAGAAGAAGAAGAAGAAGAAGAAGAAGAAGAAGAAGAAGAAGAAGGTAAGATCACCCTAAGACAATAAGCAGACGTCAGAGTCCCAAGTTTATAAGCACATTCTTAACACTTGTAAACTTAGTGACAAAATCTGACACTGGCGACACCTGTTAGGGTTTCCTTCTCACTCACTCAGGCTTCTCCTTCCCTCATCCAGATTCGGCTGCTGCTTTCGCTACCGTCAGTCTGTCAGTCTACTCATTTGTATTTTGACTCTTATTGAGGATTTTGGTCCACTGAGGAATCAGCATTTTCCATTTTGCCTTGTAAGGGTGAAAGCAGATATCTAATTAACTACTCATTTGCATTTTGACGGTCATTGAGAATTTTGGTCCACTGAAGTATGAATGTTTTCCATTTTGTTTTTTATAATAATTTTTTTTTTTGCTTCATTTTTGCAAATGGTATTGTCTCGTTTTTCCAAGTTTGTGGAACTTGAATGACGAATTTCACGTTCATGTATTTTATTTTAATTGTTTATTCAGTTCTTTTTACAAATAAATTGGTTATACTACCGTATTTATATACTTAAAATTCTGATTAAACTTGTCTTGGAACACTACGTTAGGGGGTGGGCGATTTTCTACCTTAAATGGTTTTAGTCATGACCTTTCAAGGTCCAGGTCCACTTAAAGGTGAGGATTCGATTTCCTGTAAATTTATAAACCTTAGCTGGCAGGTACCTCGGCGAATGATGATTATTTACTTGAAATATTTGAGACGGAACGTTTTCGATATAAAATGTTAATTCTGAGTTTTCTCTGATACTGAGGAAGCTTCATAGCTGGGTAAGTTTGCTGCGTAGCGGGGCAACTGGAAGATGAAATTTTAAGCTGATAGTCGTAAGTAACTTCACTTCTGAATCGTACCATATTTAAATTCTGAAGTTGAAAAACCAGCTTTGGGTTGAGGGGCCAGTACTTCACTCCAACCAATTTTGCAAAAAAAAAAAAAAAAAAAAAAAAACTTAGTTTCTCAACTCCTACAAACCCCAATTACTCTTAAAGTAACCGGTGTCACCTTTTATTACTTTTGACGCAGAGAAGTTTTATATCATTTTAAAGAGTAATCAGTTAGTCATAGGCTGCAATGATTATCGTCAGAACAGATACGATTAAAACCTAGCCACGAGTTAAATAATTCAGTAATTCTGTACTTGAAGCAAAATGAATCCGATGGGAGAGTTCTACTCCTTTGCTGAGTGACAGGGGAAAAGAAATTCGTTTTATGCATATTGTTTAAGAAAAACTAAACGAAGGGATAAATAAATAAATAAAAGATTACTTGATAAATAAATAAATAAAATAAATAAATAAATAAAATGAATAAATCAGTTTAAATGCATTATAAATAGCCCGGATTTTTCGTATATGTTTAGGTGTCTAAGATTCTCATGCTAAGTGCAAGAAAAAACAACGTCTTTTATATATGCCCGTTGTTATTAATGAAGGCCAAGAAAGTTCATCTGTCTCCCAACTGCTAAGGTTGGGATACTCGGGGTAATCTCTCAGTGAAGCTTCATCATCTTCTCGTTGCAAAGTCAGTTTTTTGGGATAAGTAGAAAGGCTACTGATAAAAGCAAGATAGTCAGGAATCAACAACCCCATAGAATGATAAGATAAGGGCACCTGGTTGCCAGCTTGATATCTACCTTGGAAAGTTCCAGCGGCTATATTCGTATTTGAAACATTTGAGGCAATGACTTCCATATTGCCCAGGTGGGCACCTTAGGCCATTACGCTTAGTTTTGGAACTTTAGTCACGTGACCTGCCGGTCGTTAACGAGGTTCTAAAACCTCTATACATCTCAGAAACAGCCGAGAGGGTCACCTCAAAATTAGGCGGACATGTTATACAAAAATTTGTCGGTATGCAAATTAAGTCACAATGAAAATATCAGAAAATGCAAAAAAAAAAAAAATAGATAAAAAAATAAAATTTCCTTCGTCCTTTCGAGTGAGTCACGTGTCACACTGACTTGTTTTCGTCACTTCACACCAAAACGGGAATGTGGAACGTGAAGCTGATCTACGAATGAAGACCGGAACAGGAATGGGAATCTTGCTGAGCCATTTTATGCATGACTGCCAGAATTAATTCTACTTCCGGTCGCCATCGTGGATTTTCGTTCCACAGTATCGGTGTCGATGTGTCTAAAAGAAAACTTTTATTAAAATTTCCATTTCTATTATCAATTCTAATTGTTATAGCACGTTCTGCCAACGCTAATAATCACGCTAGTACTATTCAACTTGCATTTTAATATTTTGCTTGCATTTTTATTTATTTATTTATTAATCCGTTAATTTATCTGTTTTTCTAATAACTCCGCTTTCTGTATTTCCCTTTACCTTCTATTACTTCTGCTATAATGTGGTTCGGATTCCACAATAAGCTGTAGGTCCCGTTGCTAGGTAACCAATTGGTTCTTAGCCACGTAAAAATAAATCTAATCCTTCGGGCCAGCCCTAGGAGAGCTGTTAATCAGCTCAGTGGTCTGGTTAAACTAAGATATACATTTTTTTTTCTAATGAACACCATATTCTTTGGAAGCTTGAATTTCAAGTCAATGGGCCCTGTGCACTTGTTCCATATGAATAGGGTTCATCCTCAGAATAATAATAATAATAATAATAATAATAATAATAATAATAATAATAATAATAATAATAATAATATTTCCACCTCATGGACCGTGACGAAGCAGGTTTAAACGCGGGAGTTTTCTGCAGTCTATGAAACCGTCTAACCAGTGCTTTTTTTTGTTTTTGTTTTTTACGTACCCTTGAGGTAAACTGATGCCACTGACATGAGTGGTGCCTCAGCAACAGTCATCGTGATAAGGAGAGTATAAGACTCAAGTACAAAGTTATATTATCAATATACATTATACAAACTTATATTATCAATGTAAGTTTACAATTATATTATCAATATATTTTATACAAACCCAAACACACTTGGGTTTGTGTAAAGTATATAGTTGATATGTTGGTCGGTCTTAGAAAGGTTTCCTGCCATAGGTTAAGCATTGTTGTTGTTGTTTTTGATTGTTGTTTTTGACTGAGCAGGCTTTTTGCCAGCACGGGCTCTTGCTTACAGAGTAGCTCGTAACCATTACGCATTACCTCGAAGAGGCTCTCCCACTGTTATGCTATACCTTTTGATGGAGCAATCAGTAATCATGTCTGGTGTTTTTTTTTTATTCTCTCTCTCTCTCTCTCTCTCTCTCTCTCTCTCTCTCTCTCCCCAAGGTGCTACTTACAACTAGGACACTAATATGCTACTTAGGCAACAGAGGCAAACCGAATTTTAGGGTACGCTCCCATATTGGCCCTCCTCGTCCGGTTCGAAGATCGGACGCTGGTCTCTCAGTTTAAAAGAGAGAGAGAGAGAGAGAGAGAGAGAGAGAGAGAGAGAGAGAGAGAGAGAGAGAGAGAGATAACCGTTTTGAAAGAATATTGATCACTCTCTGCGGTTACTTTACTTCTCACTGCTTTCTTCCTCTCTCTCCCCACCCCACTTGCAACCAACAACTGACGACTAACAACCAGGTACTGTTCACTGCAAAGGTCAACTGAGGCACACTAAATTTTCAGGTAAACAGGCCATACCGCCCCCTCCTCTCCCCTGTTCGGAAGGCGCACAATAGGACCAGTTGCACCACGGGAGAGAGAGAGAGAGAGAGAGAGAGAGAGAGAGAGAGAGAGAGAGAGAGAGAGAGAGAGAGAGAGAGGTGAGAGGTGCATTCAATGTATGATGAGATAAGCCAGGTCGTCCAGCCAGAAACAAAGGATATCGGAAATAAAATAAGAATACTTGATTGTAACATGACACATCAACAGGAATTGTCTTTACCAAAGCCAATGTTCAATTTGTGTTTTCCGTATTATTATTATTATTATTATTATTATTATTATTATTATTATTATTATTATTATTATGAAGATGAACCCTGTTCGTATGGAACAAGCCCACAGGGGCCATATTATTATTATTACTATTATTATTCAGAAGATGAACCCTATTCATATGGAACAAGCCCACCGAAGGGTCCATTGACTTGAAATTCAAGCTTCCAAAGAATATGGTGTTCATTGGGAAGAAGTAAGAGGAAGTAAAAAGAGAAACAGAAAGAAGAGATCCCACTCACTTATAAAAAAGAGAAAAAATAAATTAATATATTAACAAATAAATAAAAATGTATTGAAATGATCGGCAGGTTTTATGGAAAGAATATTTTTTCGAAGTTCTGAAAAATACTTAGTAATGATAAAGAATATCAAAAGTCTCCCTGTTAATTGATAATAATAATAATAATAATAATAATAATAATAATAATAATAATAATAATAATAATAATAATAATAATAATAATAAATCTTCACCATATATAGGTTCCTCTAACGAGGCTGGCTAAGGGGTTGATCGTAAAACAGACTCCGCCATATTAACACGAACAGCCTCCCTGATAAAATTCTCCTTGTATTTTAATAATTTATTTACATTTTTTCTATCTGTTTATTAATTTGTTAATTTATCTTTTTTTTTTAATAAGTGATCTCTTCTTTCTGTACTTCACATTACCTTCTGTTACTTCTTTCTAATGAACACCATATTCTTTGGGAGCTTGAATTTAAAGTCAATGGCCCCCGCGGGCTTGTTCCATACGAATAGGGTTCATCTTCTGAATAATAATAATAATAATAATAATAATAATAATAATAATAATAATAACAATAATAATAAACTCACAGAATAAAGAACTCTGAGGCCAGTTTTAAGGGTATTCGCAAGTTAAAAAAAAAAGACCCTGAAAATGATCCTAAATTATAAATATGAAAATGAGCAGAAATATACAACCATTTTATATACCTAATTCGTGAGTGACTGTTGCCAATAATTTCTCTCTCTCTCTCTCTCTCTCTCTCTCTCTCTCTCTCTCTCTCTCTCTCTCTCTCTCTCCTTGGTTATCTGTCGCCCTTTCGCACACGCACGCAAGTCTGCCTCACCCACCAATTACACATCAAAGAGTTTGACAGTATGAAAACGAGAGAGCCATTTGTCCAACACCATTCATTACACTGAATCCAAACATTCTGATTTAGTGCTTGCGCAAGCACAAGTACAAATTAAATACTTGAGCATCCATCATTCTAAACGTTATTGATAGAGTTTTGATGGCAGAACGACTATTTACTTAGGAGGCTTCTTTATCTGACTCTCATGCAAAATAGGAAAGGAAAATAGAACGGGGAAACAGTAGGTCTCTTTCTTGTTATGCTTGGCCAAGTTTGCACTGACCAAACGGGCTTTCGTTCTGTCTATAATTGTGTGTATCGAAAATTTCCAGTGACATTATCTTTATTTTTCTTTAGATAAATGCAGAGCGTAAGATCATTAGTCGATACAGGCACATGCAATGGTATATTGTGGAGTCAAATAATAATTTTATCACTATATTGTTTTCAGTAAAGAAACTTATATAGTGCGTCACAAAAGGTCAGCGGATGTCCTAAACATTCGGGATTTCTAACAGCAGTGAAAGCGTCAGGGGTCTTTTACTTCTAAACTTTAAACCGTTGACTCAAGAAAAATATACCACTAAAACATCAGATAAGGAAGAATAAAGATTTAATGAACGAGAAACCGGCGATAATTTCAGTCATAACCAGGGAACATCAGACCCAGATACCATCTCGAGTTTCTCGCGAAGAATAAATCACTTCTAAAAGAAAGAGAAGACAACAGTGGCGTTATGTCCGAAGAAGGAGGGAAAAAAGAAGAAAAAGAAGAAGAGGAGGAGGGGGAGGAGGAGGAGGAGGAGGAGGAGGAAGATCTCACAAAGATCAGCAGATTCAATAATTGTCGTCTGCTTAGCCTTAGCGTGACTATATAAAACTATAATGTCCTAAGTGTGCGACGGGTGTTGGTCGACAGACAGAACGCATGTGGCCCAAGAGTCGTATTACGCCGGCCCTCACGTAGGGCACCGTCGAACAAGAGCCCCTTCTCATTTCTCTCTCTCACACACACACATTTCTGAGGGCGAAGCTCTCTCTCTCTCTCTCTCTCTCATCCGAGAAGACGCTTCTAGGAAGAGCCCGAATAATATATCTCGCGGGTAACAATCCTTTCATGATGTCCACAGTGCGTTTGGTTTTATTTACATAATGAGGAGGGGTTGGAGGAGGAGGAGGAACTCATTTTCATTTGTCAATGCCATGCGCCAGGCGAAGGATTAGGTCTTGTTTGTTCGTTCTCAAGCCGAAGCCAGTGCCAGGTCGGAGCGTTGAGAGGCGAGAAAAAGACCTCCTGGAGTAGGGTCACCCTTGGGTCGAGGATGACTCAACGGAAGGAGGTGCTAAAGTGACGAGATCTGTGCGTAAACAGCGGACAGGGCCGGTGGCTACTGCCGAAGGCCACGAACTCTCTCGTATCAGTTCTCGGACAGTCGCGATTGAGGATTGGCCATCTTATCTCCTAATAAGATTCATCGACGCTACTTGCTAAACCACATGTCGTCAATGGCGAACTGGCGTCACATTGCGAAAGTGTGATAAGGTCTCCAGTTTCACAATGTATATACAGTTTGTCAGCCAATTCGAGTCTCTAAGCACTAACACCCCGCCACCCCGCCCTCCACCAAACTAGACACATTCTCGACGTCCCAGAGCTGCCTTGTCAACAAAACTGAATGTGGATGAAATACATGAAGGAAAACCCGCTTTAAAAATACTCTCTCCCAAGCGAACCTACTTTATGGACAGACAGACCGTTAGATTACGCCGAGCAAGATCACTTTCCTGTCCAAACGACAGTATTTTATAGCATTGCTGGTGTAAACATTTAGAAATATTTCGCCGATGAGGTCTTTCTGTGCAGGACAGATATAATGGTGCGAAGAGAAGGAAAAAAAAAGGGGGAGCATAAAAGTAAGTAGGTCAAAGTATTTTAAGAGTGAATGAGAGAAACGAAGTCCTGAACTCTTTGAAGATGCCACGAAATGCAACATCTCTCTTTAACTAGATAACTAAATATGTCTTCAAAGTTATCAGTGAAAAAAAAAGAATTGCGGGAACTCAATAACAATAAACGTCACGATTTTTTGAAAAATAAACGAGATGGTGAGGGAACATTAACGACACATACGTAGTAACAGAAAGAAACAAACAAACACACACACACACACACAGAGCGAGAGAGAGAGAGAGAGAGAGAGAGAGAGAGAGAGAGAGAGAGAGAGAGCTCTACAGATAATCACTTGTGGCATTGGTACTTTGCTGACAGACGCCACCCCGTCCTTACATTTACGAGGCACAAGATTCAGTTCGGTGAGGAAATGCTATTCTTCTTATTCTTCTTCTTCTTCCTCTTATTCGTCTTCTTCTTCTTCTCTAGTGATGTGTCTGGACTGAACAGATGCCCTGTTAAGAGCCTACAGTCGATGCGTCCACATACTTTCCTATTATGTCTAAGAGTCCGTAATGTGTGGTAATCGTATTGCGGGCACTAACGGTTATAGGGTTATTTATCCGTTCATGTTCAAACATACGTACATGCACACATACATACATATACATATACACACACACAAACACACTCATATAAATATATATATATATATATATATATACATATATATACATACATATATATACATATATATATATATATATATATATATATATATATATATAATAAAAACTTATTTCGATGATTTATAACATTGAAAAGTGAGAATATTTTGTTTTGGGGCTGTCGATGATAGTTAACTTATCATCAGGGCGAAATTAATAAATGAAATCATAACAGAAAGTTGTATTCAATAAATAAAGTAAGTTAACTGTATGATTTGTGATGGTGCACTAAAAAAAATAAAAAAATACAGAATAAAACTAAAAAATAAATATGTCAGACATGAAAGAAACAAAAATGAGGCAAAAGATAAATAATACACATATGTATGTATATATATGCATCATAAATATATACTGTATATATATATCGTATGTATATATAAATATATATATATATATATATATATATATATATATATATATATATATATATATATTTATATATATATATATATATATATATATATATATATATATATATATATATATATATATATATATATATATATATATATATATATCATTGCAGTTATTAGTTAAGAACAAAACTCTCCCAGAGAGGGAATTCCAGAATACCTTAGATTGGTGTCACTGAACCTCAATATGTCCCTATTGCCCAAAACAATGAAGTAGATCCAGAGTAGTTAGTCGACTGCGGTGGGTTCCAACCATAAGTGAGAGGGCATGGGGGTAGCAACCTTCTCTTGAAATACTTGCTGAAAAATTATAGCACCTTCTGAAACCACCTCATCTGTAAATACAAATAGTATAAACAGATATGTTATGAGATATACTATAATGAGTAGCACAAATCAATAGGTTAGTGTAGAGGCCTTAAGACCTTTAACCCCGCAGGGGGCCAGTGCCGTCAGTGCACCTCATGCGGTGCCCTGTAGGCATTACTTAAGGTTCATTGCAGCGTGCCTTCGGCCCCTAGCTGCAACCCCTTCTCTTTTCATGTTCTCTTTCTTCCGTTTTACTTTCCATCCTCTCCTAACATTTGATTCATGGTGCAACTGTGAGGTTTTCCTTCTGTTACGCCTTTCAAACCTTTTACTGCCAATTTCCGTTTCAGCGCTGAATGACCTCATAGGTCCCAGTGCTTGGCCTTTGGCCTAAATTCTATATTCAATTCAGTTAAGACCTTCAAATCCAAAGGCGTTGCTAGTGGACTGATTTATATTGGACAAGAGTTTTTACCTCCCTATCTGGCGGTGTGAAAGAAGTGGAAGCAGCAATTAGCAAGCCTTAATACTTAGGCCTATGGGAACGTGTGACAATGAAAAAGAAAATATGAAATTTCTATCGTTCTAGTGTTAGGATAAAATAGAATACAATACAGAGCTGAGGCCAGAGGCCAAGAGCTGGGACCTATTGAGTCATTCAGCGCTGAAAGGAAACTGACAGTAAGAAAGTTTGAAATGTATAACAGGAGGAAAGCCTCGCAGTTGCACTATCAAGCATTTGTCAGAGAGGGTAGAAAGTCAGATGGAAGAAAGAATATGAACGGAGGTACAGTAAAAGGAATGAAAGAGGTTGCAGCTAGGGGCCGAGGGGTCGCTGCAAAGACTCTTAAGTAATGCCTACAGTACACCACGCGAGGTGCACTAACGGCACTACCCCCGAAAGGGGGTCATTCTAGTGAAATTGGTGTCTTGAACAACTGACTGACTGGCACATTATTTGCAGTATTATACCAAATACCAATATACCAATGCCGGGGAGCGGCAAATCCTCCCAGACTTTTGAAGTTTCTTGTAATGTTGGAAACTGTCAAGTGGATTATCTGACAATGGTGGCTGCAGGGTTACCAGCAGTGACGGTGGCATGACGCACAAAAGGATAATGAACTTTGAGCCCTAGTTGAGGAAGCTTTTCAAAAGAAGTCTTGGTAGATATGAAGTTTACTTTACTGACCACGATAAAAAAAAGATGATCCAGATTTGCAAGAGTGATGATGTTGTCTCCTATGGCAACAATTCCATTGATGTTTAACATCAGTGGACTTGAATGTAACACACAGGCTTATCAATGTATAATTTGTTGTTAAAATTACCTCACTTCTATCAGCAAGTCATCAATTTGTAGTTGCGTGTGAAAGCAAAATATCTTATAACCTTAAACAGGGCCAGTGGATAATAAGAATTCCTCTGCTTAATGATTCAGTAAATGAATCTTCAAAGTTATCACGGTACAATGAAATGTGTATGAACTCTGATGTCACGTGTACTAGGATCATTCTCTCGAAATCACTTGAGCCTACTGTGGCTAAACCATTACACAAAAACCTCTTTCTCTGCATTGCAAGAAAATTATTTTTGGGGAAAAGTGTTGATTCACTAAGTCACTTCCACGCGTAAAGTTTTTATCTTCACGGAGGAAATATATATTCGTATAAAACTGCGTTAGTTTAGGCCTCTTCTGTTTGTTGACGAAAAAAGATCCCGTAATTGTTAAAAGCTTACACAAAACAGTATGTATAGTTTAGAATTGATAACAAGCTAAACAGAAGGTAATACTTAGGTTTATTTATATGTGATTCCAAGACACTTGGGAGTTCAATAATATTAGGCCATAGCTTGCTAAGTGGTGCTTGCCAGCAGCCTCAGAAGCAAAATGCAACTTGAATTAGCAATCGAAAATCTACCGTGGTGCAAAAAGGAGCCGTTATTCATAAAACGAGTCTAATGTGACGTCACCTTAATAGACAAGAGTAATTATTATTGTATATTCTTACTTCCCTCTTAAGAAAAAGAAATAATTTGAGAGCAAAAGCAAACTCTGAATGATTGAAATCCTCCACAGCAAAGAGTCACGTCAGAATGACTTCAAGGTGGTATGACTTGCAGGAAATCTTTGACGGATGAATCCAGATTCATTGGAGCATTGAGAAGCAATAATACATAAGTGTTACATTATCGAGCAGAGACTACGTGTCCCGATGCTTATTTACAAAAGAAAGGCACACAAACACGCTCTTGAGTGTAAGCTTTAAAAATAGAATAAATAAAAAATCAATAAATAGATAAATAATTTACGTGCTTCTTCGTTGGCAAGTTTGCACAGTCAAGAAGAAAATGTGTTTGGTGAAAACATTCATTGGTGTATAAATGTTTTTCGAAATTTACACATTAAACACAAGGTTTATGAACCCTGGATTTTGCGAATTTTTGATATTTCACAAGATAAGGACATTCACTGACGGGTCTTAATGCAAGGTACCTTAACTTATAACCCCGTAGGAAAGTAGTGCTGCCAGCACACCTAACGTGGTGCACTGTAGACATTACTTAAGGTTCTTTGTAACGTCCCTTCGGCCTCTAGCTGCAACCCCTTTCATTCATTTTACTGTACCTCCGTGCGTATTCTCGTTCTTCCACTTTACTTTCTACCCTCTCCTAACAATTGTCTCTTAGTGCATCTGTGGTAATTTAGTAATAGCGGACATTATACATTATTTTTGAAAAATGAGTTTGATTTTTTTATTGCCATCACAGTCTTTACATGCCTGATTTACTCAACTTCAAAGCGAGGGTTACGCCTGCATTTACGTTCTACCGTTATTCAGTTATAATGTAAAGTATACCTTGCCCTTGAAAAAATGAATGCTTGATGTATTTTCTTCTGTTTTTGATATTTAATCATTTCCTCTGTTTGTTTCCTTTGGTGATAACTGTCACATAATATCTGGAAATTCTCATTCTCTCTCTCTCTCTCTCTCTCTCTCTCTCTCTCTCTCTCTCACCCACATACTCACACACAAACTCAGCAACATGCACATGCATGTGCCTGTATGTGTTTACTCCTTGAGTTTATAAATATTTTCTCACCGGTTCCATTTAGACGACATCACTGGCAGAGACCCTTTGATGGTCGCTCATTAAGATAAACCAGCTCATTTGGCATTATAAAGGACCTCATCAGGACCCTCCTAGGATTAGGCTTGGTCATGAGACTCTCTTGCATGGCCATCCTACGCGGGATTAGCTCGATGTCCTTCTAAACACATTTGACAAATGGCCTGCGTTTCAAGCAACGTAGGATCCCCGCCAGCCATCTTTCTTTCACGCAAGTGACGCCACGTCTCCTTCTGACTTATCTAATGTCAGGTTTAAGTGTATTGTCTCTGAGTTTTTTTGCTGTTTTATGCCCGTTTTATTTGCATTTCCATCTGCTTCCTTTTTTATCGCATGTCTGCATGAGCTAATCTTACTTAATACGTCTTTGATCATGAGAGATGAGGTGAGTGATGAACAGAATTGCATAAAATCTGAATATCTCTATCATTTGTAAAAAAAAATAATGAATTTATTCTTTCAAGGATAAGATGTAACGTCTATTATAACTATATTTCAAAAGGACGTAAATTCATGCGTAATCCCTGTTTTGAAAGTTGAGTAAATCGGGCATGTCAAGACTGTGATTGCAATGTACCAGATTTCGTGAAAAAAACCCATCCTCTTCTACCCATCAAAATGCTTTTAATACTAAAAAATCTGCCTTTCTAACAAGTATTGATTACAGTGACTCCATACTTTTAAGAGGAGAAAATCCTTTTTTTCAGATCCTTAATAAATCGGCATATAGCTAGCTGCTGATGTGTCACTGATAGCCAAGCCAAGAGAGAGACAAGGTCTGCTCACTTCCCCCAAATCCTCCAAGTAGGCGGAGCTTTGTCTACCTCCTTACTGCGTCAGCTGGTGAATTGCCGTAATGAGCAGGTACCTATAAGATACGTCATCGCCTACGTAGTTGCCCTAGTTGGGAGGCGACTCCACCCAATTGGGTAGACCTTGTCTCTCTTGGCCTTGATTGACAGGAGAGAAGAGGGGAACTTAGGTCTGAGGAGTGAGGCAAGAAACCACGTATCATAAAGTCAGTCCTCAGTATCTTGTTGATTTCTCATATCAAGGACAGAGGCTAAAGAGTCAGTCAGTCACTTAGCCACCCATTTCTGTCCATCCTCAAAACGCCAAGATTTCCAGGTCTTGTCACCGAGTGCTCAGATGTTCATCTGTTGGAGCTGATTCTAAGCTACGCTGATTCCTCCCATAAGACACGAATTCTCTGCAGGTAATTTTCGAATCGAGGTTGAATTAGTCTTGGAGAGATAAATAAACCTACGAAATTCTTCTTAATGATGTAATTTTTTTAACCTAAAAGTCTGGAGTCTGCAAATGATAATGATATTTAAATATTATGCAAGTCCGTTCATCACTCATCTCATCTTTGATGGTCCAAGATGTGCAAGTAAGATTAGCCAATGCAGAGATGCAATAAAAAGGAAGCAGATGGAAATGCAAATAAAACAGATGTAAAACAGCAGATAAATACAGAGACAATATATTTAAACCTGACATTAGATAAGTCAGAAGAAGACGTGACGTCACTTGCGTGAAAGAAAGATGGCTGGCGGGGGTCCTACGTTGCTTGAAACGCAGGCCATTTGTCAAATGTGTTTAGAAGGACATCGAGCTAATCCCGCGTAGGATGGCCATGCAAGTGAGTCTCATGACCAAGCCTAATCCTAGGAAGGTCCTGATGAGGTCCCTTTATAATGCCAAATGAGCTGGTTTATCTTAACGAGCGACCATCACAAGGGCCTCTGCCAGTGATGTCGTCTAAATGGAACCGGTGAGAAAATATTTATAAACTCAGGGAGTAAACACATACAGGCACATGCATGTGCATGTTGCTGAGAGAGAGAGAGAGAGAGAGAGAGAGAGAGAGAGAGAGATGACAAGGCTTTAGAAGTCTTGAGACGAAATATTAATGGCAACTCTTCAAATAAAAAAAAAAAAATAGAATTCAGCTCTACCTAGAGAGAGAGAGAGAGAGAGAGAGAGAGAGAGAGAGAGAGAGAGAGAGAGAGAGAGAGAGAGAGATGACAAGGCTTTAGAAGTCTTGAGACTAAATATTAATGGCAACTCTTCAAATAAAAAAAAAAAAATAGAATTCAGCTCTACCTAGAGAGAGAGAGAGAGAGAGAGAGAGAGAGAGAGAGAGAGAGAGAGAGATGACAAGGCTTTAGAAGTCTTGAGACGAATTATTAATGGCAACTCTTCAAATAAAAAAAAATAGAATTCATCTCTACCTAGAGAGAGAGAGAGAGAGAGAGAGAGAGAGAGAGAGAGAGAGAGAGAGAGAGAGATGACAAGGCTTTAGAAGTCTTGAGACAAAATATTAATGGCAACTCTTCAAATATAAAAAAAATAGAAAAATAGAATTCAGCTCTACCTACAGTATTCTGTGGAACACATAGACTACCCATCCACACCGACCTCACTTAATGCCCTTAAATGAAATCATCGCAGCATATGCCTTATCAAAATTTTTTTAAAGACGCATTTAATAATAATTTTTGTCACAATAATAGCAAAATGTGTCAGAGGTGACTAACCTTGAAAGGTAAGCCAAGGAAAAAATATATTCGGGGCGAATTTCATCAAATCAAAGAAATAATAATAATAATAATAATAATAATAATAATAATAATAATAATAATAATAATAATAATAATAATAATAATAATAATAATAATAATAATAATAATAATAATTTATTAGTTTTGACTGTTGCATCACCACCGATGGTTTCATATAATATTTCTACAATATATCAAATGTTTCTCTTATGCATGAAATGGATCAAGACAATTCCCAACAGACAGTTACTAAATATTTACACATTTTGTGAAGACCAAACGTTGCGTCATAACACCAATAATTAATAAAGTCAGGATAAGTATATCATAAAAAAAAAAAAACTCAGTGAGGAAGGCGTGGGGAGCGGTGTGCCCGCCGGCGGTTGGGTACTTAGCCGTGATTGGTCAGCTCACTAAACACGAGGCGCTGATTGGCCATTCTTTCACAGATATTGCAACTATTTATTAATATGAGAAGTAGATGAATTCTTCAGAGTATCTGCATCATCTACCAGCGAATTCTACCGTGATGCTGATGCATCAGAATGTCATCTATGTAATGTAATGATATTTGGAAAAGTCTAAACACTGTTGAGCAGATTTTTTTGTAAAGAAAAGCTGGGCAAGAAGAAGCTGGGTATCGTTTACATCTGAAGACCGCAGAAATACTCTGAATATTTCAGAAAGATTATTGAAGAGGGGGAACTTCTATTTGTACAAAATCATACTTTCACCACTGCCTATCATTTTACACGAATTGATAGTAGCTTAATTAATCATCTTGCAATTAGCTTGTCAAGAAGCTGAATATTGGAGTCTAATGGAAGGGGAATGATGAGAGAGGGGTTGTGGGATATCTAATGACTTTAAAAAAAGGATAACATGAAGTGATAGGGAGCCATGAGGATTGAGGTGTTAATATAAGACCGCATCGGCTTGAATTCATGATCTATATTTAATTGAAGTAATATTTAAAAGATAGCTGATGACACGGCCAGCTTTCTTCAAAAATACCAGAAGGCTTTAGTCTTTAAGCATAAAAAAAAGATGATCCTATATTAATGAAAAGGGAAATACATAAGTTCTATTAAGATAATAAAAAAAGGATATTTTTGCAGCAAATCAATGTGAATAATATTAGTGGGTACTTCGATAAAAATACGATTGAAAGTAGAAAGTAAAATCAGAGAACATTTTACTCATACACGTATGAATATACTCCGAAGATGATCTCAGGCCTTTAGAAAACTTCCTTATCAATGTTATAAGAGATAACGAAGTGGAAAAAATATTGGAACCTGATCACTTCTCGTCCATCTCAGCCTCCCATCACTTTCGAATGCCCCGGATAAACTTTATATTTTTTCGATGTTGTCTTTGTAACGCCAGAGATTCTCTCCGCCTGACGACGAACTAAGCATCTTTTCATGTTTGGGATTTAAAGTTTAGTTGCTTATAAAGAAGAAGGCCAGGGTTTAGTAACTGATGCATCTTTTTGGGGGAGAAATTTGTTTTGATGGGTCGCGCGATCTTATCTGGAGGACGCGAGGCCGTTTGTTCTTCTTGATGGGGTTAATTATGAAGTCATTCTGTCGTATCATTAGTTTTTTTTTTTTTTGTTCATTCGTGAAATAATGATATTGTCTTGTTGAAGTGTAGGTATAATATATCTTTAGCTTCCACACGAAGTAGCTATTAAGTATTACCTGAAAAATATTTCACATAAGCGAAAATGACAGATTTAATAGAGGAAAATAGATTGTCTAAAAGAGGATTTCAACAGGAGACAGACGGAACAAGTAATACATGCATAAATGCATTAAACGGAAAGGAACTGCATTTACTGAAAAGAATGACTGAAAATGATATATAAGAACTTTAACGCAAATACGTTTTTCCTTATGAAGGTAAACCACCTCGATTTGAAAAAGTGGCCATGAAAGCTTTTAGGGAAATTTGGGTGAAGAAAAGGAATTTTTGAGTACTAGAAATATTTTCGGAAACTCTAATTAATCTTCAAAATAAGTTAAGTTATTTTCAGTATATTTTAAACCAAGGATCACTATTTTCCCTTAACAACAAAATCGAATGAACTGAAAGTTTAATAACGAAAAGTACTACATATTTTGCTAATATGTTTTTTTATGAAAGCAAAACACCTGGATTGGAAATTTTAGGTTTAAGACCTGAATATCTGAGAACTAGAAATGTTTTCAGAAACCGTAATTTACAACGCTCAAAATAAGTTAGATAATTTTCAGTATATGTTAAACCAAGGATCACTAAATCCCACCTAAGCAAAATCGAATAAATTGAAAGGTTATCAATGAAGAATGTATATTTCACCACACATTCCTTCACTAATATGTCTTTCTTATGAAAGTTAACTACCTTGATTTAAAACAGCGGCTATGAAAACCTTTACGGGAAATTTTAGGTTTAAGACCTGAATTTCTGAGTACTAGAAATGTTTTAACTATTTTCAGTAGATTTTAAAAAAATAACGGTTTTCCCATAAAAGCGAAATCGAATCAATTGAAAGTTTGATAAGAAACAGTATTATGAAAGGAAACTACCTTGACTTGAAACAGTGACTATGAAAGCTTTTAGGGAAATTTGGGTGAAAAAAAAAAGTAAAACATGAGCCGAAGTTTCTTCGGCGCAATCGTTTTCTGTACAGCCGCTACAGTGTATAATCAAGGCCACCGTAATTAGATCTACCTTCCGGTAGTCTCAGTATAATGCTGTATGAGCCGCGGCCCATGAAACTCTAACCACCGCCCGGTGGTGTCCTATCCTATATCGTTCCCCAGAAGCACGATTATGGCAAACTTTAACCTTAAATAAAACAAAACGTACTGAGGCTAGAGGGCTGCAATTTGGTATATTTCATGATTGGAGGGTGGACGATCAACATACCAATTTGCAGCTCTCTAGGCTCAGTAGTTTTTAAGATCTGAGTGCGGGCAGGAAAAAAGTGCGGACAGGAAAAAAGTGCGGACAGGAAAAAAGTGCGGGCAGGAAAAAAGTGCGGACAGGAAAAAAGTGTGGACAAAGACAAAGCCGGCACAATATTTTTCTCTTATAGAAAACTAAAAATGAATTTTTGAGTATTATAAATGTTTTCGGAAACTCCAACTTATATTCCTCGAAATAAAGTTTATTCAGCACACCAAGAATCACTATTTTCCTATAAAAAAGATTATTCAGTTTCAGCATCACTTTAAGCCAAGAATCACTATTTTCCTATAAAAAAGTTTATTCAGTTTCAGTATCCCTTTAAACCAAGAATCACCATTTTCCTTTAAAAAAGTTTATTCAGTTTCAGCATCACTTTAAGCCAAGAATCGCTATTTTCCCACAAAAAAGTTTATTCAGTTTCAGTATCACTTTAAACCAAGAATCACCATTTTCCTATAAAAAGTTTATTCAGTTTCAGCATCACTTTAAGCTAAGAATCACTATTTTCCTATAAAAAAAGTATATTCAGTTTCAGTATCACTTTAAACCAAGAATCACCATTTTCCTATAAAAAAAAGTTTATTCAGTTTCAGCATCACTTTAAACCAAGAATCACCATTTTCCTATAAAAAAATTTATTCAGTTTCAGTATCACTTTAAACCAAGAATCACCATTTTCCTATAAAAAAATTTATTCAGTTTCAGTATCACTTTAAACCAAGGATCCCTATTTTCCCATAAAAGCAAAACCGAACAGATTGAAAGTTCAAGAGGAAAAGTACATATTCCACCAGACATT